>NW_008824238.1:6932709-6957761 GCF_000699105.1 Pygoscelis adeliae | reverse complement strand
AGTCATAACCAGCGGTTATAAAGCTGGGCTCACTTCACCACCAAAGCAGCAATGGAATTGCCAGAATCACTTTAACTGGTCAGCAGAAAACTCTTTCCTCCTGCGCCCTCTCAATTTACCTTCCAAAAGTCACCGTGCAGGTCAGTAGATCCCTTACCTCCCACCATGACACAGCGATCCTAAAAAAACAGATTCAGCATGCAACTACAGTGGCCGATATTCCACAAGGGGGTAACAAAGAGAAATATTTTCTTAAGTCTTGGACAAGGGAAAAGACTGCATGACCAGTCACGACCAGAATTTTTCTTGCCCATCCAAACAACTTAAAACCTAAATCGAACTATCCATCCTACTGAAGACTGATGGCAGACAATTTTGTAGTTCAGTCATCAGTGCTGCAGTTCAAAATTACAGCCTTATTGTTTCCCACTAATTAAACACAGGAATGTTCCTGCACAAATTATAAGAGAATGTAATTTAGGTTACACACTCAAGACTTTGAAACATGGGAAATGGTAGCTTGACAGTCATCACTGCTGCTTTGGATATTCTACCGTGTTATGCAAATGCATTATGATTGAGGTTTTTACTTATGCAATACCATTCTTTCATTAACTTTATCTTCTTTACTGTAAAAAAAAACAACCAACAATATACAAGTGTCTGAAAAAGGCAAATGAGTACAGCAACCAAATACAAGTAGACCAAGACCCTCCCATTGTAGCAACTTCCAGATGAAGACCATACTCTCATTCACATACTCTCAATTCATTGCCGCAGGAAGATTTCTTCTGGTAATACGTTATTCTTCCTCAAGATAATATTTTTTCAGTATTAATGAGAAAAAGTAGCTTTGGTCTAGGGAACCTTGAACTCTGAATTGCCTTTTGCTTTGTTTTTTCCCCTCCCACTTCAGAATAGAGAAGCGCAGAACAAAGGTTTACGCTACAAGAGAGTTCACAAGTGGTGGTACCACCAGAGCAGAATGCAAACTACACCCCTCCACCTCAAAAGGAAGGGCTTACATAGCTTCACCACACTTTGAATTAAGAACCATTGCTAATTTTATGTACTGCCCCTAGTTCTTGGACTGGGGGGGGGCATCAACTGACAATTGTTCCCCTTTTAATCTCTCCATGTCATTCATGATCTGATCAACCTCTATCCTATCCTTTCCGGCCATAGGACAGACAACTACTTCTCCAGAAAGAAGAGGTCCGTTTTCAGACCCCAAAGAACAGCTGATCACACTGAGTGAAATAAGAGGGGGGTATACGGTGGGAATCCACCACAGCCCTCATCCGCAGCTACAGGTTTCAACTGATGCTACCTCAAGAAGGCTCAGAGCTGCAGATATTACCCAACCAGAGACATAAACTCAAAGAGAGATACTGCCCCAAATTGTCTTCTTGTTGCTTTGAATTGCATGGAGTTACCCCTGTCATCCTACCCTCATCCCCAAACTGGGGAAATCTACACTGGAATCACCATGACAGTATCACACAATGGCTGAGGTTGGAAGGGACCTCTGGAGATCATCTAGTCCAACCCCCTACCCAAAGCAGGATCAGCTACAGCAGGCTGCACAGAACCATGTCCAAATGGGTCCTGAATATATCCAAGGATGGAGACTCCACAACCTCTCTGGGCAACGACTGAAGACTATGTAGTTTTTCATTTATGATGAGCCCATCCAAACGCTATATTTGTGCATTCTTATTCCTGCCCTGCTGCACTTTGGAACACAAAAGATTCATCCAACTTTGGGATTATACATGCCTCAAAGCCACTTGAAAGAAACAGGCTTTCCTGAGCACAGTCACCAGACTCTCCAAGCAAAACTTCTTCCCAACTCTATTTATATTCACATAATCCACCTACAGGCTAGAGCTCAGTGGCTCTGTATGATTTGATTAAATTGTTCAAAGAAGTGTTTACACCTTTTAAAGAACAACTGATAACTGCTATCTGCCCTTCTATGCAATTCTAGAAGAGAGACAGAGACCTGCTACAGTTCATAGTATGCACATTAATGAGAGTAGCTGAACAAGACTCGAGTAGCTCAGTAGCTCTTCTGGAATATCAAAGAAAACTGAGATCTTCCCATATGATATCCATGATATCTCAACAAGAATTTCCAGAAAGCTTGAGGAAGTCCTGGCTACAGCAATCAGAGACATAGACTCAGCAAACAAGATGCTGGAATCTTCCTAGACCTTTCAAAGATGACTGATTTTGCTTTGGATGGAACTGACCAAGAAGCCTAGGAGAAAGGCTGATCATTTTGCAAGGCAAACGAATTCAGTCCTGTGTTCCATCAGCACTTTGTATGCAATAAGAGAGGAAAGCGGGAAGACTTCTCAAAGTAAAGAATCTTTAACAAAGAGATTTCTTCAAGGCACGCCTAAGTGAAGGAAGAAATCCACTAAGAGGAAAAAGCAGTGCTTTTTTATTATTAGAGACTTGAGATTCACCAAGGTAGCTTTATTCTCCATGTAAGATTTCAGGCCTGCATCAGACACCAAACAGTCTTGGTAGAAGAAAACAACATCTTTACCAAGAAGTACCAGTATGTCAACATTAACATCACAGAAACAGTCATACTTTGAGTCACTCGAAGATGAAGGATGCAGTACTGACTTCAAGGTATGTAATCCTCCAGCCTTAACAACCTCACAGAACTGACGTAATTTTGACACAGAAGGTGTCCCTGCTTAGAGAAACCCTCATGAAATCTCTTATCCCCCTGTTTACCCAGCTCTGTGAAAGCAAATAATACTGGGCCACACCTGGGAATCTTTGATCTCTCCTGCTTCAGTGAGAAGGAGTAACCACCAGCCCAGACGGATGAAGTGGGTCAGAGCATTTCTTCATGGCATGAAGTTTCTTTCAATCAAGAGATCTCCTGTCTCCTGGAGCTGGCTCTTGCAGCCAGAACACGTGACAGAGCCAACTTCAAACCAGCAGTCTGCTACTGAGACAGCATCTCAGAATCACACCAGACCTTCATGAGCTTTTCCATTAAGAATCGCTTTAGACAGGTATCACAGACTTCTCAGAAAGCCTCACAGACTTCCCACAAGAGAGTTTAGAAAAGAGGAGGGGTGGAATGCTAGAAAACAGGCCCTCCAAACGACTGTCATACAGCAAGAGGCATTTCAAAGACCAAATACTTTGCTTTAACTACCTTGTTTCTTTAGGGCTGCCCCAAGGCCACCAACAAGACCGGACCTGCTGATAATGAGATACAAAAATCAAGTGTAGTCAGAGAGCACCCTCCAGCACACACACAACCTCAAGCACCTTGGCAGCCTAGCACTTGATTGGCACAGCAAGACATACCGCCTGGGCAGCTCAACAAGACAGCAGTGGGCTAGAAAAGGGGAGTCTGCAGGGCAAATTGTACGTATGGACATTCTCAGGCTACGCACCTACTGATTGCCAAACAGACCTTGGCACCAAGAAACAAAAATAAAACCCCATGATTTATGCCTTACACCGTGGTAAAAACCAAAGAGCTTAACTAGAACCTCCCTAGCAAAAGTAACTCCTAGTTACCTTCAGGTAAAGAAGAGAGCGCAGCTAGCTGTGACAGAGACAGCTAATGCTGCTTCATCTGCTATATCCTCATTGGAAGGCAAAGCACATGCACCAGCACTGGGCAGCAGCACACATCTGGTATTCGGGACATACAGCTACTGTGGGCAATCTGGGCATGCACCTTGTATGCCAGATCTCAACTCAACATGAACACAAGGAAAAAATTACATAACAAGAAATGGCCTTTAAAAATCAAAGCCAAAAGCCACTAGATTCAAAAGGTCTGCTAATGTCACAGAAACAGCACTACAGTTAGACTGAAAAAACCCTCTTTAATTCATTGCTGCTATTTTCAGGTATTTATAGTCTTCTCGATGAAATATGTGTAAGAAACCATCAACCAAAACCTGAAAGCTTTTAGTATAAAAGCAACTCAGATTTCATTCAAGCCCTTTTCAGCCTGAACATGAGAATAAATTTAATCATATTAACTTTTTTCAGTTACTGTTTGCAATTCTGCAATTTTACTTTGATAATATCTAAGTTGATAGGTCCATAACAATCAGTTACAAAAGCTGGGCTTGCTCACATTTCATAAAGACCGAATCAAAGAATAAGATTTATCAAGTTTAATTTCCAGCTCAGGAGATACCCCTATTTAACAAAGCGTATGTTACTCAGTTAAATGTTATGTAAATGTTTTCTTAAAAAAAGAGCATGTATTTAATCTCTGTTCTGAAAATCAGGGCCCTTGAAAAGTCCATATGTGGAAATGTATTTATTGTTATTTTTAAATGATTCCACATGTACAGTTACTCAAGTGTAAAAACTTACATTTTCCAATACAGCAGATCAAATATGAAAAAGCTGGAAAAATGCAGTAACAGTGGAAGATTTATCTAAGAAGAAAATCATGACAGTCAGTGTTATGATTTTTACAGTACTAACACTAATAAAACACATGTTCATGCTGTGGCCAAAAGTTATACTATGGGCTTACAAATAAATATTAAAAAGCAGCAGTTTCCAAATGGTGGTCCAAAAGGCCATGGTTGGCACATGGTCCTATTTAGAGTATTTTCCCTGTAAGTCTCTATTAGAAGTGCACGGTGGTCTTGAATATATTGAAGAAGGAGAGCTGTTCCATTGCTAAAAAATTTTGGAAAAGCCTGGCTCAGTTTAAGTTAAAAAAAAGAAAAAAGTATGTTTAGGAAGTCAAACAGTTAACCTTTCCTTTCATAGCTATTAAATACCCATTAAAGGTTCTATAGAAACAGTACCCAAGTCAAAACTAGTAATTATTTAATAGTGTTTTCAAACATACCCAAGCTATTTTGGCAAATTGGTGCCTTTGGAGCTATGTTCCTTATTTATAGTCTGAAAGGCTGAGGCTGCTCATAGTAATCAATTATATAACCCTTTTTCACATCTGAAAAGCAAATATAAACTCTCAGGGTTTTTCAAGACCTGAAGGCCCTGTCATTAATTAGCTTTCTAAGCCAATTAAAAGATGTTTTTTGAGTATCACTCAATGTTTTGTCTGTAATAACTGCTTAAGAAACACCATTCTATTAAATACTTAAATTTATAGTTTCAACAACTCACTGGAATTCTACAGCAGAATTTACTATCCTTGGCAAACAAATCAGAAACATCATTTGGCTCCTTCAGTCACATTTAAACTCTACACCAAAGTGAGAATGTAAAGTAAGAGATTTGTCAGAAATGGACTGGCTTGTATTTACTGAAAGTCAAACATGAGACACAAGGGCAGGAACCAAGCAGGAAGTTATCCCTTGGCTCGAGCCAAGCCCAAGCACGGGGCAATTTCTGCCCACTGCTTCATCTGCTGTAACATGAATGGAAGGCAAAGCACATGCACCAGCACTGGGCAGCAGCACACATCTGGTATTCGGGACATACAGCTACCGTGGGCAATCTGGGCATGCACCTTCTATGCCAGATCTCAACTCAACATGAACACAAGGAAAAAATTACATAACAAGAAATTACAAGTTAATTAACTTGTTAATTAAAAAGTTAATATCTTCTGCCCACTGCAGAAATTGAGGAAACACCTAAATCTGTATCATAATGTGTATTTTTGAGCTAACCTGGCATGCCAGCTTTTCAGGTAGACACAATGCTCATTTGACTGCGGCATGGATCTATATATACTCTAAAGTGTGTAGCGGACCACAATTTTTATGCATGGCTGGACAAGTAAACCCATGTTAAAGGGTCCATCTTCAGAAGCAGTAAAATGAAAATACCCAAAATACAACATGCTCCACTAGTATTTCACATTCAAAACCTACCAACGGCTAAAGCCAACTCAGTCACACATAAGGCAAGCTTGTTGCAAAGATGCTGGCAGAGCTATAAGGAGAGAAGAGGATACTGTTTGTATAGTCTCACCCACCTCCAGCTGGGCTTAAGGGATTTCAAATTGCTAACAATTTCACTATTATTATTGCTATTAAACTTACTATGGCCTCATAATAACTACATCCTGGCAATAATATATTGCTCCAGAATTGAGTTTCTAGTCTTCCTGATACCTACTAAGTTTACTTTTTACTTTGTCCACCTGATAAAAAGCCAATGCACTTTGCCAAGAGACACACGTAAGATTGGCATGAAGCAGGTATGTACGTTCCAGACTGTGTTTTGTACAGAATAGTCAGATTTACATTGTACTGTCAAAATCTGATTTTTCTTCCTAACTCAGTTGTATTTTAAGCTAACCTTTTTTGCTGTTTATAGTTTGATTGACATTTATGTAGTTACACTACATATAAAATGCTGCTACCAACTGCCCTGTATGGCCAACATAATGAAGTATTATACTAAAAAGGAGGCAAAACCTTTGCACATGTGCACAGTCTACCCAGAAACAAAAGCACAAAATAAGAACAAAACTATTTTTTTTTCCCTAACAAGTTTCAGAAAGTGTTTATTTAAGGTTAAATGATTATTTTCTTCCTGTAATAGCAACTTTTTCAAAGCTGGTTAAAATGTTTGCTGTTATAATCTCTACAGGTTGCTAAACACTTGCAGGGTACAAAGTCACAAGTCCTGTGGAATGCTGCTTTGTGTACTCTCTCAGCACCAGCACAACTTCCCTAGGTAACACATACACCATACAACCACCAGCTACAACTGGAGAGTTAGACATCTATGCTTTTAAGTTTTGCTAATAACAGAACATACAGCAGGTTCCACTTTACTATGCAAAGCATCTTCTTCTGGGTTTCCTATGACCACAGCAAATGCCAAGTCCATGCGTCCTTTCCGTGCAGCCAAAAAGGTTTCAGAGATAATCCGGGAAGTCAAGAAATCACAGGATTTGTGCAGAATGTAATAAAAAAAACAGAACAGGGTTTCCCTACTCTGTGATATGATGAAGAGGTATGTCAGCAAACCCTCGGTTTTAGTATTCATAATTTTTTGTAAAAAATCATAAAGATTTTGTTTTCCCCTAATGTTCTTCCAAGTAGTATTGTTCTACATAAACATTGCGCTTTCATCAATTTATGCTATTAGTAAACAAGTATATACAGTAGTGTATTCATTTCTATTCCTTGTCACACAAATGCAACAGATTTCAGTTCTTGAAACAAGTGCCCTTGTGAACTGGGATTTCAAGTAACAGCTGGAAACATTCAGGTTCGTCTTATGTGTTAAAAAGCTAATACGACATATGTTAAAACTTAAGATGACTGAGATTACCGGCTAAGACCTTAAATTGTGCTTCATAACATTTGGAAAAGCCCCAAATGGGAGAACACGCAGCCTCCTGATAAATGAGCCCTCTTCCAGGGCAACATATCCCATGTCTGACAAATTCTGCAACGTACACTGGCAACTCGCAAAGATTGCTAAACACCCTGAGGATCAATACCTTTGCACAAGCAGCACGACCTAGGGAACTAAGCACGGAACTGGTATCCAGCAACTCTTCAGTTTAATGCTGGTGTAGAAACAAACATGCATCTTCCTGGTTTCTTAAATGAAAAACTGATGGTACTTAGTGATGCACAGTTACAGAAGTGTTGTAAAGTTCTCTGAAGAGATATATATGTCCCAGTAGTGCACGAAAGTTTCTCAAGTAACAAACCATTACTGCCTCCATTTTTAGGAACCTTGGCAGTGAAAAAATAAAAAAGAATTAAAATGTGACACCGTATCTCTTTCAAAAAAGAAAGTATTTCTCTAGTGTTTCGATTAGCTCAGCAAAAAGAACACATCCCAAAAGGGAAATTCTTCAAAGAAAAAAAAAAAGCATAAATGAGTAAGCCAAAACAAATAAAAAGCTCACACAAAACCAGATAGCATGATAGGGGCATTAGAAATCTGGACAATTGGAGTGACTGCTCCAACTGTCAAACTTACCACTCTTATTAAAAAGATGGCAGGATTTCATTTTGCTTTGTGAAACAACAATATAAAACATATACTTGAGTCCACTAAACAGCTAACTCCATATAGCAAAATTTAAGGAGTTACAGACCATTATCAGATTTTTTTTTTCTCTGGCTTATCTTAAAACAGCAAATGAGAGGTTTTAGGAAACACCATGTACAAACATCATGAGAGAAGAACTATACAAACAAATTTTAAGAACATTTCTCCTTGCAGTCATTCAGAACACAAAAATCAGATTACTAAATCAGACCTAAAAAGGTCTTGCATAAATACCAGAGGTGCCCTTGGAATTCATTATTTCTTCTGATTTCCTCATTAATTTCAACAGGATTGAAAAAAAATCTTGATTGGCTGACAAGTTTTATTTTTTGTTTTCTAGCCATACTACAATATTTTAGTGTCACAAAAATTTCCACTAATGCTTTAAAAAAAACCTCAAGCATATCCTTATGTCAGTAGATCTGCTCAAAATGCCACCAGAAACAAACATTATCACACCCACAATTTATAAGTAAAGAAAATACTCTTCATGTCTAATTCACATAAAACTGTTAAAATACATAGTTCTGCTGCAAAGTTGAGGAGTACCCTGACCTCTTAATTCTAGAAGCCTCATTCATTCAGGTTTTCTACATGAACATACAAAAATAATAGTAATTTAAGAAAAAAAAAAAGGGGGGGAGAAGGAAGGAAAAGAAATAAAAAAATAAAAAAAAAGGCAAGAATTCAAGGCTGTAGCCTTGAACCTAGCTTTGATGTGAAAACAAGGTAATATAGTTCTGAGGCACTTCTGACAGTAAGCAGAAAATGTTAGCCACCCCATCAGTTGGAATATACACCTGGTTTGGCTGAGGTCTTTCCCCCTCAATATTGTTTGACTTCTGCCCAAGAGTTAACTAAAATAAGCAGGTCATATCTATCAGAAGTACAAAAATACGTAACAACTACAGCTTAAGCTGAAGACAGGTAAATTTGTATTGATTTACAGAAGTAGGTCTTCCTTTTAACCCTGCAAAGAAATTAAATGTTCTAATCAGCAAGCAAAGGTAGATAATTCTCAAACCTGCATGTACCCAAACACACAAATGGAAAGAAAGGAGATGCAGTAAAACCTGTTCCAACATGCTGTATGTTAGAAATCTGACTCTTGTATTTCATAGGAGCCAAACTAAAAGAAAAAAAGCAATGAAAAGCAGGTTAAGAACAAGGTAGAACAAAAACTGTACAAAGCTTCCACACATCACGGTATCAAGGAAAAACCCATTAAAACACATTTTTGTAGTTTAAAAAGGTCAAAAAGAAAAAACCCAGAGGATTTATTCTTAATTCTGTCTTTGAACACACATACACACGCAAGCCCTTCACAAGTGTCCTTGGATCTTAAATTAAACATACCTTCCCCACAGGTCACGTAATTGGCAGTATCAGACAAAAATGTTTGGCTAGAGCAAGATAAGTAAACCAAACATCCATAATGCAGCAGAAAACGTTAAAATGATAGAAAATAAATGGATTTAAGAGTACTAATACTTTACTATAAGGATTTGAACTTTATGTATGGTAGTCTTCTGAAATTACAGAGCCAAAAGAATGACAGCACAATGAAAAATTCCAGCAAAAAGTAATTTCAAATACAACCAAATGCACAGAAAAACTACTTGTCCTTTGTGTACAGCCCACTCAAAGCTGGCTTTGCAATTGCACCTCTGTCGGGCTATTTGTAGGATGACAGGTAATTATTTACGCGCAACTTTTAGGAGCAAAGATGGACATAACATACAGTTAAGGCAGGCAAATGAAGGGCAGCTGAAGCCTGCGCTGATACTCTCCAAAGCACTCCCCATGTGGAAAGCTTCTTTCACAAGAGTTGCCACTAATTTACAACAGCAGAGGAATCATCCCCGGACAGCTGGGCCGAGATTTTACTCTGCTATTGATTATATTACATTCCTGGTGACAAAAGTTGTTGACATTAAGGTTGAATAGTAGAACTGGCGCTACAATAAAAACCGTCTTGCATATCCTTCCAACATTTTTTTCACTACTGACAGCACTTGAATGGCCCAAGAACTTTGTTTAAAAGTTTAAGTGCAAGACAAATTTCATAAAATGCAATCAAGGAAATAAGTCATACTCTGCCTTACAAAAGGCTGATGTTTTACTTGCTTTCCATTGGCATAGGTCAGTGGTACTTTGTCATTGCCTTTGAAATTGTCCACCCATTTCTTCTTTACTTGCCAGTTCCTAGGAAATGTATAAACTCCAGGCCCAAATGTTTCAGGACTCATTTTCCCCCAAAGGCTGTTCCTTAACGGGACGAGCTCGCACATGTGGCCAACTGCTATATTAAGGAACAGGATTAGTATCTGAAAACCAATCAACATCTACACCACCATTGAATGGAATAATTGAAATTACTGCACTGTCATTCATCAATAGGCCCGCAATCAGCTCCAAGCATTGCTAACATGGTGCATGAGAACAAGAATGGGACTTTAAAAACTCAGTTGTTTTCCTAACAGGGTTGTCACCGTTACAAGACAGGACTTGGAAAGCTTATGAGGTGCAACTGAGTACTTACTCAGCTGGAAGTAACAGAGTGATACTTTCACAAGAGCATTTTAAAAACCAAGTGTGCAAGTGATGTAGCACCAGTGGATAGAAAAAGGACAGGAGAACAACGTGTAGAGAGGAATAAAACGCACTTATGTGAAAAGTAAAATTGTTACTCTAAAGGTTTTTTCTCATAACTCTTTCGCCTGGTAATAACAGTGCATATTTTAGTAACATCCATTTGTGTATTACACTTGGGAGACGGCTAAACACTCATTTAATTTGTAGAACAGCGCTGGGTGCAATAGCCCAATCTTTCCGCTTCTGCCAGAGTTTATGACAATTTCTTTATTTACTTAGTTATTTGAATCACAAGAGGCTGGACTTTTAACTTCTTCCATTGACCAAATCCCGAGATATACAGAAAGTATATAAACACTTAATTCACATAATTATGTTGAAACAATGCCATACATGTTGTCCATAGTAAAACAAACACAGAAATTCGTGACTATTGAAGGCACCATTTTAGCTCTTGATTTAGGATATTTGGGACCAGAAACCTTAGAATATACTCGCACCTGAAAAATAAGAGTATGTCCTAATTTAGAATTTCCTGGCTATTACTGACGTAAACAGTGCAACAGAAATTTATGTACTTTTTTGAGATTGTAATATTTTAAAATAAAATATGTTCTTAAAGGATGGTTATAAAACTATCCACCATAGTATTTGTAGTCAAATATACAAATTAATATATTTACAACTGAACTAACATGCAATAACAGTTTCTTTGCCAAAAAACATTTGTCACTTGAGTAGAATAAACAAGTATCTTAAGTTTTTTAAGCCTTCTGCAGTTCACATTTCTCATTTTATTGCCCTTCCACATCCACATGCTTCTCTTATCTCCATTACTATGTTACATTAAAAAGCACATAAATTCTGCATTTGGTAAAGGGAGATGAGACAAAAATTTTCATAAAACTAAAATTCTGAATGCTGTTCAAATGTATGCACGTAACGTTACTGGTTTTGTAATGCCAGCACAAATTAGGTCCTATTCATTTTTATGATTTCTGCTACTGAAACGAAAACAAGGAAAGAGCGCTCCATTCGTTTTCTTAAATACGGAAGAATGAAAAGTATCAGAAGGACAATCCAAACTGGTGCTCATTTGAAAGCTGAGGAAAAATATTTTTGAAAGAGAAGTGTTAACATTTCAAACCATTATTTGAAAGCTCTTAAGGGAGAAGTTGAGAGAGGGAAGGACAGGATTACAGCAACAATAGTACACACAAACACAGAGAGTCTTGTAAAGTACAGAGGAGCAAAACAACTGTGTGTGTGTGACATCTAAAAGGAAATACATTAATGAGTCAACAATTACATTTATTGTTTTAAAAATACCCATGAAATTTTGTTCCATCATGTTCAGCAGACTTTACTGGATTCCCTCACCATCTCATTGCTGTAACCACGGGTCTTTTTCCCACCGTTTTGTTTTCTCCAGAATCAAATCTCATTTGGAAGAAGATCATAAACCTGTTAGGGGAAAAGCGATGGCACCCGGTTTCTCTTCCTTTCCATCCATCTTCCCACCACAAGGGAGTGGGGAGAATGGGGCACTGCTGCAACTGCAGACTGCTGAACTTCAAATTAGCAGCACTCAGATCTTCTAAAAGACAGCATTCATCAAAAAACACTAACTTACCAAAACCAGCTCCTTTGCAAGAACATTCCAGTTTTAAGAGAGTCCTGTTATAATAAGATTCAGGGTGAACCTCTGAGTGAGGATGAGCATACCACCCCAAGACAACAACCCACTGAACAGTCCTGGTGCTTACTACAGATGTTTAAAACCCTAACTTGAATCAGACAAGTTGGCAATTTTACAACTCCAGTCCCTGTCACCAGAGGAAAATGCCATAGCACTGGCTATTCATTATTTCAGAATCTCTTTCATCCACACTGTGAAAAATCTCTGAAACCATGATCTTATCCTCATATACAACAAGCATGTATCAGATAGCTCACTATTTTAGAGAAAAAGGAAAATAAAAATCTGGCTTAGCCCTACCCTGCTTAACTTCTGACACTTGTTAAAGCCTTAAACCATGTTTCTTACCCTTCCCTCCCATTTCCTAAGATACTCTCATGAAAAGGGGCTGACAGCTGCTATGAATGTATAGCAGGAGCTATGGGACCATCAAAGGACTTTGTTATGTTTAGTTCCTCCTTGGGAGATGCTTCCCAGATGCATTAGGAAACCAAGTGGCAGAAGGGCCAAACCCAAGAGACAACTCAAGCTTCAGTAGTACTTCACCTGTTTGTCAAGGATTCAGAGACTGCCATAAAATAATGTGTATCATCAGAATCCAGCTAAGTCCATGCAAAAAATTAAATTATACACTTGATTACAGACAACAGAACTCTGTCTGCTCCTTAAAGCAGCATCACAAGAGTTTCTCAAGGGCCACCATAAGGCGATGAAAGGAAAAATACAGTGTTAAGCTCCTCAGGTGGTCAAAAGCTTCTCTATCAGAATAAGATGCTTTCAACTCCTTTTTCTAAAGCCTAAAGAATGGTCAAACCTTTTTAGGTCATCTTTTCAGTAAGCTTTTACTTTCTGCACAGCAATTTAAATTACAAGTACATTTTGTGCTAAAATTTTAATCTACTAAAATATAAATGTGCATAAAAGAAAGACAATTAAGCTTCATCTGCAAAAAAATATTAAAGCTGCCAATATAAAGTGCACACATGAAAAATTAAGCCTATAAAAATATATAATGAAAGACATCTGGCACAAATGTCAGCCTTCACATGCTTGTTTTGTCAGCTGTCAAGTCACAGTAATATACAATGCTAAAAGGCATGCTGACAGCAACATTCCTGGTATTTTAAAGAACAATCATAAAATACATGCAGCTATAAGAAAATACCTGCATTGATACCAAAGTAATCGAACAGGGCTGGTGGTCTTTCGAAAAATACTAATGCTTAATGCTTCTGACTCTCAAATGGAAGTCTGTGCAGGACAGGTCCCAAATTATTTCTTTCCCACACAAACCTTTTTGGAAAAGTTACCTGGAGTTCTGAGCAAATTACACATGCAATCCTTTATAGAGTTATTGTACGTAAATACTGTTCCTACGCATCAAATAACATAGGGTTGAGAAATGCTATTCATTATATACTTACTTTTGTCAATAAAAAAAGCCTTTTAAAAATATATGTAAGAGGGAGGAGGAAAAAAATCTTTCCAATAATTCCCCATTTGATTTCATCTCAAAAAGTGAATTATTTTAGTATGTTTTACTGATTTACAAAGCCAGTGGTTTTCCTCCATGTAAAACACAAGTTCCAGATACACTTTGTACTTGTGCATATGAAGCACTAAAAACCAAAAAAACCTCAGGATGTGGTCCCATTATGGTCCTCCTATGGTCCACCCAGACCAACAACAAGGAGTTAGAAGGAAAATGAAAACATTATATTAATACAGGTTTTGAATTTAATATATTTCTTTACAAAATACTGACTGAGCAATAATACCACAGGACAAAAAAAGAAAATTGTCTGAGATGATGCTACATACCTGAAGATTTTACATAGCATTATAGTCATCATCTCCCGGAAACCAAGGGGGCAGTAGTAATAAGAGTTAGTCATAAAGACTGCAACCTAGTTTCCTGTTAAATATATAATCATGCTGCAACAAAAACACATTATTTTTAAATAACCATTCCTTAAAAAGCATGCCTGAATTTTTTTCTGCTGTAGTCAGGAAGCTAAATCAGGCTTGCATTTCTTCACATGCCAGGCACCCTGTGCCACTTCAGTTTTAATGCTGCAGAAGGTGAATGAAGAGAGTTTTCACTAGAAAGTAAGTTTATTTACAGTTTTGGTTTTTTTTTTTTCTGTGTAAAGTTAATTTCTGCCTTGATGTTATGAAGTAGAAAAAATTTAGCCTTTCTTACACTGACTCTGCAGTGAGAAAGGGAAGGAAGACAGGTGAGACGAAAGGGATGAAACTAAGACTCCTGGCTAGCAGAGACACTGCAGCTGGCACTGGGCTTGGTGAGTCCCAGTGGGAGCTGGCAAGTGATGGGCTTTTCTGGAGAAACCCCAGTACAAAAATTTTATTAGATGTCATTTTGCAAGATAAACCGAAGCAAAGCCATCCAACCACTGCATTTAGGAATTAACGAAGCCTAGGTTAAAGCTAGCTTGCAATCGTGCTGAAGAACCTCTGTTCAGGGCAAGTAAGAAGACATTGCATTATCCAGTTTTCCTGAAGTACAGCTGGCCTCACCAGCGGCATCAGACCTGACCAAGGGCATCCTCTACCTCACAGAAATCTCTGATGAGCACAAAGCTCGCCAGTAACAGCTTGAGTTCATGACACTTGTCTATACCATGTTACCATTCAGAGAACTTTTTCCTCACCTTTTTATTGAGTAACACTCAAAATAGACTAACTACATAAATCTCACTTTCACTCACCCAATAGGAACTAAGCACATAAGAAAAAGTTCTCGTGGTTTATGTCTACACTCACTCGCGCTAAAAGATATATACACATATATATATCTACCTCACTCTTTTCAGCAAGTTTTTGTTATCACCAAGACTATTAAAATGAAGCTTTCCACATGAGCAGTAGCTCAGTGAAATATCACTGCCATTTCAAATGCTTTCTGTATAATATCAAACACTGCCAAGATACTTAATCAGATTGATTATCTGAGGCTGAAACAAACAACTTGCAGCACTGACAGCCAAAATCATTATGTTAGACGTGGGGAAGGACAAATGAAGGCCTGCACTGCCCCACTGCCAGAGAACACTGTATATTTTCCTCATGCCTCTACCTTGAAAATCAATGGAGACTTGTTAAAAAAAAAAAAAAAAAAGGATGTTAAGACAGGGCATTATGGCTAGCCCACAGACGAAAAAATAAGACTACAACTATCAGCAATAACTTTACTTTAGTACAATGAAAGGATCTGTAATCTGCATATTCAACTTGAATTTCTCAGGGTATGTAAAGATTTTCACTTTTCTTTAAAGAAAGGGAGTTCTAAATTTTAATTACCTATATGTATCTCAGAAGATTATATTAATATTGTATGTGCCTTCTATCAATAGATTTTGAAGCACGACAGTTTCTTGACATAACACATCTTCTGATTTTTAATATAAAAGTCTTAAACCTCACAATTCCTCTGCATCAAAAGATGTTTCAATCTCCAGCTGACAAGCAGAAAGAGTAAGGCGCACGGAAATTTAGTTTGACAAACACGCCAACACCTCTGCACTTGACCGACTTTGTGCCCTCAGCCATCCATAATTTTGCCCTCCCATAATGATTTTCTGATGCCGAATCAGCGTTGTCAACAGGTAAGGTCCTTCTTTCACCAACAGGATGGCAGTCATCTACCTGACCACGTATTTTCTCGCAACCTGTAGAAGTGCAGTGTCTTTGCAGCAGAGGAAGGAAACGACACACACTAACCCACAAATGCACATAAACATGTTTTGTCTCAGTCATGATCACATGAGTTTCATTTCCTTTAGAAACTAGACTAAAGATGACGAGGGTAGGGAAGATGAATAAATACGTAGTTATCGTATTCATTTATTCTCACACCTTTTTATCTCTCTCCTACTCACTTCCACAGTAATTTTTGGTCAGCCTTCCCTGTTACATTGTACCGATCATCAAAGAGAAGCTTCGGAAACATTTTGGCATCCACATAATTCTTGTAAAAACACCAGGAAGTGTAATCCTCTCAAAACAAGGATCCTAGGGAACTAGGGAAGCAGTATTTTGGCTTTTTACCAACCATTTTACAGCAAAGGTAATTAGTAAGTTACATACCATTGTAATCATTGTAAGCAACACCAGCACAAATCCAGCTTCCCTCACTACTTGCTCTCTCTTCTAATGATGCCAAGATCGTGACAGGCTTACTTAGCATGGTTTTTGTTTCCAACTTCAAACCCTTATACTTAATTAAGTTTCAGCTCTAGATGATCTATCTTAAACAGCCAAACAAACCAAAAATACTCCAACGCCATTACTTCACCTTTTTTTCCCCCTCACTATAGCAACAATGCATCGGAAACACTTCAGGAGGATTTTGTTTGTGTTGAATGGCTAACATTTGGTAAGTGCATGTAATAAGCTACTTTTGAAATAAATTACACAGAATAACATATGTTTCAGTAACAGTAAGTATCCAGATCCTGGTCAGTCTTTTCATATCAGGAGATAATTCTATATATCAGGAGCAAAAGTCTGTGACAGAAGTCACGGGGGGGCGGGGAGGGAAGACAACTAATCAGTTGCGTTTCATGCATATTAGGTACAGTCTTCCATCACCTGACAAACTGGAAGAGCTGCCCCTCCGTCTCTTGCACAAAAACCTATTACCTTTTTGGATCAAAAAGTATCAGACATTTGCAACTGCTTTTAAAGTTTTATATAATACATAATTACACATGCATGTGCACACATACACCACACCCCCCCAAAAGGAATTCCAAAATTTCCATTCAAATGCAGAAAGAAGAGCTAAAAAGATTGGGACAGTGATCAGCATCTCAATACTCCTTTCAAGAACCAACAGGAAATGATAACTAATGAAAAATTCCAAATATTATTAATACAGGAAAATATGTCCAGCTTTGACAACCAATGCAGTCATGGAATAAACACTTCCATCTTCAGTAGCCGCTAAAACAAACACTCTTTTACAAGCTTTGACAGAGAACAGAATTCATTTCCCCTTTACAGCTGCACTGCTTCAAAGTCAGTTAAACATCAATGTGACAGCCTTACTTGCGAGAGCTCAGACGTTTACTGTATTATCGTAGCCGGACATGAGCAGAAAGCAGAGACTGTGAAGGCAGAGAGAAGAAGGGGGAGAGAGGGAAATCAAGATTGTTTTTCTTAAACACCTTATGAAGTGTTCGTCTTAGTTGTTGCCAGAGAGTTATTTTTCTTGTTCATTTATTCTGTATTTAAAGCCCCAGCTAATACAAACATAGCACAGGTCTGAAGGCAAAAAGTTCACTAGGATAGAGCTTATTTACACAGATACTACTTGGTTACCAACTTCTCACTCTGCGATACAGTGTGCTTCTACAAATGAAACTCAGTTGACCGAGCTATTACCAATGCTTACAAATTAGACTCTCTTATTTGCAACTAGCCATCACCCTATTGATTTTCTCATTAATATCTAGAAGACACACCGTTTACGTTCTTACCTTAATTTCTGCCACCGACTTTCCTGTACAACCCCTACCTCACAAGACCATAATGAAGCTTAATATAAATTTCACAGAGTAACAAGCACAATAATAAGTGCTTAGTAGTAAGCGGGAAAGAATATTGGCCAGATGTCAAACTGACGCTAACAATGTGTACAGGCCACTAAATTGAGTATCTTGAACAAAAAATAGACACCAGATAACTGTAGCAGCCATTTACAAAAAGCAGTCAAGAGTATTTCCTGAGATTCTGTAGAAAGCTGGCTGCTCACATGATGATGGCTCTGCTTACTTCCAGATGTTTAATTGCATTAAAGAAAACTAAAAATACATCAATCCATGTTCTTACTACTGGTTTCCCATGAAAGCAGTTGTTGTCACTGGGGGAAAATGATGTGATCACAAAAGAGAAGACGTCTTATGAATTACCTACCAAAATACAACCCAAACTACTAGCAGAAGATTTGCCGAGTGACTAGTTCTTTCACGGCAAATGATCCCTCAAAAACCACGACTCAGAAAAAATTCCCTGCAATACTGAAAAAGTTTTCCATTAGGACTATGAACACATTTATCGCTTCTCTATGCATGCTATAAGCAAGCTTGAAAAAAATCTGTATCTCTTCCTTTATTCTTAGTGGTATTTTGTACATAAATACAGAAGAGAAGACATATCTGAAATACAGCCTAAACCACCAATCTACTATTAAAAAAAAAAAGAGACAACAGTAGCTAATAAAAGCAAAATGTTGTCACATGAAACAGTCTGCGTAAATTATGTTATTAAGTGCTACTCTTTTTTTCTTATTCGAACCCCAGCTTTGGGCCAAGTTGAAATTCTAGAGAAAGCCTGATGATTTGTAGCGGTACAACTTGGCAAAACACCTAAGTTTATATTCAGGAAATCTCTAGATCTCAGCTAATAAGAGTTTGAACCACCTTTCACCTTCTGAAGGGTCACCTCAGGGTTAAGGAAAAGACAAATCAAGATGCACTTCATCTACCAATAATAAAATCACTCTTCTTCACACTTGATAGCAGCCCTGATCTAAAGACTTCTAATTATTTCACAATAATATTTTGTATTTGAGGTTTCTGTCTGGAAGTTGTCTGTGTGAACTCCCATACTCCCCTACTACAGCTGGAGTCAGAAGACACTTCAGTTTATATTTCCCCTCTAGGAAAAAGAAGAGAAGCAAATCAAGCATTCCCTACAAAAGCTTTTTTACCTCTGCATCTTGAATCCATCCTCTTTCCAAATAGCTCAAATGAATGACCTCCAGGTCATGCTGCAGAAGCTGGCCAGTTGGCCAGACTCAGGGGATGAGCTGGCCTGCAACTCTGTCTATCATGGGGAGACGGTGTGTTTTGTTTAAGCATTTACTTGTTAAAATCTTAGGGTTTGGAGGGTTAGAGAGGTTTTTTGGTGCTGTGCTGCTGTACTGTCCTTACTCCAGCACCACTATTTTTAGTAACCAACAAATGGGTAGCTGTAGGACCTCTCCTATCACCAGAAAGCTATCCAGCTTGAAGTGGCAAAGCAGCCCAACTCGTGCATGCTAGCAATTCTTCAGATAGAGGCTTGCGAGCCCAGCCCTGCTTGCTTCTGCTACAACTAGCACTTTGTTATACGCACTTTAATGCAGTAGACAGAAGAAGAGCTTTTTTCCCCTTGTAAACAAACCTTTGATGGAAATCCTGTAAAATAAATCTGTGTATTTTCTATCTTTATTATCCTTATTGCACTGTTATTTACATCTCTGTCAGCTCCTAGAAAGCACACAAAAACCTTCATATCCTAAAAAATTTCCCTCCCCTACACATGTACAAAACTGATGACTACGTTGTTTTACCCAGTATTTCCTCCCAAAATCACAAGTCCTCAGACCTGGTCAAGACTTACTTACATTTCCGTAGCTATTACCAACTTCAAAAACATGCTGCAACATGTTGATATACAAATTAAAAATTGATTACAAATTGACATACGTGGAACTGTACAAGAATAAATATTCTTGTGTTCTCAAAAAAAAACCCAAAAGTCTCAGAAGCAACAGTAAGTAAATTCTGTTAAGTATGCAACTCAAACGATGTATAGCCACAGTTATTCAAATCAGAAATCTTAGGTGAAATACAGGCACGTGGTATGTGACAGACTAGCAATGGAAAGTTCTGCAGGACAGGCTATGCTCAGAGCAGCGCTGGAGCTGAGCCCACGACTCATCTCAAAACTGATGTCAAAAAGTCTTGTGAAATTTCTCAGTATATGCAATGCACACTGCACAGCTTGTCTCCATTCAATACTCCTGAAGAGACACTAAGTGCCATTAAAATGATGTATTATGCTAAGCTTTTCATTGTATTAATTTATAACCTATGACATCACAAACTATAGATGTTTAAAAATTCAATTTAATTTGTAAGATAGAGAAATATGTAACCTGCTAAAATATGACTAGGTATGTTATATGGCTTTTAAAGGCGAACTGCTGCTGAAAAAAATTGTAACAGCAATATGCACAGAATATCCAACATAAAATAGGGTGAAAAGTAAAATGTTGGAGTGAATTCATTGTAACTGAAATCCTGCCTTTACCCCCCCAAATTCAAGTTACTAATTAACTGCCAAATACTCCCTTTACATATGACACAGCATAAAACATTTGAGTACTTGTATTTCAATACTTTGCAAATTAATTTTAAAGGTTTTGGCAGGATAAACGTTACATGCATAAACTTGCAAAATATTCAGGCTGCTTCTTTGTCTACTTACAAAAAGCAGAACTTCTCCCTTCAGTTCCACAGTCGCATGAATGTCATTTAATAATCCATTTTATTATGAAAAAAATAAAGATTCTTCTTGTTGGGGCACAAAACATTTATGCAAATAAAAGAAACGCAAAAGAAAAACTTCTCCATGCATAAATAACACTGAAGACAAAACAAATACTAAAACCCTAACCCCATACCCCCTCAGGTAAAGACAACATTTCCCCCCATATCCCTCAATTATATCAATCTCCAATTATACAGTTGATGGTAAATAAAATTAGAAAAAAAATTGCACCTTTCAACTTCAAAATAGATCTCAAAAATAAACCCCATTCATATAATCCTTTAGTCATCAGGTGACAATCCCAATTTAAAACAACAAATTCTCCCGTGTGGCTCCATTGTAAGGTGATAGCTAGCACCTCTAGTAATTTAAAGACATCCCATTTTCCTTGAGGTTAACCAGACAGCAAATCAAATAATCCCACAGAGGATTCAGAGAAGGCTCGACCCACTACTGAAGTGTTAAATTAGAATTTCAAAGAGTAACTCCATAGTCACCCTTCACAGAGATAATTTTTAATTCTTCCCCTGTGAAATGTGAAGTTAAGTCAATACTCGATGTTTTATCTCATAACATAAGCAGACAAAAATACTGCTAACTCAAAACAATCTAAGTTGATTCTTGTTTAATAAAATAGCAAAAGGCCATTGCTTCAACATTTTAATAGGCGAGTTCTCTCTAGCAGTCATTTTATTTACATTTGAGGAAATGAAATACATAAATATGTTTTTATTTATTTTCCCTATGCAAACCACAAACACCAATGAACCTGAATTCTGCATATGGAGAAATAATGAGGGTTGACCCTACTTTACAGCTAAGAAAGTGAGGGACTTAGACCTCAAGTGACTTGTTTGGTACACGTCTGGCAAACCTGGCACTGAAGAGTAAGCTCCCGGGTCTCTAGCACAAGGACTTGCTCCATCCCTGTCGTTACCCCTGTATCATCATTCCCGTGGGCATAATCATAGGGAAATTTCCATCACGTGCAGGGGCTAACATTGTAAGTCCCCAAATTCTACAAATGGTTCCTGCCACCTTATCTAAATTATTTGTTGATTAAACAACAAAAAAAGAAAGTTGTCCAAGGTAACAATATGTTAAATTTTTGTAGCTGAACCTAAGCCAGCCTGAATAAATTGTTTTAACTGCCTGTTCAACACAACACAAGAACAGCAGAAGCTTGGCACAGTAGAGCCACAGAGCCTATCACCGGCATAGCATAAAAGTGGCTGATATTACCCAGTATCCTGAACAAAGCAACAGGACAGATCTAAAAACTGATAATATAATCAGTACAAATTACAACATAGAAACAGACATACACACACAGAAAAACCCCACACATTTTCAATTATTATTAAATAAAAAATTCTCATGTTGTTGCCGGTATGCATCCTCAAAGAAAACCATGTTGCATTAATTTATTCTGCTTCTCAAGGCATTGTCTGTGTAAGCAAATACCAGTTCCCTCTTACTGACTTCCTTCCCTGCAGTGGTAAGCAAAATCAGTTAAAAACCAGTAAAACACAGTGTTGCCTTTACATTCAGCTAATGCAAGTGAGAAATATTTTCAATTAGCAGAAGAAGGCTTGACCCACTATTGGATTTTACATTTTCATCTTTCCTGTATTGCTAGTTAGCTCAACCTTTCTGCAAGAAACCCTCTTATTTCCCTTCTCAGAATCTCATCTTTATAAAAAAGTCCCTCCTCCCCCGAGGAAATTCTAAGGGCAGGCTTGCCATCTTCCTTTCTCAGCTTCTGCAATACAACTTGAGTAAAAATTATTTACCCAAACGTAACAAAACAGAGTATAGCTCATTAGGAAAAAGTTACTGCTATGCTTATACAATAATATTTCCACAAAATCAGAACAGTAAGAACAGTCCCCAAATCATGTCAACAGCAAGAAAAGTTATGGCATATGGCCCTTCCCACCATAACACAAAATACCACTAATTAGTGGTTTCAAATTTTTAAGGATTTATTTCTACCTTTGCCAAACACATTATATACTATTCACATTTTTACTTCTCATTGCTCTGAGAGATCTAAGTATGTCTCATTTTGATCTTTTCAGGTTTTCAAGAATTCATCAGTTTTACATTCATCAGTTTTACATGGTAAAATACTGACCTTATCAAAGGATTTGGAAAGAAAGATGGCATATGCAGTGGCAACCATGAGAAACTAATTTGTATTATATCTTTCTAGTCAAATGTATCAATTTAATTATGGACAACGATACCTCTGATACGAGGAACAGAGCTGTGCCTATAAATGGATTTTTCATTTCAGCCACTGAACAGGGGGAAGAAAAAAAAAAAAAGAAGTATTTTAAAACTGTTTCAAATTGCGCAAATACCCAATTCACCAGGAAAAATGCCCTTGTTTCAGATAGCTTACTTCATGTCAAAGTAGGGTAAGCGTTAAGTGCATCCACAATGGGATTTAATTGCTAAATATATCTGTGAATGTATACCTTAGTTTCCTTTGCAGTACCTTGTCTGAGAAGACAACCTTATGAGTAGGAGATAAATAAATTAAATCTATAAAAGTAGGCAAGTGAAGAAACTACTGTCCTTCACTGTAGGGCACACACAACTGATAGGGCGCTCACTGCCAACGTAGGAAATTCAGTTCTCTGACAAAGTATTTACACACAGCAGAGCTGTTTCAGAGGCCGCAAGCTCCGCTCAAAAACATTCAGCAGCCCAGAGACGGCAGCAAACTCCTAAGAGGCAGGAGACCCAAATGCAAACCTCTGCTCCGAATCAGGAGCATCGTGACTCCCTCCTCCAGCTTGCTGCACCTGTGTCTGATGTTCAGGAGGCGGCATGCAGCTGTCTGCCTTCCTGCCTCTCCCCGCTGAAGAGGGGTGTATCCCCATTTCCCTGCGTGCCGGTGCCCATGTGGGTACAGGAAAGGCTTCCCCAGCCCCTGCAGACATCCCAGGTGAAGCGGGTGATGTTGGGAGCCGCTCTCTGCCACAGCTGTAGAACACTGGCAACCTGCCCGTCCCCAGTCCGGTGCAACGGGGAGAGGCAGGGCCGCCCTGGACTCGGGAGCAGCAGGGTAAACTGCAGCTCCCAGGGAACAAGACCAGACACCGGGAAGCAGACAAGCTATCTGACCTGTCGCGAGCTGACCCTCTACCCGGGGTCACAGGCTGTGCCACTGAAATTGTAGCCCAGCAAGAGCCCTCACCTCGCACACCCGCAGCGGCTCCTCACTCAGAGCTGTACCCCATAGCCAGGCCATTTCCCCGTGGCTTATTCACTGTTAAGTCCTCCTGTGAATCTAGCCTCGACATTCGGAACTTTTAATTTCAGAATTTCCTAAGTGAGCCATTAGAGCATTTCTGATTAGTAGGGAATTTTCTCCCTTCCTTAATGAAGCTACTTATGAAATTCAAGCCAACTCATTAATAGCTTCAAGCTAGCCAAAAATACACTTTCAGTAAGTACTTCCCCATCAAAATACACACATACACACAAACACGTCCAACTCCTATTCGAGAGTCCCACAACCATGGATCAAGCTGTCCTGACCCAAAACATCGCTCCTCCTACATTGCTGCCTGGGGGCTTTGACTGATGGCAAAGGTGGAGGAGAATGGACTATCCCGAAGCTTTATCAGATTGTATCAGAAGACCACAACACACAAAACACTTCTCCTGGAAGCTGGGGGCGGAAGGAAATGGGTCAGAAATGGAGTGATGAAGCAAATAAGAGGAAGACTAAGTAGGAGGCAGCTTTGATAACTACTGTTACTGGAATCAAGTTCATCATCAGCAGGCTGATACTTTTTTTTTTTCTTTTAAGAGGTACCCACAGTACCTACAACAGGACCAGAGCACCATATGCATGGTTGCACGCTAATATTCAAAAATAAATACATACTACTGTGAATCAGATGTGCTATACACACAGTGTATTTGACACTAACAAACAAAAGCAGAAAATTAATAGAACAAATCCATTTAAGCCTTTAGGTTGTGGCACGTAGCCTGTGGTGTACAGCAGCAGTGGTAGCATGCTTGGGGTGTGATAGCGGTAGAACAGCATGTGATATTTCACATAAAATGGCCTAATTTGGGGTGTTTTGGGGTTTTTTTGCTTCTGTGGATTTGTGTCGAGTATGTTTTACATGTGGCAAACGTAGTGTTATACAATAGACTCACATGTATTGATTCTTCAAATATTTCAGTGTTGATCAAGAGCCTAGAACTTGGATAATAACAAAAGCGCGAGCTCATGAGGAAGGAAAGACTAAAATCACAGTCAGGGACAAAGAATATTTTAAACATCAGTAGTCACACATCAAGCTTCATGTACCATTAGCCGCACATAAACCCTATTCCACTGCAGGATACATTCTGGAAGTTACATACTGTAATTCCAGACAGA
>NW_008824238.1:6925810-6932670 GCF_000699105.1 Pygoscelis adeliae | reverse complement strand
AGCAATAAAAACATAGTTAACCCGGATTTGTGAAGAGAAGCCAAGCAAAAAAACCACAACTGAAAAATGAAAGGCCATAGAAATTAACCCAAGTGAAATTTCATATGTGTTGGCCACCTACTTTTAGACAAATGTAGATGTGTTTATCCCATTTTAAAATCCTACTAAACTGTGGCCCCACACAGTAGAGTTTCAAGCTTACAGCCTGAACAAAGAAAATGTAGGAGACATCTCACTTTTTTATTCCTGTTGAACAGGTACCTAGAGATTGAAGGACAAAGGAATCCAATGCAAAAAGGCATCTTCAGTTCCACTGGTTACTTGTAAGGATGATGATTCAAAGTTCGAGTGAGAATATCCAAATATAAGCAAAAGAAAAACACACTGAAAAAACATGAATGGAAACATTTTAACTCTCTCTGACACTACTACAGTTTCCCCTCAAGGATTAACTTATTTGCAATACCTACTATAAAGCTAATTCTTTTCTCAATTCTAACTTTAAATATTCCTAGATTGCCTACCATCATCATTTTGAAAGCTACCGAGTTTGGTGTATACAGAACACTGTAGTTTATTGAACTGGGATTACTGAAGGAACAGAAGTACTCATAATGAAAGAAGGAAAGAATCTGGACCATAGAAACAGAGATGTCGGAACAGGAGAACAGAGCATATTCTTCATTTATCATAACCACAGCTGTGAATAGAGTTTTACCAATGCATTTACACACTAACAGATATTGCATACGCAGGAGTGTCAGTACCCCTTTTTGCTTGTGGTGAGATGGCTAGAGGAGGATTTTGTAAAACATTTTGGATAGTTAGAACCCTTCACAACGATACTGTAAAACTCACCAATATTTCTAAATCATTTTAATAATACTTAATTTCTTAACATCTGTAACTTATCTAAGACCATTCACCTGAATTTTTCAACATCTGAAGTTTGTTTTAAAAAGAAAACCTGTAATTTCTTGCCAGTCCAGTTAATATAAAGGTAAATTAATCAGATGGGAAACACACTGTGCCACACTTTATATTAACCAGCTGCAAATTCACTTACTATTCTAGTCACATAAGTCTTCTGAGCCTAACATCCCAGCGTTGTGACATTATAAAAATTCACCCACTTTAATGTACAGAAATATCCGTGAACCTCAAATTATTGTACCATAATGCTGTCAAATAAACAGACTACTGGAATTCAATTTCCAGAAAGCCAAGGCAAAATCTACTGGCCTTAATCTGAAATACCAGTGTCATTTTCAAGCCCTGTATTTAATTAATACTATTTACTGTCAAGAGCTGAGCCGGGTGAATATTTCACTCCTCCCAATTCAGGGGCTAAAGGCAGGCCCAGAGGAAAATCTGCCCAAGTAAATGCATCTCATCTCCTTTGATGATGCAAGTGCTCAGTTGTCCTGTTCTTGACCCCTCTAGAATTCCCAGGCTCCAATACTGGTGGTACAATGTCATCAATCTATATTTAAAATATATATTGATTTTCCACGGATGATAATGACAGCTATTTCTTCTGCAAATGCATATATACTATACCTTTGCCCACATAAAAAGGTTCCTATCAAGGTAAGAAATGAAAAAATCTTAGCAAAGCTCATTACTAAGTCAAAACCAATATTTAAGAAGTGAGTAAAATCAAGTTAGCAATCTCATTTCCTAAATATTTTTTTATTTATCTCACTGAAACTGAAATGTTAAAAATAATCTTCCAGGATATAGCTACATACAAAAGGCAAGCTTCAATCAGTTGAATGACAGTGTTTTCAACAGTCCTGCATAAATATGAAGTTTGGTTCCATCAATTCAGTAAAAAGTTCACTGACAGAGCACTCCATTTAAATCCATTCACAGTAATTAATGAGTTTTACATATTTAAGAATGGTTTACTCCAGATTTATAATAAATTTGAACACTGTGGCCTCAAAACTATGGAAGTACTTTAAAACTGCTTTCATTATTAACAAACCTCATTCTGCTAGTTACAAGCATGATGAGATTTCTCTCTACAATACTCTCAATTTTCATCAATATTAAGGGAGATGCAATATACTACATTTGTATAAATTCCAGCTTTTCCACAAAATAAAACACAAAGGTTTCCATAAGCTCCCATGTCCAATTGGGGGGGTGGTGGGGGGTGAGAAAATCTGTGGGGTGCAACTGTATAAATCTTAATAGATGCTCTCTCCTCAATACTTCTGTTCTCATTGCACCACCCACACAGAACTTCATGCTCAGATTAGGAGTATCATTCTAACGCTGATTGCATTAAATTCACTATAATCAAGCATCCACTTTTACAGGCATCTTTATAGGCAATTCATGTTAACTAATGTCACTACTGAACAGGAGTGACTGAAAACAGAAAAATCTGATCATATTCCATGCAAAACACAACTCCCCAATTTCAAGGTCTAGGAACAGGAACACATTCCCTTTATTTATCACAAACCAATTCAACATAGATTAAATATCCCTCACAGATCCCTCTGCAAATGAGAAGACCCGATTCAGTAAAGACTATCCATACCTGTGATCAATACCTCTATTTTATTTCAGGTATTTCAGAAACACAGCTCCTGTGGGAATTAAGGTGCTCTGAACTAAGGTGTTTTGAACTCACTCCAGAGCTCTAGGCAGGCACCATCCCAGCCCAGCTTTGCATGCTGATAGAAATAAGCTCTCTCTTATTCAGATTTGATACTTGGAACCTACTGTAGGTTCCTCACTTGCATCCTTAAACTAATACTGAAGGCTCTTAAAACTCGTTTCAATATAAGGCACACTATTTTCTGACAGCATTCCCTTTACACACACATGTATTAGGAGGACACAGTCAAAAATGAGACATCTGTCAGAATTTTCTTTATCTACTACTGCTGTAAACAACAATAAGGAGTACTATAACTCAGAACAAACAGACACACAAGTATTTTCTATCACACTTGACACGAACTACAACACAAACGCCAATTAAATCACTACAAAGTTCGATTGAAACAGACTCTCCAGATCGAGAGTGACAGAAAACTGAGATTTCGCTGATCTGTTTTTTTGCTGAGAAATGTTCCTTACAAAGCAAACCATTTCATGCAAAAAGGGGGTGGGGGGGAGAAGAGTTTTCTGACTGAAAACTTTTAGACTAGGAACTAAAGTTAGTATTTTTATCTGTTTGGGTTTTTTTAAAGTCTAAATTTCTCACTGTCCTAATTGCATGGCTTTTTGGTAGCACACAGCAGCTACTTCCCACCGCCCCAACTAACAATGTTCCAAGGGAGCAGCCACAAATTCTGTCATTTACTTTATATCTTATCAGTCCATATACACATATTCTAAAGCCATTTAACCAGTCCAAGATTCACACTCTTATCCGTTGTATCATATAAAAATAGATCCAGTAAGTATTAAGCAGTAGTTTCACTTTCCAAAAAAGTTAATAGAGCGGTAAGACAGGCTGAACGCGCACAATTTCAGTCACAGTGGTGGTACAGCCTCACAACACACAGTCAAACCCAACACCTATTCCACAAGCAACTCCAGTCAAATGCCAAGGCCAGGATTTCTTAAATGAAACTCCAACTGATATATCCTTCAGACACTAGTACAATTTCAGATGGCTGTACTGGTTAAAATAAACAGCTACATCTTTCTGATCTTGTGATGGATAGATGAACATCTGAGTATCTCGGAGACAGGACTGAAATGCTGGACATTCAGAAATCAATGGAAGAATTTCCAAGCATTCAAAGGAACCAAAATTTGAAACTATTCCTTGTCTCATGCAACTTACTTATGCTAAACTATCACGTGAACACATGGATAACTACCCACTTTAGAGCAAAAGGGTATTTTGAGTGGAGAACTGCCTCTCTACTTCATCCTTGTCCTCTGAATCCTTTCATGAAATCCATTTTTTACAGTGGTATCTTCCTCACTGTCATCACCATAAACTTCATATACAAATATTTACCTCTTATTTGCTCTTATTAAAGGTTTTGAACTTTTCAAACATGGCAACTATGTTTTAGTCAGCATCTGTAAAGGTACCAGATTACTTACTTTCTGATATGCTAACAACCAAATTTATAATTTTGGTGCAGAATGTAGCAACACTAAGCAAAAGAGAGGGCTTTTTTTTGCCCACATGTATTAATTAGGGGAAAAAAGCAATTATATGAAATTGCTTTTTATTTTAATATTTACCTTTTTCAGTCTTTACCTAATGCATTCCTTTTTTAATGGAAAATTACAACTGACACAACTGAAAACAAACATTCTATCAACTTGACAACAAAATTTCATGTTCTCTTTGGAGAATTTTGGCAGTGACATTTTTCTCTTTCTTTATTACACATACCTAACTCATTCTGAGTCCTATCCACTAGAAAAAAAAATATTTTAGATTCTTACTATTTCCTTTTTTTGCTTAAATGATCACAAAAGCAGATTATTGAGAAGACATGCACATTATGATCATTATGCAGCCCAGATAAATAGTGTAAATGAATAATAAGTAATATAGTGTAAGTAACTGCAAATAAGTAATAACATCTATGTGGCTGAGAATTTTCAAGTTAATACAATACATAAACTATTAACCAGTATTATAAACTTCATTGAACGCAATGAACTACAAATTGTTTTATCAGAACAGCCAAGGGAAAAGGCAGAAAAAACAGAAGCATTGGAAAGCTTCTTAATGTTTTCATTCAGTGATGCTAGAAAATTCAGTAAGTTTAAAGAAAAGCATTGTTAGTTTGCAAAAATTGCTTAACATAATTAACAAAAGAGGAAATGATACTTGATGTGGACATGCATAGTTTTACCCATAAACGGTTGGCATTTTATAAACAGTTATCCCCCAAACAACTAAAAACCTTTTCAGCAGGCTCATTTCCCACTTCTATATTTAGTGTCCAAGCCTCAAAAAATACATATTTCTGACCTTAATAAGTCACTCTACGTGTTAGAAGACAACATTTATTCATGAGTACCCTGAAAAGGTTCTTACATAACATCTCAAATGCATATTTGTAAAAGATTTATACCAAGTGAGTATATTGATATATTAAACATACCTAAAATAAAAACACGGCATTTATATTCTACTTTCTTTCACTGCACTACCAAACTATTATTAGTCTGCATTTAAACAATCCGCAGGGGTCCCTTTTTCTGACTCTCAGCGGTATTATCCCTTCTTGTGAGTGGAGTTAAACAGGCACAGCACTGCCTGATGGAGTCATCAGACAGTAATTCTTGAGCAACAAGCATTTTAAGACATCAGTGTCATTATACCGATTTCAACCCTCAATTTAAGTAATTTATTAGTGCAGATAGTTGGATGGAAAAGCTTGTATTATTTCATACTCAACCTTTGCCATAAGACAGACCCTAATCAGCACATTTGAAAGATGTCAATTCCTTAGTTACAGTATAAAATATCAAACAAGCTTAACGTGAAAGAACATCACATGCTGATCCCTTCAGCCCTTCTCAGCAGAGTCCCATTCCTGGTCCTGGCACTAAAGCAAGGTCCCTGCTTCCATAACCAGTCTGGGCATTATTTTTGAAAGTCTCCAAAATGTTTGTATATCGACTCACTGTATAATACCATACATTACTTAAAACCAAGGCTTGTTCTGCTGTATCCACACAACCAATTTAAGACACCTTGCATCAGATTCCCCAGTGAAGAAGATAAAACTGTAACACAGTCCAACTAAATGCAATAGGATATAGACTACTCACCAAGACTCAGCGAGGCAGGCAACGATTTCTAGGGGCTGTGTGTGGGGCAGGCCTCACTACTCAGATACATCTCAAGCATGCTAGGAACAAAATTGAGAGAAAAATATTAGTCTTTTTTTGGAGACAGGCATAGAAAAACAAAAATATGATGCTTCACGCACTGCAGTTTTAAGCATAACACAATGAGGGAAAAACTTTGCCGAGCATTATCTGCTTTTCCAGACATAACTAGAACGCCCTTCCAGTTGCACAATCACTCCAGGCACACAACTTCCTCTCTACCTGCTGCCTACTGCAAATTCACAGTGATAGCAATGAAGATGTTTACATTAACTTACACAGTACGCAGCCTTTATTTTCACAAAAGAATCTGTGGGAACTCTCTGTGAAAGTGGTTTGTTCCTTTTTTGGTTGACTGCTTGGCTGGTTGACTTTATAACACATCAGTTTCAAATCTCTAAAAAGGAGAAACTGGTGTTCTTATAAAATGTCTTTCAACCATTATTAAAAGTTGTACGTACAGAAGCATGTTTCTTCTCTGAATCTCCACTTACAATACTCCTGATCCGAGTGATGAGTATCAGTGGACAAATAAACAGAAAGCTCTTTGTTAGTATAGAGCTTTAGAGTCCAGTAAAGCAGACAACATACATTGCACAGCAATACACATTTCTTCAGGGAAGAGGAGCATGCCACTACCCACATAAATACTATATCTGCATTTCTGTTTGTAGGTCAAACAGTACTTTATGTCAAATGTATCCAAGCAAGATACCAAAGAAGAGCTTTCTTACCTTCATATTCTGACAAACAAAAAGGCAAAACATAAAGAGAATGAAAGATACACTGCAAGAGTCATCAACAGGAAAAAAAAAGCACACTAATTATGCCTCAAGAGAAATGGAATTTAGAAACAACAACATTCTTTCTGTCATTTCTGCCATCTCACAGAAACCTTCTTCAAACAAACTCTGCTTAAGTCCTTTCAGTCACAGGCAGGATACCACTACAGTAACAGGCTATTCAGGGGCGCCACTAACAAAGGAGTATTCTTATATAAAATATATATACAGAAGATATGAATA
>NW_008824238.1:6922370-6925785 GCF_000699105.1 Pygoscelis adeliae | reverse complement strand
AAGCTCTACAGATCACAAACATGGAGCTTTGAGTGGGTCCTTATTGAGAGAAAACATCACCTTATCTTAGAATAAAATTTTAAGTAAAACACTACTAGATCTTTTGGTGATCTAGCAAGATTTTCAGTGTCTGTTAGACACCTGCAGTTCAGAGAGACACACCAAAAGGAAGCCGCCGTCTCACCCGCAGATGCAGGCTGCAGCCCCAGCCCACGGTGAGGAGACCTTTTCCACAGAGAAGCAATAATGATGAGAGTGCCTGTGTAGACAGAAGTGCTTCCCACTCACCTCCTGCCTTTCAGCTGCTGCACACCAGTGAAATGAGAATGACTACTCTACTGCCATTTTGTTTCTTGACAACTAGCGTGGCTGCTCACTGGTATTTTCCTACTGCTGATTTATTTTTGGGTTTCACCTCCTGATCTATGTGGCCTCCAGTATTGCACCTCAAAAAGTCTGCACACAAGTAACGTGGCTCCTGACCATTACGCTGCAGCCCACGGGGCTCCACATAGCGACAACGGAAATTACAAGTTTTGCTGATTTTCATTTGTTCTATTCATAAAATGTTTAATAATAATACTGTCTGAAAACCAAGACAATACATGATAGTTTCACAGTAGAAGCACTACCTTTGAAATACTACTAATGAGATCTTTCTTCAAAGTTAAAAGCCTTGAATTATACAGCAACTAGTGACAATCTTACGCACCCAACAGATGTATAATCTGGTGTCATGGTTTAACCCCAGCTGGCAACTAAGCACCATACAGTTGCTCGCTCACCCCCCACACACAGTGGGAAGGGAGAGAGAATTGGAAGACTAAAAGTGAGAAAACTCAAGGGTGGAGATAAGGAAAGCAGGGCTCCATCACACGTAATGGTTACTTGGGAAGACAAACACCATCACTCCAAACATCCCCCCCTTCCTTCTTCTTCCCCCAGCTTTATATACCGAGCATGATGTCATATGGCATGGAATATCCCTTTGGTCAGTTGGGGTCAGCTGTCCCAGCTGTGTCCCCTCCCAGCTTCTTGTGCACCCCCAGCCTCCTTGCTGGTGGGGTGGGGTGAGAAGCAGAAAAGGCCTTGACTCTGTGTCAGCACTGCCCAGCAGTAACGAAAACATCCCTGTGTTATCAACACTGTTTTCAGCACAAATCCAAAACAGCCCACTACTAGCTACCGTGAAGAAAATTAACTCTACCACAGCCAAAACCAGCACATTCTGGTATATTCCTCCAACTAAACTAGACTGTCAGTGAAGAAAAATGATGAACATGATGTGATGGACAATGAAATTACCTGTTAGTCCTTGCCTTCCCTTCTCAAACCCTTTCTGAAGCTTGAAATAAAGGAAAACCAACACTGCAGCAAAAGGCAATGCTAGTACTTATTCCCATGCAAATTTCCACAAGAATCAGGAGGTTCCCGAGGTGCCCCTCAAAACTCATGAGAAACCACTCTTGCATAAAGCCAGCTTTCACAGTTAATGGTGGTGCTCAAAGGCCTGTAGGTCGGCCTCACACAAAGGCCTACATGAAGAACGGGTCTCTGCCTCAAACAGTACACAATCATCAGCATTAGCTACGATATAAAACCAGAATACACCACAACACACCACAGCCATCATTCTCCACGCTCGCCATTTTCCAACATCACCATTCAATCCTCCATCCCCCAAAGGGTAAAAAGAAACTTTTTAAAGGTCAACATAATAGTTAAACACAACTGATGCGGCCCAGAATAACATGCCGTCCTCTGACTCCAGACCACTTTATGTCTTTATATTCCATTCATGCACAGCCATTTCTTTCCTTTCCAGTGCAAAGGGACATCTGTATTCCAGGTACATAAGATGTGTTACCTCCTCGCCCCATAAAAACTATGAGTTGTGAACAAAACACACAATATCAACTGTACAAACTGTAGTTTAGCTAAAAGGGAGTGAACAACTACCACTTTCAGACATACTTAGAAGAGACCATCATCTACAGTGTGCAAGCTTAGCGAACGTATTTTTTTCATCTACATACAGCCTTCAGGTTCCCTCATCCTTATACTAAGAAGAAAAGGTGCCACAAATGATGTCACCATTGTGCAGTTAACATTAATTTCACACAGAACTGTAGCAAGAAAATAGTTTGAGGCCTCATTAAAAATTCAGTATCTTTGTATCAAAGTAAGCCATGATTCTTGAAAAAAAACAGCAAAACAAGTAAAAGTATGTTTGCACTGCAAATGCCAACACAAATTGGCAAGCAACTAAAAACAAGCTTTGAACTATGTTATTAGAGCTACATTTTATAGCCAATAAGGCATCGAGAGGTTGACTTTCTCTTTTAAGATAAAGGCAACAAGTATTCTGGCCACACTGAAACAAAATAGTATATTTCTGGTTGTAAATTTTTATTTTGGAAAAAATACAAAGATTTAGACTTCAAGAAGAGCTTTTCTCCTTGGGAATATATTTGAAATCTGCTAAAATAAATATTGTATTTATCTGTATACACTCATAATCTTCCTCCACAAAGAATCTATTTTAGGAAACTGATAGAAAAGGTGGAGGACATTGCTCGTATCTCTGGAGACCAAGGTACAAATCTGTGTAAGCATAGCAAGTGAAATTAGTTGACAATAATCAAATTTATTTCTGGGAATAACATAAGTGGTTGGTCAGCAAGTCCTGACATTAATTTTGAAACAGTAAAGAACAAGGACTGAAGAGCTACCTTGTGAACTCAAAGCATGGTAGAAGAAGTATGAAGAAAAGTAGTCGCTACTGTAGACCGGGTGATATCTGAACTCTCACTTCAACAAGTATTAAAACATATGACCTTGGGCTTTGGGTTGGGTTTTTTGTTTTTAAATTTGATTCCATCACACAGGCATATGATGAACTTGTAAGTTCATAAAAATACCGGTAATAAAAGTGCCAGTATATACTATCAAATTCATTCATAGGCAGACTTTCCTCCATCCTCATAAAGTTTTCTTTTTAAATGCGATTTAGTACCTCTCACATAATCTGTGAGGTACAAATAGGTGACATACTGCATTGTTTTTAATTGGAGTGATTTTCTTCAAAATCCATGGGCAAGGCTCATTAGAGATCAATACTGACGGCAATGAAAAACCAAATCCGTTCACACACAGATGAATTACAGCATGGGCAGAGTAAGAGTAAAATTCCATAATAATTCTGACCTAACAAGTAAAATGTTATTTCACTTTCCATGCCCATTCTTCAATCCCAGACTTTTCCACTGAGGCAGCCAATAAAGCAGCCAGTTGTGATATGCCCACTATAAATCCTACCAAAGAGCAACAATGTCTTACATAGCTCACTAAAAAAGCATCAGAATAGCAACTCTCAGTCATCACTACATCAGATATATATTCTCACATTGTCCCA
>NW_008824238.1:6918055-6922331 GCF_000699105.1 Pygoscelis adeliae | reverse complement strand
CCCCGAAGCTCATGTGATCCATACTACTTAAGATATATGGATAAATCAACACATTCAGTAGATATTTTAATTAATTTGTCACCTATACTCTCTGCCCTTTCATTAATACATTAATGGTTTCCATATAACGTGGACTATTTTAGCAAAATACAAGTTATCCTTTCTAAACAGCAAGTAACTTCTTGAAGTTTAAAAACAGAAAAATGTAATTAGGCTTTACAGGGAGCATTGCATCTGAGCTGCAAAAAGCAAATGCACATTACAGAGAGGCTTCTGAATATCTAAGTAATGCGAGCACGCTCACAGAAGGAGTGAGATTTACTATCAGTTATAACTGCTAAAATGAGAGCAAAGCAAGAATAATATCTGCCAGTAACTGTATTAATGGGAGATTGTTATGGAAGCCATTTAAGGAAATGCAAGACTTGGAATGGTATAATGATGCAGCTGCAGAAGAAGAAAAAAAAAATGTGTGCATTGTTGATATGTTGTTGTATAGCTTCAGACATTTAAATTAATGAACTCATTTCAAACTTCAAAATGCCAAGGACCCCAGTGACCATAAGCTTTCCATAGGAATTGTGCCTATTTTATTTCCATAAAACTCTTAAGTAAAATTTCCATTAGTCTTTAACTTGAATAACGTGCAATTTCCATAGAACAAGATTGAAAAATCATAAACAGTAACAAAACGCAATGCAGTAAATCCACCGTGTTCAAGATCTATTTTTCAAACTATTCATCAACTCAAAATAATTGTATAAAATCAGCAGAAGTATTCCAAATGCTCAGGAGAGGAAACACTGTAATAGGTAAATGCGGGACTGAATAAAAGAAAATTAATTTCTTCCACTCAGTTTTTTCATCACGTAAATACTATTTCTGAATACTCACAATAGACAAAACTATTTTGTCTAAAACCCGGGTTAAAAAATTCCCTGTTTGTTTGTTGTTTTTTTTTTATTCTGTATCCTAAATTGATTAAACTATACAAGCTGTCATTTTTCATGTCACATTTCTACTTGGTATGTTTTGAAAAGGCTAAGCTACTGAATCATTAAAAATAGGGAGTGTTTGCATAACGTAAATACTGCTGACAAACTACTAACCCTAGAACTGTTAAGATGCCTTAGTAATATGTAACCACTGATGTAATATTACAGATTATTCTTACTACTCAAAGTTGCCATTTCACCAGTATGTATGCCTGTTCAAAATGTTATTCCAACATAGAGCAGGAGTCCTGGCAACTGTATTTATTCCCTGAAATCTTAAAATATTATCAAAATATTATCTATAATAAATATGTGAAATACATGTTATCTAAGCTCAATTACCCTGATGGGTAAAAGCCAAAGAATACTTCTGTAAGGTTTAAATTCCCAAGAGAAGAAGAGCTCAGATCCCGTCTGCAAGCACACAATGGAATCACAGCTGACGATGCACATCTTTTTCTGGATGTCTCCATATGCTCAGGAAGGTTCCCCCCCCCCTTCTCCCTCCCCGCCTCCCTCGCTCCCAGCATTACATTGAAGGAGCATTACATTGAAGGATTTGTCAGTATCTGCTGCCAGGAGTATGAGAATGTTTTAACAACTAACAAAAATAAAGTAGTGCAGTGAACTTCATCTCATTTAAAAATAAAAAGAAGGGATCCTGCCAGAGTAGCCATCTGTAACTAAATTAACTAATAGTAGAAAACGGGTGGATGAATGGATGCTGCAATATACCTTCTGTGAAGTAAATAGCAACGTTACTCTGTTCTTCACTTAAAATGTTGTGTCACACAGAACTGGTATATACTGTAACCACACATCTAACCTTTGACCTCCAAAGCCAAACATAGAAATAAACAAATGCTGAGCATTTTGATGTCTATAAGAATACTGAAGAAATGTGTGGAATTTGTTAAATATCTTATACCTACTTGCATACGAACTGCATTGTTTAGAGAGGCCAACCATAGCAAACATACAAAAAACCGAACGTGGCGAGAGCAGTTTTAGTTCAGTGTTCCCCTTCTCCAACGCACAATCTATTAGCACTCGGCAGACAAAGAGAGTTGCGCTTACACTTGAATTTGGTACCAGTCTTTAGTTCGGCTTTTTCTTTTAAATGAACTGACAGCATCCTCAAGGCTTAGACCTCATCAGCCTCTGCAGTTTCTGCAATTCTGGTGTAAGGTGCTAGAGACACTCCGGCTGAGCGCAGAAGCCCAGATTTTGCCAATGAGATAGCGACATCAGCAACAAAGGCAAGGAGCAGAAGACAGTGGGCATTGTAGCAGCAGCTGGCTCGCTCACCGACTTTGTTCTTCCTGCTGCAAAACCTGGGCTCCCTGCAGATGGACTAGCTCTTACTGGGTTTTTTTCTGAGGATGGAGGGAAAAGTTGGGAACGTCAACACTACAGACCGCTTACATGCCTCTTCTGACAGAGCCTTTCAGCCTTATAGTGAGCAAGCTACATCCTAAATTATTATAAAAACATAAACATTATTCTTAAATAACTAATTTTGACTTCAGAGCTTCAGTTTAATGCAATACACTACACTATATGTGAGTAAATCCCTAGTATTTTCTCATTTTTCCACCAGGAATTATCTTTGACTATTTTCTCTCTCAAATAACGTAGTTCCAGTTTAAAAACTTAACTTGAACTGTCTTATTCCAAAAGTATCATTCTTGATAGCAGTAAAGTATTCCTTCCTCAAATGTCTCGAGTTTCAAATTTAGCACTGACACCACCAGGACGCACAACAAGGAACACAAGGAGATTTACACATTTAGTAAAGAAGTGTCTTCAGGCATTGCAGAGATACTGATGAAGCCTGTCATACGTGGATCCTCTCCCTAGTAAAGACCGCAAGCTTGAGAAAATACAAAGTTGAGAAACCTTCAGTTTTTATGAGAAATAAGAGTATGGTGGCTGAAAGAAATGAGATGATTACACCACCTTTGTCAGGCATTTATTGCATAATGCTCACCAAAACGAGATACAAACGTATTAAAAACTACGTGATTCTTCAGATATTCGCATGACGTTAAATAGATCAACCTTTCTTTTTAAAGTTGCTCGCAGCATTTCTGAAGGATGAGTCCATGACAAAGTATTTTTTTCAAGACCGCAGATGACCAAGACTGGCTACGAACATGAAGCTTATCGCAGCACTTCTCATAAACTTAGGGATTAACCATTCGGGGGCAATTTACATCTTTCTTTATCTCGTGTGACACGGCGGAGCTGACTTCTCTGTTCCAGTCCCCAACCAGCTGTATCACAAATGCCAAAATAAGGGACGCAAATGCACGAGCTTCCACACACGCCTGTCTGTACGTGCAAATATGCACAAGCCTGCTATATCCTATTTGTGACACCACCGCTGACGTAAACAAGCAAATGTCCTGAAAACTACGTAGGAGGTGCAGTACCTACACCAATTGCGATAAAACAACCGGTTTCCACTCACAGTGGTCTTAAGCTGCGTGTAAGCAAACAAGAGCCCTGCTTTGGGGAATAATAGTTTCGGTATGACACTAACGACGGGTGCGCAACGTCATTTCTCTGAGAGCATCCAACGCAGCGGACCAGCAGCTCCCTCCCTTTAGGCACTCGCAGAGGATTCCCCCATGAGAGGAGCCCACCAGGTGGCCCAACGCCGCTATCGGGTTGTAAAGAGCCAGGAAATTAACTGGCTAGAGTTGATTTTATAGTTCAGTACATAAAAACCCAAAGGGATAAAAAACAAATGACTGCCTTCAGCCACAATGGCAGCAAACTAAGAACAAAAAAATGCTTTAAGTAAAAAGACTGGCAGTCTTAAACTGCTTACTTATTTACAGCGGCAATAGAGCTCTGCTGTAACTGTCATAGCCAGACACTATATGCTTAGCTCAAACTATACTTAAATACCATAAAAATATTATCGGTTCAATTCAAAAGCCTATTCATCTGCTTCCTACTACTCTGAAAGAAAAAAAAAAAGAGAAATACAAAAACAATTGATTATTACTGAAGCAGCAGGCTGTTCTCCTTTTACAAGGAGACCCCTTCCTGACTAAATTACAAGTGTATTTAGACAGTGGGCTCCCACATACGCACACTTCAGACAGAAGTGTACAGGCTAACACAAACTAAGATCCAGATATCGTTATTTCCCGGTGACTACCAGCAACCTCCTTGCCTTCCCCCCCGCCCAATCTTTTTTTGCCAGGCTTTCGGGCAGGTTTCCTGCAGACAAACTACACGGCCTGAATGCCCCTCTCTGGAAGGAGAAG
>NW_008824238.1:6902942-6915981 GCF_000699105.1 Pygoscelis adeliae | reverse complement strand
CCTGCGCAGCGCTCCCGGGAGCCTCCCCCTCGGTACCCGAACGGGGGAGAAAGGGGAAGGGAGGAAAAAAGTCCTTCGCCCTCGGAGGGCGAGACTTTAAATGTGGCCCTTTGCGGTCCGCCCTCGGAGGAACCTCGCTCTCAAGAGGACCGGAGCGATCAGCCCCGACAAGGCGTTCAGTGGCCCGTATTCACAAAACAGGGGGACGGGGGGAACAGCCTTATTTCCTTTCTTTGCGGCCGAAAAAAAAAAAAAAGAAAGAAAAAGGAAAACACACACGCTGAAAATTGTGTCAGAAATACACTGCATCAACTGTATCGTGCTCACAGGAACGAAGGGATGAAGATGCAGGTTCTTCCTAGATTGGAGGAGCGAATACGTGAGTTAAAAATTGTTAAGGGCTGGAGGATGATTGTTAAACATTGCCCTTCAGTTCAAGAAGCAATCCACGACGCAGAAATTCTATCTTAAAAGAAAGGCTTTGCATTTTCACGTGTCGATAATGGCGAGCTATGCTCTACACACTGTAACTATTGTTATTTTTGACATCCTCTCACATGGGTGTGCAGCCCCAAGTTTTTCTGCAGCTATCCACTGATTATACATTGTTACTGGTGGTATGCCTAACTCTGCTTGCAGTTAGCCTTGTCCAATACTTTTTTGATCATAACTCTTATTTTTCAGATGGTTACATTTTGCCCTACTGGGCTGTGCCCAATTTCCCATACTTGTGTCTGACTCAATTTTTTTTAAGCTTTTTTTTCTTTCATTGGGCAAAAATAGTTCAATTGTTTCTCCAAACAAATTGAAGGAAAACTGTCTTTCCCACTCTCCTCCCCCATGTTAAAAAAAGTCTTTGCAACCAAGTCACTGAAAACTTGTAATATTTTCCTCTTCAGGAGAAAGAACTCGGGTATGGGAGGGATGGCCATCAGAAATCTATTTGAATTTAGTCCCATTAGGAAATGGGGGTGGAGGGATTGTAGTTTGTATATGCTCAATTAGAGTTTTGCTGCTAAATTAACCAGAGATCCTACCTACATTAAATGCCACTGTTTTAGGGGGACTACTTTGGGCATCATCTCCAGAAGACAAGTGAGCATGCTCCAGTGTTGGGCTGCAGCAGCTGGAGAGGACAACCTTTCTCAATGTCCCTCCCCATCAGTTGTAGTCGGCAGAGGAATGACTGGCTTCAGGAAGCTCTTCCACCCTGCCTGTACACAAGCAGGCAGCAAAGAGATTGAAGGTTAATTCTGTCTGGAGTGCAGAGAAATCAGAATATTACCTTGAAATAGCATGGCAAATGAAAGTAGCTTGTATGGGAAAAAAAACCTGGGGCAAAGAGTTATGGAGAGACAGAGCTTTTCCTCTGGCCTCATTTGTTATATCTGTGCAAATCTCTGTAGCAAATAAGCTAACAGTCATACAGGCAATAATCTCATTTACCTCACAGTCGTGATTCATTCGTTCTCCTATGCTAAGTGAAACAGTGGTCCGCTGGGGGGGGGGAAGTATGTCTTTAATTTTATGACCATGAGCAGACCAATTTAGAATTGCACAGGTAATTTTAATTCCAGCATTTCTTATTTATGCAAGCTTGAGTTTTTCCAGCTTCACACTTCCTTTAACATAACCAAAAGTCTTTATTAAACTAGTAGCTAAATCCACCAGGAAGAGCAAGGAAGGCCTTTTAACTTGCTGCAGTACAAACATAAAAGATAGCCAATGTAACACAAAGTTTATGGTCTCAACATTGACAACCCCCCCTGAGTCTGATGCGGCTGAGTGTCCTTGTCAAACTGGGTGAGAGAGGGGATTTAACTACGCACATATGCTCAGATCCACTGAAATTTGTTACAGGCTTCTAACTCATGAGCAAATACATTTTGTCATCTAAGGCCAAAACCCTGGTTACAAATATCACTGTGTGCAAAGACCAGTAATTATGTTATTCCTAACTGCTATTCTTTAAAGGGAAAGCACCATCTTCCAGATGGAAAACAGATTTGATAAACACATTTCAGTGCTGGACTTTATTCAGCATTACAGCTGTTCTCTGAACCTTCTCCAGTGTCACCATTGCTGCACTGTGCTGACTAGAGCTGGGCTTAGTTTTTCAACAGAAGCTTCATCTGTTCTAAACAAGAGTAATACAAACTTTCTGTCATCCTCTCACATTCATCCTCCTCCACTGTGATCTGCAAACCTTTCCTGGTGTGAAATTTAACACAGAGAGAAGCTTTTAATTATTTTGAATTTTCAGTGAAGTTTGATTAAATTTCCTCTCACAACATTTCTTTTTCTAAAGAAAAAAGAATCAGAATCTGAATGCAACCATGTTTTCCGGATCAGTATAACCATATATTGTCAATGTTCTTTTTTCTTACTTACTTTTTCTACGTAACATATTTCTTAAAAAATTGGTACACGGGGTACTGCGAGTAAAACTAGCATTTGCAGGTGTGTTTCTAACTGATTTTCAAGTAAGTTAAAGTTATTCTTCCATAAGGTGAAAGGTTATGAACAAATTGTTGAATGCTTATGAACTTGGTGGGCCACTCAGGTATGGCTGCTGTCTCATAAAGCTCTATCTGCAGCTTTAACACGTAGCAAAGAAGGGTTTATGTGCACCTGCTGACACCAGGGCTATATGTAATGCAGCTGTTGGTGCACAAAGCCTTTTTCATGAGCAGCTGCATTTACCCTGTAGAATCACTCTGCCCACCTTTATGGGGCATTGAGTCCCCACTTACTCATTAACCTTCCCAAGTGGATTTAAATATGGTCTTGATGAAACCAGTAAGATTTTTGTTGACACAGAATATACCTAACTCAAACCCACAAAGAAAACAAAATGAAAGTTAAAACCATTTAAACCTACTATATCATCTTCATCCTTTTCAGGGTGGGGGGGACTGTCAAGGTCTTCTGGTTGAACCCTCAGCTCCAAGTAAGGCCAACTTTGAAGTTACGCCAGATTTCCCACGGTCATATTCAGCTAAGCTCTTACTGTCTCCAAGGCTGGAGATTCCACAGCCTCTCTGGGCAACCCGTTCCAGTGTTTGACCGCATTTGTGATTCTCTCCCCTCCCCTGATATCTAATAGGTCTGTTCTAGCTTGTGCCTGTTGCCTCTCACAGTGAAAAGGCCAGTATGGACCTCCAAGAAGGCTCCATCTTCTCTGTACCTACCCTAGCTGAAGAGAACGATAACATTCCCGTCGGCCTTCTCTTTTTAAGACTGAACAGCCTGACCTTCTCAGCCTCTTCTCGTACGTCATGTATTCCAGCCCCCGCACCATCATGGCAGCCCTCCTCTGGATTTGCTTTTTTATGTCCATGTTTTTCATGTACTGGGTAGCTCAAAACTGCACACAGTAGTCCAGATGCAGTGTCACAAGTACTCCATAAGATGGGAATAACTGCTTTTCTCAACCTGCTGGCTATTCCCTTGCTATTACGGCCCAGGATGCCCTGGGCCTTGGCACACTGCTGATTACTTGCTGCTCACCAGGACCCCCAAATCCTTTTTTGCAAAGCTGTTTTCTATCCACTTGGCCCCCAGCTCATAAAGTGGATTGCTATTCTGTCCCAGATGCGGGATGCTGCACCAGCATTTGTTGAACTTCATGAGATTCCTGCCAGCCCATTTCTCTAGCCTGCTGAGGTCCCTTCAGTGCACTGACCACTCCTTCCCAATTTGCTGTCATCTGCACTTCATCTCATCACTGAGGTCTCTGACAAAGATGTTACACAGTATCAGCCCCAATATCCACCCTTGAAGCATACTGGCCACCAGCTGGGCCTGCTGCTGCTGATCACAGCCCTTGAGCCCAACGGTCCAGCCAATGTGCCACTCAACTTATCTTCCACTTACCTATTTCATACCTCCCCGATGTGGTTAAAGGAGGTCTACGGGTGATTGTGTCAAAAGCTTTGCTAAAGTCAAGGTAAATGACGTCCACTGCTCTCCCCTTCTCCACAGACTCAGTTACCTTGTTATAAAAAGCGGTCAGGTTTGTCAGGCAGAATTTGCCCTTTGTAAACCCTTACCACCTGTCCCCAGTCACCTTCTTGTCTTTCAAATGCCTGGACATGGTATCCAGAAGGATTTACTTCTTAATTCTCCCACAGACTGAGATCAGGCTGGCTGGCCTGTAGTTCCCTGGATCTCCCTCCTTGAAGGTGGACACATTTGTCTTTTTCCAGCCACCAAGGGCTTCCCCCAGTCACCACCACCTTTACACAATACACACACAAACCTGTCATGATACACATACCCTATTGTTTCTACAATTACTGTGCCCCTGTGACCTCGCATCGCATCTCCAAACTATCGCTGATTATCCTCCTTCCATTAGCCCTTTACCAAGTTCTGCCCTCTCAAAATAACACATTGACTTACATGGCACTATATTCTTTTAAAGCACCTAGATCTGGCTCAGATCCTTCAATGGCACTTTGGCTTTATTTTCACTTGATACAGTGATATACCAGACTCATTAAGAGCTTGCAGTGAAGAATATATCCTAGGCGTACAGTACTTATGTGCTAAAACTAAAAAAATATTTTTTTTTGTCCTAGAAAAACTTCAGACATAAAAAAAGATTTTTTCACCTTGAATAACAGAACTGTAAATTAAAAAGTGGCTAATGAAACATCTTGTTGTATGTTGATGTCTTATTAAGTGAACAATTTGCTTCATATTATTTTTTTAAAATCAGATAACCTTGAAAAGCTCCACACTTTTTAATACAAGAAATCAAGCAAGATCAATTTATAAAATGTTTTGAAGAAAGTTATAAATGTGTAGGGCAAGAATTAGAATTTTAATCAATATTTGTGCAAATATATTATACTAGAATAAATGACTTGTTTTACTCGTGCTACTTCGGTAGCTGTTCATGCTAAGACAAAATAATGTTCAACTGAGGGAAATACACCTGTAGAGCTAAAGCACAACTGCTATACTAGTACCAGAAGTGTATATGTTTTTCTTGTATTGTAATATCATACCAAAACCCTTGCATTTTTACCTTGCTGGACCTGCACCTCCATTCACCCAGCCCACTTTGCTTCTGCCACTTTCCTTCAGCTACGTATTGCAATTGTGACCACATGAAGTGCTGGATCAGACAAACAAAATCTGCCCCTATAGTTCTTCTCACACACTGTGATGGGACTGCTGAGCAGGTGGCACCAAATTCCCACCATGAGAAAAGGGGTAGTGCCTGCTGGGCTGTCCTGGGCAGCCTGCTGGAGATGACCCTGCTTGAGCAGGGGGGTTGGACCAGATGACCTCCAGAGGTCCCTTCCCACCTCAGGAATTCTGTGGCTCTGTGATGCTTTTTGTGGAAAACAAAATTCTTTCTGCTACTCTGCTTTATTTCACACTGCTCTCCCAACTTCTCCCATCGTTCTTCTCTTTAACCATCTTTCCCCCCCCCCCCCCCCCCCTTTCCCCCTTTTTTTTTTTTTTTTTTTTTTCCCCCCCCCCCCCCCCCCTAGTTTTCATTTTTACCTTTATTTTTTGCTAGTCTTTTATTCTCAGGCTCTCCCATATTCTCATCCTGCAGCATGTGCTCAACAATAGTTACGCTATGACATACTGTGTATATTCATGAGTCTATTCAAAAAGACATTGCCATTCCTCCTACTGAGGATGAAAAAAGCCCAGCTCACCCCTATATTCCGACTTTAACCAAAAATGTAAACATCCCTCAAGCATACACATTAAGGGGTATAACTAAGCTACATATAAGAAATAGAGCTAGAAGTGTTTGATTATGGTTTTGCTGATTAAAGAGCGATGTCCTCTTCCTCTTGTAGTTACGCTGTTGAATATGTTAACTTTTGTTTAGAATTGTGCAACACTGTCTTCTTCCCCTGATTTCCTGCGCTTGAATACATAAACTTTTGTACCTTCACAAGGATTTGATAATAAAAAGCATTGCTGAGGAAGGGCAGAATTAAAAGCCATCCCACCATTAGCAAGTGGAGATGTACACTTTAACAAGCCCCCTAGACGCACCCTTTGTGCTGCTCTCTTTGGGATGTCCTCTGAAAAATTATTCTAAGGCAGCTTTATTAATTCATAGTTAACAATTACTTCTCATCACTGACCACATACATTAGTATGCTTTCTTCCTAAATCATAATGATTGTGCAACCCTCAGCCTAAGTGGCCCTATATCTTTTATGTTGAATGTACTTTCTAAATTCACTGTTAAGCTGATTACACCTTGAGGATGATCGATCTATGTTCTCCATTGGCCACTTACTATGTAAATCTAGAGTTGTGTACACATGTAAATTTACTAGCTCATGTAATTAGAGCACAGAAGATATAAAAAAAAAAAATCAGAGTGGTGGTGAAGCATGTTTTTAACCGGCAAAAACTTAGCATGTCTCTACAAGTAGCACATTTCATGCAGCAGACTTAAGATCTGCCTCTCTGTGTTGAAGTTCTTAATGCCATTATGAAAGAGATGAAATCAAGATGGAAGGATGACAGTGATTTAGTCACAGAACCAGTTAAATGGCTTTCCAAACTTGAGGCCATAGATAGCTTTTTGATTTACAGATAGCACAGAAGCTTGATCTTACAAACCTTTAACTGAGGTAAATAAAGTTCGGAAAGTATGAAGAAGAAAATACAAGGAGACTGGCTTCGCTTCAGGATAGAGTTAAGAGTTTTAAGTTCAAGTTCTGTAAATTCAGACATTCAGCTGCTCGCTGGCTTTTTTAAATTATTATTTTTATTTAATTTACTTTTATTATTAAAACAATTACATTTTCATGTTTTTTGTTCAACTTCCAACCCTAAACTTCTGAATAACCAAATTTTTGTATGGAATTATTTTAATCTAACAAATATTAGAAAAAATTATTGTCCTGAGCTTTTTGGACTACGTAGTAGGACAGAGGTTTTCCATTCCCTGAGACTACCTCCATTTCACCCTAATGGCATGCCCTCTGAAAGCACCTTAGCATCAGCTTCATCTGACTCACCAGACGAAGGCATCGGGGATGGGGAACAGTCATTCTTAAAGACTGAGCCAGAGAGTGCAGAGGAACCAGAAGAGTTGAAGATTTCCCTGATCAGTTTGGACATCTGTCCTTTCCTTCCCCGAGCAGCCCCTTGGATTTGCAGGCTCTGGTGGTCTCCTTGAACTGGCTTCCCCCACTTTTCGGCTTCAGTAGCAGATACTATTACCACAACGTTCCTCCATGTGTAGTAGGATCAAGATGACACATTGCTCACAATATAGCAAGCAATTCTATGGTTTTCCTTCTCCTTTCTTCTATCAGGAAGGAAAGGTAATGGTGTTGACTTTTAAGTAATCACTGGGCATCAGAATTACCAACTCACCAAAATGAGTCTCAGCTCCAGCCTACTCTCATACTCAAGTAGACAGCTCTATATCAGTAAAAGATAGTTCACGTTTCTGAAGTTGTGATACTGCCATAGCACATTCTCACATCTCTGGGTTTTGCAGACAAAGATTTTGCTTTTGTTTTTACTACATGTGCCTGTTATATATATCCTTTAAATATGACTCATCAGGAAATATTAAGGTTAGCAAAGGCTGAAGGTGGAAGAGGCTACAATTGTATTACATTCTGATATTTTTTTCTTATACCATCCCACTCCAGCCATTCCACTTTTAAGTTCTCAAATACATTTGTAATAATTATCATAATGATTGCAAAACCAAATATTAAACGGTAAAGCTGTTTCATAAAAACAAAAAAATTAAAAAGAGAAAAGGAACTAAGACAGAAATGGATAAACTAACTTAGGGCTTGTATTTGGAGCAAGATAATACATGCTCGAATAGGTGCTCGAAAGATGATGCAAATGCACCAAATGGTTTGGAAAGGCACAATCTGTAACCGTGTGTGTACTTACACATAACTTAACCAACTCAACCTTACCATTGTCTGGTGACTCCAACCTGACAGCTCAGGTAGTGGGTTCTGTCAATAGTTCTGCTTGCACTGTTTGAATCAACAAGTGTTTTGCAAGAGCCACTGTAGCCCTAATGTTTGGAAGACAAGTGGCATAAAGCTATCCCTCCCCCCCCACCTTTGCAGTCCTTTCTATGCTGTCCCTCTCAGAAGACAAGCTGCAGCCTAAGCTTTCCCCTCCCCATTTTGACTCTTGTAATTAAGAAAGATCCTGGGTTAGGCAATTCAAGTATATTTGATGAGATGGTTACAGATACTGTGCTTGCTGGGATGTGGGCTTCCAAAACCAATTGTCCTTTGTATATTCCCCTATCCACAGTCTCAGCCTTATGCTTACCAAAGGGAAAAATAGTCCTATGAAGGACAGACTGAGCTGAGACAAAGGTGTCCATTTTTCACATCAGAGAGTGCCAAAGTATGAGGAGGAATTTAATTTCTATACCGAAAACTATCACATTCCCTCTTAGTTTAAGTACAGCTGGGTTGGTTAAATATATACCCTGAATCCAGAAAAAAAGAAACAACAAGATCACGAGGCTGGAAGAGGTCAAGAGGCCATCTGTGTCCACCCCCCTCCTTTAAGGCAGGATGATCAACACCTATCTCACTCCTAATGCATTGGTCTAACCTGTTCTTAATGACCTGTGATGAAGACATCTCAGTCTCCCAGGCTACTGCATTGCTCTGCTCTCCTCACCATTAGTTTTTCTAATGCTTAAACACGGTTTCTTTCGCTGCCTTTTAGGCCTTCCTCTTCTCCTCAAATCAACCATAGATACGGAGATTTTTTCCCCCCTCTCTCTTTGCCAGTTCTCACCCTTATGCAGAGCTACTGCAATGTTTCTCCTCGGTCTTTTTCTACCCTGAGCAACCCCAGTTCCTTCCAGCTCCCCTTTTAGGGCACGTTATGCCTGTCCCTGCTCATTCAAGCTGCTATGGACTTTCTCCAGTTGGTGCAGAGAAAAGGATGCATTTTGGATACTGAGCATACTGCTTAGTTTGAAGCCTTACTGATGCTGAAAGCATTACTTCATTTGCCACGCAGGCTGTATGTCCTTTTCCACATCCCAATAAGCCTTTTCTTCCTCCCCCACCCCTCCAACAACATGGAATTGCTCACTTAAAGAAAGAAATCTAACAGAGGTGTTTACAGCACTAATGTTCGTACGTTTTGGCAAAATCAAAACTCTAAATCCACGCATAATAAACAAAGAATACTGCTACTGCTTGTGTATAGATCTGCCTGAACTTTTTCAAAGACAATGGCACATACGTTATTTTCTGTACTGGTAGTATTTCTACAAATTAGGATCAGGAATATTAGAGAACCACTCTTTTAACTACCGAAAAGTCTTAACATCTCATTATAGTCTTAAGCCAAACAGTCTGATTTGTAGAAAAAAAACCTCCAAGGATGCAGAAAGATACTATTTATGTCTATGAAACTGAGATGGTCACATTTGCTCCGATGTTCTATTCATACCTATATATTTTTTGAAACAGGTCACATAACTACAGGTTCAAACAGGGAACTACACTCCTGCTGTTGCAGTGATTAGTTGTTGAACAGGATCCCATTTTGCTAAGGACTGTACAAGTTTATTGCAAAAAGATTTTCCCTGGCCAAACATTGCAAGCTAAATACCAGACAAGGAATGGGGGGTCTGAAAAAAAAAAAAAACCCACAACCAGAAAACCCTAAACAAAACCCAACCTACAACCCCCATCCTGCACCTAGAGACTGGAGTTAAAGGAACAATGAAAAATTGGCCAAGTACAGGGTTTGGTATGATAGAGAGCTGTCCTACTCGAGCAGCTGCTTAGCTGTTGTTGAGTCACTCTTGGTAGAAACTAGAGCAGGGTAAACAATGCAACAATTCAAAAAATTCAGGAGACACCCTTAGGTAAGTGATTTGGCAAATATATTTAGCTTTGCTGGGGATACTCACTGAGACTACTTACATGCCTAAGTACCTTGCTAATCAGGAGGCTATTTAAGCTATTTGGAGTCAGAAATTGAAATGTCTTTGTTTGTGTGAAGCTGGTGGGCCTGGTTTCAGCTAGTTCTTGCAAGACAGAATCATGCATAATACATTATGCCTTCCAAACATGCCTTTAGTTGAATTTATTTGCTACCTATGTATTTTTTTAAGATAATTTTTTCATACTCATTATTGTAGATCCATGTATGCCTTTTTTTCTGTTAAAATGAAATCAACGAAAGAAATTAATCAATCCAACACTTCAGTATTCATAAAATACTTATAATTTTGAGGCAAAGCATGTTTGCAAACAGAAGAAGCTTTTTTAGAAATTACTAAAATCTCATCCCCTACTGCTTTGATAAAATCTTTCATTTTCTTTCAATAACAACGATAAAGAAGGAACTCTGGATTGTGACATGTAGAATGGGTACTATTCAAGGAAAGCGATGTATAATTGTGTATAACTTGTGTAAAATTTTGAATGTGTCAATATTCATAAATATAACACATTTTGTTTTGTTGTATAACACATGGTTTGGTTTTCCATACTGACTGTCTTTCTTACGTGCAATTTTATGACAAAATGCATTTTAGTTTATAATCTACCCATAAGAACCGAATAAAATATTATATATTCCTATTAAATGGATTATATCCCTTTTCTCTGGAGGAGCTGCTCATGATATTTTTCAGGAATACTGTTTGATTCATTACTTTAAAGTGTGTTAAATTCCTCAGTGCCTGTTTCTTAGCATCTTCTTCACTGACACATTGTTTGTGAATACTTGCAAATTTTGGTGGAGTAAGAAGATATGTTGGTTACAGAAGTCATGTATTGTATTTCTATTTAACCATCAGATGGCCTATGCAACTATGTAGTAATAAATTGCAATTTACTTACTGTGTGAACTTATTTCCCAAGTACTTTCTCACTCTTCTGTCAAAAAGTAGAAAAAGTAAATGATAACCACGGATACTAGGGAGAGCATGAGCAAGGAGTAGTAGGCTTGCCTACATTGAGTAAGCCTTCCTAATTCACATAACTCTAACAAGAAAATCAAGTGAGCTGGCAAACCCCAAACAATGGAATGAAGAAATAATGCAAGAGTAATTCCTAATTAATGCTGTTTGTTTTGTAGCAGCAGAGTATTTAAACATTTAGAATATCATCTGAACATCACCATTCAGAATATGTTGCGTTTAAAACCTATATTTATCATTTGTAATACAATGCATTATATATCTCGAAATGTGCCTATATATACATTATAGGCACAAAAGCCATCTATAAAATCACCAGCTGTAATTATTCATATTCATTGTAATTAAACATGCTGAAGTCAAAGCAATGAGACAAAGCAATAGAAACTAAAAGAGGAAAAGATAAAACTATGCATATTTCTGAGCAGATAAAATTCTAATAAACAAGAATACTTGCAAGAGATAATTTCTCCTCTTTACATGCAAAATGCCAGTTTGGTGACCGGAGTAAGAAATTCTGGAAATTAAATGCAAATGAAAATCAAGTTGTTTCTTAAACAAGGAAATGTACATACATATTAGATATCCCATAATCCATAACTGAATCATGCCTGAATTACTACTGCAGAGCAAGTGAAAAGGTATATTGCAAAAAAAAAAAAAAAAAAAAAAAAGTTCCTGAATAGTCATGGTATGGAGATGTCTCTTCACTTATACCTGCAGCAATGGGATCTCAAACTTCCTATGTTCCTCTAAGACCTACCTACCTATAATCCACATAGGAAAAACATAAGAAAATACTGTACAGATTGCAATAAGGATAGAGTCTACATTGAAATATAGCATGATTTTACTGAAAAAAGCTGCCAAGAGAAACAATGCGACAATTCAACCCACTACTGTGTTTTGTAAATGCAAGTATTATTCTAAATACAAGCAGCAAGGAACCTCACCCTACCTCAAATCATAGTCTCTGCAACTACCACTGCTAAAAAAAATAATAATAATTTAAAAAAAGTGAGCTTTATAGTTCTTGTGTAACTGGTTCACACGCAGGTAGGTAGAAATCAGCATCAAAACCCTGCGTCAGCTCTTTCTCATATGAATGCCTTGTGTTACCCTTACCTTGCCCCATGCATTGGGACGGAGCTGCAGCACTGACATCACTTACATAAAGCAAAATAAGTTGTACAGCATTAAAACCAGACCACAGACAACCTCTCTCCGGCTATACCCCATGTTTTTTTCCAGCTGGTAGCAGTCCTCTCTCTGCATTGCAAGCTCTTCCTACCGATACTGCTAGTTATTGCCTGTTTTAAGTATAAATAATACTCTGGAGAAAACGCTCCTACGAGCAGGGCAATGGAAGCCAAACAGCTTGCAGTGTATCAGCTCCAAACTGAAGGCTTAAAATTCCCTAAACATCCTATGTTTTTAACTCTATCAAAAAGCACGGTACATCTGTACTATTTCACAGTCGATTGCATAGTGTGTTTTATACATCAGAAATTAAGCCCTACCCTCACATCCAAACCCCTGTGCGTTTGGGGGTTCCAGATGCAGGAGGTGCTCAGGCATCATAAGTCAGGCAAATCTTTAGGCATTGAAGAATGTACTTGTAAAACTTCTGAATAAAACCACTATGGAAGCCCAACTTTCAAAGTTGGCATAAACTAGCAATCCCAGCATTGTTTTAATGGTGAAAAAAAAGCAATGCAAGCATTTGACTTTTAGAAAACAAATCAACTACTTTGAACTTCTCAGCCAGAATAATGAGATATTATTTACCACTCAGGTGAAGGGGCCCATTTTGGTACAAGCCAGGACAGAGGCACAAATTTACACCTCTTGGATTTGCACCTGTACAGTTCCTAGTGGTGTGCTCCTTTTGCCCCAGCTGCACTCCTCTAAAACAATCCTTGCCTCCATCCTATCTTCTCTTGGTCTTTACTTCCTCTTTCACTGAGAGTGGTAAAAAGCCCCCAGGCTCCCTTTTCCACAGAGAATCATAGAATCATTAAGGTTGGAAAAGACCTCCAAGATCATCGAGTCCAACCATCACCCCAACACCACCATGCCCACTAAACCATGTCCACACGCCCC
>NW_008824238.1:6897876-6900998 GCF_000699105.1 Pygoscelis adeliae | reverse complement strand
GCGTATGGGGACAGCCTGCTCCTGTGCCTTTAAGACTTCCTTCTTGAAGATTGTCCAGCCTTCCTGGACCCCTTTGCCCTTCAGGACTGTCTCCCAAGGGACTCTCTCAACCAGCGTCCTGAACAGGCCAAAGTCCGCCCTCCGAAGTCCATGGTTGCAGTTTTGCTGCCCCCCCTCCTTACTTCACCGAGAATTGAGAATTCTACCATTTCATGGTCACTAAGCCCAAGACGGTCTCCGACCACCACATCTCCCACCAGTCCTTCTCTGCTTGTAAACAGCAGGTCAAGCGAGGCACCTCCCCTGGTAGGCTCACTTACCAGCTGTGTCAGAAAGTTGTCTTCCACACACTCCAGGAACCTCCTAGACTGCTTCCTCTCTGCCATGTTGTATTTCCAGCAGACGTCTGGAAAGTTCAAGTCCCTCACGAGAACAAGGGCTAGCGATTGAGAGACTTCTGCCAGCCGCTTGTAGAACGCTTCATCTGCCTCTTCATCCTGGTTGGGTGGTCTGTAACAGACTCCCAGCGGGATATCTGCCTTGTTGGCCTTCCCCCTCATCCTTACCCATAGTTGCTTTCTCTCCCACCTTGAGCAAGCGTGGCCGGAGGGGAGGTGTTGGGGGGAAAGGAATTGCTGCCAGAGGTGGCTGGGGCTGGGTGCTCCTGCCCCGCTGAGCACTGGCAAGTGCAACGTGGTCCTCCAGCCCTCCAAAGCCAGCGCTCAACCTCAACAGTCCCTCACAGGCACCAGAAAAGAAATCATTGCACTACTGGCAATTCAAAGCAATAGTTGGGTGAAGAAACAATACAAAAATAATAAAAATTCTGAGGTTTGTTTGTTTCTGCTTTTTTAAAAAAAACAACAGATGTTGCTTTTCTGTGGAACTTCTTGAAACTTGGGCATCAAGTAGATGAGGGGAAAATAAAATAACATAAAATAACATAACATAAAAATAACATAAAAATAACATAAAAGTCTGACATGATGGTAACAAAAGGACATCAGTGTTTCCCATAGGCAGTGCATCTCATCAGAAGCCACATGGCTTTGGGTACCAGGCAGCACGCCTGGGAAGAGCAGCCTCAGGAGTCAGTGCCAACAGGTCCCCGCTTTGACTTTTCATACAGAAAGAGAACAGGCCTAAAATGAGCATAAGAAAAACGGGTCTGCTGCCGATGAGCCTGAGGCACAGGGATTGGGCTCGCAGCAGCAAAGCCCATTTTGTAATTTCCTTGTATCTCAATAGAATAGCTTCCGTAAGCAATTAATTCACTCACAAACTAATTAGAAGAGGTTCAGCACCTTTAAAAATTAGGCCCTCATTGTACTAAAAAATTAACAAAATACTAATTCTGTTTGTAGAAGTGAATTTTCCACAAAGTAATAACTGTTTTCTCCAGACTTCAATTCCTTAGTTAATCTGATTGCATGAATTAAGGCATAGAAGCTTCACCAAGATTATAGTTAGTTGAAGTCTCTTCAGCTTTTAAGGGATACCAAAATTTGTGTTTATGTAGCTTTGCTCAGGAACCTAACATTTACTAAGCTAAACGGTAAGGTAATTATATTCAATGTTACTGAAAGAAAATGACAGTGAACGTTGTGTAATCATTCTATTTCTGCAAATCCATGTTTTTTAGCTGCTAGTCTGCAATCTGTATTTTACCCAGTCATATCCCAATTTCCTCCCTAAGACAAGCTGCAAATTGAGTTTATAGTTTATTTTAATATTTCCTGCCATCAAATTATATGGATAAGAAATCCTGTATACTCATCCCATAATCCCATTTCTGATGAAGAAAAGAATATACAGCCCTATAGTATAATATTGTCATGCAAACAGATTTGTGTCTCCCTATCTTAGCTTGCCCAGACTTTGAAATCTTTTAAAGTAAACAACATATTTTTCTTAGGTTAGCTGGAGAAGGAACATAGAAATTTCACATGGAAAACCGAGATATCATCTTTCAAAATGAACAAAATAATGGACAGTAAAAAAACCCCTGTGTAATATGGCTTTGCTTACAATTCCATTAAGAAATGAAGAACAGTTCTCCAAGCCCTTCACTGAAATACTACAATATAACTTGAGACACAAAACAGATCTTTGTTTGTTACTGAGCACAAGTTTTGTGACATGAATGTTTAATTTCATTAGAAATTAAACAAGAAGCCACCTCTCTGAGGATGAAAGTCAAAGAAAGAATTATACCTGCATTAAATAAATTTCAAAAGGAAGAAAAAAAACCCCAAACAAATAGTCACTGTGCAGAAAGCAGAGTTTATAGGAGGCGAGCAAGGTATCTTCAAGAGGTCAGTGAAAGTACTTTGATTTCCTAAGGAAAAAAAAAGTTGATATGAACAAATGCACGTAAGGGGAAACATAGGGGGACCATCATAACTCCAGTTTCTCCACAGGAATACCAAGCAAATTATGAAAACAAAGTGAAAAACACTTGATTATATGAGAAATAGGCAAGGTAAAATCAATTGAGGGAGGGATTTAAAATTGGTATTTACATATTTTTAACACAGTTGAAATTGTTATTATAAATCCAGTAAAGCACAGGAATTATACATCAGTTGAAAATTAAATTAGATGCTTTCTACAGCACATATATAGCGAGACAAAATGCTCATTTTTATGCTAGATGATATGCAAAGTACAGATTACAATCTGGGGAAATGAGTGCAGTAATGGCCAAGATTTAACAGTTGGTAATTTCAGGGTACTTGGAACTTTAATGTGGTCTGTTCTCCTGTCCTCAATGCTTTCTGAAAATCAGGTCCCCTCTGATGTTTCCACAAAAACTGGGGCACACAAAATAACTAGCAATTTGTTAAAACTGTGGCCTGAAAGTACCTTCAGGAAATAGATAACCTCACAAAGTTTGATGAATATTCTGACTGACTCCAGAGCAAACTTTTGGCAAACAGAACATAGTGGAATGTCCAAAAATGAGTATTAACACATACGTCACACCTCCTCAAAAGAAAAAATAAGATGCAGCATCCTATCTGATAAAGTTATGAAGAAAAAAAGTCCAACTTATTTACGAGAAGGAGAAACAACCTCCCCAGTGCATCAGCTGGCAGAATAATCACTAACAAGCAAACCAT
>NW_008824238.1:6856598-6897808 GCF_000699105.1 Pygoscelis adeliae | reverse complement strand
AACCTAACCACACCGCTGTGCGACGCTGAGGAAGTTCTCTCTTACCACATTATCACGATAAGGTGGTGCAATTAATACTAATAGCACAGGGTACAGTGGTGCTTTAATTTCTGTAGAATACTATAAAATTATAAAGTGGCACATGTTATGTTTTTATTACTACTATTACAACACTCTTTGTTTTTCAGCCAGAAAACTGTAGGTAAGTCTTTGAGAAGATTTTAGCATACTTGAGTGTATAGGATATGCACAATAAGAAAATAGTCCAAGCATGATGATACAACAAAAAATACTAATGCATTTCAAGACTGTTGCCCAGAAAAAGTAAGATACAATTGTTCAAAGGTACTTGAATATGTACTGGAGAAAGTTAAGGTCAGACAAAAAATATATAAGGCCATCTGCTTAAAATCTTCCTTTTCCCTCATCCTTGCATCAAGTGATTTTACAGCCAGCAGTCTGGACCTGTAGTCACATGGGTGCCTATTTTCTAAATTAAAAGTCAGGAATTACTGAAGAGTATCCTGGAGAACATTTACCCCTCAACGTACCTTTTCGATACTCGTCACGAATAACCTCACGAAGGAAATGCTCGGGTGCTTTGATTGTTATTGCAAGGCAGCAGATCAGAAGAGAAAATGCTTGTTCCAAATATGGTGGAGCAAGGAGCCTGATACACCTAAAAAAAAATCAACTGCTTAAACAAAATTGATGATACAATCTCATTCAAAATGCTTTAAAAATGGAAGTAACACCTGTAGTCCCCAGCCAGGTTGTCCTAATGAAATAGCAGGGCCTGTTTCACAGGTTTGCGTGAGGGTCGGTGATGTGTCTTGTTAATCTTGCATAAACAGTGACTTCAAGCTGGCTCATATGGCTTGAAAGCCATTTAAAGCCATCTTTAAAAACCAGAAAGGTGAGCAGTGAGTATCTGAGTTTATTTAGCTCTCTATGCGCTTAAGGAGGTTTATAAATTGGTTTCATCTTGTTTAGCATCTTCATTAATAAAATGGCAGAGCACGTTGTAAACAACATGCTAATCACATCACGTAATGGTAAAATAAGAGGTTCTGACGGTATTAGTGAGACTGGAGATAATACAAAAACCAGAGAGGATGAAAACACTGTAAGAAAATACAACAGCAAGCTTTGAAAATTATTACAGGGAGAGCACAGGCAAAGTCTGTGAAGGGAAGGCTAAGGGCTGGTGAAAGCAGGCATGCCAGAGCAGCCCTGCAGGTGACACTACACAGCAATTTGGAGGAGGTTTCGCAACCTGATGTAGTAGCACAAAAAGTATGTAAAATTCAGGCTGCTACTGTGGCGTTTCTCGTCTAATAGAGCAGAGAAAGCCACTTTCGCTAGCTAAATCTGGTTCAGTTTTCATTCCCAGAAGAGAGCAGCACACTGGCATAGATTGGAATGAACTGAAATGAAGGGTAGAAAGAGAGAAAAGGTCTTAAAGGTTGCAAGGAAAACATTAAACTGTTAAGAGGTTTTGAATTTTCCCTTTCACAAATATTACAACAGCGAAAGTTTGGAAACATTATATAAAACATGATGGAGAAAAATGAAGGAAGGGTTAGCAATGGGTATATTTCTTGATTGAGTCAATTCATTCCGTCCAGAAACCATTCAAAGTCTCTTGCAGAAGAATGGTGGCAAATTAGAAATGAGTTGTGGTTCTCTCAGCTAGTCCCAGGGAGAAGGGCTTCCTTTTGCAAAGGCCTCCTGCCAAATGGTATCTCCATCAGTCACAACAAAAGAGTCAAGGTCTGAAAGGAGAAGACAGGCAGCTTCCTTTCAGAAGTAAGTGCTCTCAATAATTTTCAAATTATTTCATGAACGGTATTCATCACAAGGACCGGGGGCTCATTATCTGCATTTTTCACAAGAATTCTGACCAACGTTTTAAAAATGTGTCAGTCTGAAAGCTGACGCTCAAATCACGTTAAATCATCTGAAGTGGAAAGCCACAAACTTCACCGTTTAGCAGAGAGCACCGCTACCATTAGACTATGGTACTTCCTCATCCCACCAAAGCTTCCTTTAAATCGCGTTGTCCCTGTCTCTATTTCAAGGCTTTCCAGCTCTTCTCTCTCAACCAGCACTTAAGGTAATGGCTTCTACTGACAGCTGCCTTGATCGCTGACAATTTCTGGCCTAGTTTCTAGTGAATGTAACAACTACTATAGTCCCAGTAGGGTCTGTGTGCACTTTTTCCTCACTGCTGCTCTTATTCTCTGAAACTTTGGAGTAGTCATTTTGTAATGTGAACCACTCTGCTTTATGCAGAGAGAGAAGTATAAAACTTCATCAATAACTGATTTTTTTCCCCTTTCTGAAGTGCTGAAACCAAAACAACATGCTTCTCATCCTTAATTTTATGCACTCAGATTTGAAAATGGTGAATCACAGGAATTAAAAGGCAATGCAACTCTGTCTTTTGAGCCAAGACGGAAAGCCTTGTATGCTCCATAAATCTTGGGATACAACTAGAAAACAAAGTAAAGGTGGGACTGGGTCTGCCCAATCCACCCAGCTCACAAAACAGTATCAGAGAAGGTTCACCATCACATATTCAGGATCCCCCACTCCTTAAAGCCTCTTCCTCTGGCAGTTACCCATGATATTTGAAATAAGCACATTAACTTGGCTCATCCCTGCATTGCAACCAGGCTGCCTCCTGCATGGCACCTCCAGCTTCTGCTCAGCGCTGAGTAGCACTTCCAGGACTCCACCCTGCCAGGTTGTAGCCTGCAGGATTTGTTCTGTGCTGTGTTTTTGGACTGTGTCTAATGGGTACAGCCCAAATACAGCAGTAGAATAACCAGCTCCGGCACCACGGGCAACGGCACGGTCCTCTGAGTCTGAAAGAGCGAGAAGGCAACGAGCCATCCCACCTTTGGTCGACTTCCTGATATCTGAGCGCGCACCCGTGCGTTCACATACCCGCATGCATGCACACACAGTAGGATAGCCGTTCAAAGCCACAAAAAAAAGGTGTCAGTTGAGTTTTGTAGGTTCTGATTGCTTTCCTCTCAAAAAAAGGACCATTTTGTGCACTGTTATATGTACTACAGCAATAGAATCAATGGTAAGCTTCATCCTGTTTATAAATTAAAAAAAGAGATTGTTTTCCTAATTACATTTACATCACTTTGTTTCTTAAATTTTCATCACAAACAGGGCACATATTCTGGAATGACAACAAGGACTCTCTGATGACATAGAAAATAGGCAGATATCTTTGCAGAGATATTGACTTTTGTTGCTGGTGTGCAATAAAAAAACCCCCTTTTTTCATCAGGACTGGGAACATAGGAGATTCCAAAATACCATGGGAAGCAACAAGAAATTGTTTATGAACTATAATTGTATATTCATGATCAGAAAAAAAAGGAACACAAGTAAATAAAATCCATTTTTAATGATCTTTACTTTTCTTCTAAGCTTTTCTGACACTGGCTCAGCCTCCCCCACTCTGCCTCTCCTTGCACTGAATGCTGCCTGATCACATGGCCACAAGTCAAAATGAGACCAAATGACGCAGAAAACTAAAACTGAACTTTAACCTCACCTCCTCCCCCTAGTTATTCCCCCCCCGCACCAGCAGGAAAAAAAAAATTTAAAAAATCCAAATATGAAGCAAAAGTCATTCCCCCACAAATGCTGAAATCAAACAAAAAAACAAACAAAAAAAAGTACATTTAATTTGACACAAAGACTTTTCTTTTTGCAGAGTTCTGCCAGGCAGATTATCTGCAACTAGAAGTAGAGCATTTAGAATGAAGAGCAGAAATAGAAATGTAGGGGTGGGGACTGCTAGCTCAGAAGAGCCTTTTGTCTGGCGATACTGTGACTAAAGATAATCTTTGTTTATCTTGTATGTTTAAATCGTGTCTTGTATATCCAAAGTGTTGGAAAAAAATGTGGAATTACAAGTGAGTAACCGAACAAACCCATAACACAGGGTATAATTTCTAGGCATGGTGAAGGCAGGAAAAACAAACTCAGCCATTATTATACCTTTTTTTTTTTTTCCTTTATAATCTCTCCCAGACTTGTGGTACAATAATGTTACAATTAAAGTATACTTTGACTAACAATTTTACAGCAGAATGAAACAAAATTATGTCACATTGCTAATACAGAAAAGCAGAGCTGTAATGCACCCTGGCTGCACACGTACAGCTTAAAGATAAAACTTTACGGAGAAGAAGGAGCAAGCTCAAGGCTGCCGAAAACCGAATAGGATTTAAGTATTTAGTGTCACCCAATCAGTGAAATATGATTAATGAGTCTGGAGGAGTACGCTGCTTTTTAGTCTCCAAAGCAAGGCGGGCATGAGGGGAAACGTATTTGAGCTTTTCAGTGATAAAAGCCACAGCAAAATTCTGCACAGCTAAACTACACGTTCAATCGCAGCTGCTTATTTCTCCTCTGTGTGATTAGAGCCTCCCATTTCCCTCATTACAGGCTTGATATTATTGAAGCAAAGCCAACAGCAAGTTAGCAAGCCAGCAGGGGAGCAAATTGATTATACAGTTAGCTGTGGAAAAACTGAAATTCTTTATTAAGGGGAAATGAAATACAGTTAATTTATGTTTCAGCTGAACCCCTCCCACACTACACTTACTCTGCTGGTACTCTGAATTTTCTCTGAAGCTACAAGACCGCCAAGAAATTACAGAAGCTTTATTGATATAAAAATAAGTCAGGCCTTCAGGATTTTTTAAAGGATTTTTCTATTACTAATAACCATAATTCACTCGCTATATAGGACAACATGGCATTAAAGATGAAAAGAAAGAAAGGTGGAAAGCGTCTGCGTAAACCCAAATTAGAAGACTTTGCTATCTGTCTTTAACTGGTGTTACAGAGGCAGTCCACAAATAAATGTAAACATCACCTTATCTGTAAAGCAGCAACTCAGTTTTGTGGTATTTCAATTATAAATCTCTTTCCCAAAATGAAGAAAATAATCCTTTGGACCAGAAGTCATTTTCAGAGAATAACAGCAGGCTTGTTACTTTATTTCTGAGGAGAACAGTAGGTTAAGCAGACTGTGAGGTAAAGTTTGTTTCTAAAATGAGACCTTGCAGAAGATACCACCCGGCATCACGCTTGCCCCGTCTCAAGTGATTGCATCCGAGCAGTTCAGATCTTCCCTACAGAGCTGAAAAGCACTGAGAGCTCACGAGCAGACCGTACCTGAAGACCGATAAATTCCTCCTGCCCTGCAACCCTTTGCTCTCCAGCCCCAAACGCTCGCCCTGGGCGAAGCCCTGACAAATAGGGCTCTGGATGGGACCCTGCTGAGGAATGTCCCCTCTCCAAACGGCTGTCACCTCCCGTTGCTCTCAGCGGGTCCCAGGCCAATCCCGAAGATGGTCACTGCTTCTTTTGATCTATTTTTCACCGTCCCTTTCTGTCCCCTGGCAGGACAAGGGACACATCCTCTTCAGAGGGCACCTTGGCTTCTGTCCCACGAGGCACGAAGGATGCGGTAACTTGTGGAAAATTAGCATCTTAATGCAAGAGAGCCACACAAGAGTCCCATGGAGGGAAATGCTTAATGAGACCGCTCCGCAGGAAGGGAAAATACCGTACAACGCATCTTTAATAAAAAGTGTGACTTAGTCAGGATTCACAACCTTAATCAAACTGCAAGGAGGAGCAGCCCTCTAATTGCTGGCGTGCCTCAGGTAGACCTTCCTGTGTTTCATTAGCCTTTCTTCTGCCTTCTCTGCATTTCTGACGCTTCGCTCATGATGCAACATCCCTGTAATATATTTTTTTTCTCCCAATTACTGATGAGCGCTTTGAGATTTCTCCATGGTTTTCAGACAAAACTTCTACCAATTTTCTATAACTGTCAGTGTTTTTTGGCTGAAAACATTCAATAGCCTTATTAGAATAAAAGCAATCAAGCTTGATTTGCATTACCCACTTTAGCAATATTAATACTAAAAGAGAAGTGAAAATACACGTTACGCTTTTATTTCCTGTTACCCTCCTCCCCCAAGAACTGGAGAAAATTATCGTCTTCTTTTTCGCTTGCTGCTATCATGTCCACTGACTAATCCAAGGAAGTGATAATAAGTGCAAGTAAAAGTTTGCACACAACTTAAAATGCAGAAGAGCTTATTCCACTGAAGACTGGATGTTTATCAGGAAACGAGGGGCTCAAATTGCCCTTGTGACTCCTTGAGATGTATACTCCTTAAAGATACCATTGAAGCAATATGGAGGAGGAAATAAATTGTTTGAAAGGATAGTGCCAAGACTGGCAAATGTAAAATTTACTACACAGACATACGGAAGCTATTTTGGGAGCCACAATCACCTCTTGGAAAAATAAACACATTTCCACAGAACAGCAATTCCGTATGTTGCACTTGGCCATCTTGACTGAAGCCAACGGGGTAATGACTTTTACAAGTGGTAAAAACCAGTCCCTTGGCAAAAGTGATCCCTAGCTTCATGAAATACGGAACTATTTTGTTAAAAGAAAAACAAAACTGAAATGTGTTTCTTCCTAAATCTATACCTAAACATCTATATATATAGTTGTTGCTTATGAGAAAATTTCTGCTAGGAGAAAGACAGTAAATCTACAGTACACAAACTCTGACACAAACAATCATTGACATAAAAATGTTGCTTTTGTGCTGACAGGTGGTTTTCAAAAAGAAACCAAACCTAACTGCTTCACAAAAATTTGAGACAGATTTCCAAGAAATTCTCGGTGTCGTTCTGAACAAATTCTTTCCTGATTCATAGCAGCTATCTGTTTTAAACAGTATTATTCATATACGATGCAAAAGCACCATAAAGAAACCAACCACCTAAACACACAGAATACATCATAGCTGTGACTGGGATGTATCCAGAAAGCCGTGTGTGCATGTTTATACACATATACACATATACACACACAGAGTCTTTTGATAGGATTTTCTCCTACATTTTCTTACCTTTCGTTTTGCTTTTCATTTGTTATGTGGCTGGGTTTTTGATTTATTTATATATATATTAAAAAAAAATTAAATTATATAGATTAAAAAAATTTGAAAAGCTTTCCATTTTGCAATGGGAGCATGGCAAAAGACTGTAGAAGAGCTATGGTTCGTCTCGGTAACCTGAGGTAAGGGCCATGGAAAATTCCTGTTGTGAAAATTAGCCCTCATATGGCTACGTAGGCTCTTTAGCTAAGCAGTGCCATCTTAAGGAGAGGGCTTGGTGGAATCTAGAGCCTGAGCACCGATTTGGAGAGCCCTCCGTGATTTGCAATAGAGCTGCCAGACATAGCAAATACGATGTGATTTCATAGTATATGACCAAAAAAACCCCATGGTACACGAAAAGCACAGGGGACAGAGCTTTCCTGTTAGGAACAGGTTGCTTTTCTGGGGATTGGGCTGGATACGTGTGAGCGAATTGCATTACTAAATGGATCTGTCCATGTACAACAAATCTGACACTGGACTCCCCATGACCAGTGTGAACCTTCATCTTTGGCGTGATGAAGCCAACCTGATCCGCTCATGGTGCATGTGCCATTTAACCACCTGGGGTCTCAGGTGCCCCCAGACTGTGGTCAAGAATTTGGAGGTCCAAGGTCTCTAAAGTCCTCTGGGTGACCCCGCTACTGGTCTTAAATATGAAACAAAATACAATTCTTATAACTTGAAGGTGGGAAAAAAATCTCTTTTGTACAGTAGGCTACAAAGAAATGTGGCTGAAAGCATATACCGAGTGAATGGCACAGCTAGAGTCCCTGTCCTAGCTAAATGCTTTGTGTGTTACACAATATTGTTTCCTAATACTTTCGCAGTTGCTTCTAATGCTTTTCTGCTAATGAGCTCCAAATGCTTCACAAAGATTCAGACATTTCAAAAAATCATTACTGTTTGAGTGTATTTTTCTGTGAACCCAAGCTGAAATCCTAAAAGGAGCATTTAAGAAGTTGGCCTGGCAGTTAGTGCAACAGACAGGCACCTTGAAGGCAGCTGGCATCAAGAAGAGTGACAAAAATGAAGGCATTCAAAAGCCCTCAGCAAGTTTCAGAAATCTGTGGCCTGTGAGTCCCGTTTCCTGCATCTTTAAGACATAACATGTCATCGTTCAGCATCAGAGAGCATCCGACTGCAGGTGGGAGCATCACTGATACCAACCACTGCTTTGCCAGGTGTATGAACCTGCAGTTAAATAATTTTATCCCTAGGTCATTCTTTGAGTCAGTTGCAGTGCAGAGGAGAGGTGCCTTTCCATCACCTTGCTGACAGCTAGACCCTCAACAGATGCAAAGCACTCATCTTTCTCTCTCCCAGAAGTGAAAACACTCCTTAACATGGAATTTCCTTGCTGTGACAAAACTGAACTTTTTTTTTTTTCCCCCAGTTTACTACAGTTTGAAAGGTCCTATCAGTCTACTTTTACGAATATTCTTAACATAGCCTGGGCTGCAAGTTGATCAACACAAATTAAAAGGACTCTAAAATGAAAGAGAGATGGAGAATAATGTTTTACCACTGTAAGAATATTTTATTAACATCACCTCTTGAGTGAGGCTGATGCGCTGCACAGGAATCTGGGCTGTTTTGCTGTAAGTGGAAAGTTACCCAAGTAGGGTGTCTCTGCAGAGATGAAGGATGCAGCAAAGAGGTGGAGATTTAAAAAGCCACACCTGGTTCTCAGAAAGGATACAGCAATGTAAGAACAGGTATAGGAATTTGGAGACTTTTTTTTAGCTTCATACTAAGTGCTTTTAGCTGCTATGTTTTAATGGCTTTTATACCCAATACAGAATCAACTCTTCAGCATTTAGAGCACTAGAAGACCTGGGAAACCTTAGACAACTGGAAAACTAAAAACAAAACCCAACACAAAACCATCTGAAGCAGTATAGCTATGTTGATTCACTTGGAATCCTAGGTAATAAATCCCATCAAATCTAAGATCTCGTATGGGGACCCAAACTGGGACCCAACAGGGACGCAAAGAAAGGTAAAAGGAAAAACAAAGGGAAGAAGGAAGTTTGACGTAGTGATAAAACATAGGTCTTTGTTAAATTCCCAGATCTACTCTGGGCAAGGTGTATTTTGACCTACTATAGGCTCCCCATGTGTGCAAGAGGTGTAATCTCCAAGCCAATGGGACATTATGAGGCTTAACACCAGCTGTTTGTTCCGTTGGTGTAAATGTACAAAGTAAGATTATATACTTGGGAACATGGAAGATTGGAACAAGAAGAAAACAGGCAAAACTATATCTAACATTCATACAATTTCTACAAGCTTTTGCTCACCTAGGACTAGAGCAGAGGGCAACTCTGTTCAGTGTGCTTTTGAACAGCAACCAGAGATCAGCTAGGATAGTCACAGTATTAAAGCAAAATAAAGATAAATAATGAAGTGGGCAAAGCATCCAGCTGACATTCAAACAACATGTCTAAAATGAGTATATCCAGAAGTACCTAGTGGCTGGGGAAAAAAAAATTCCCTGCTTTTGTGTTACAAGTCCTATTTTTAGATCACTGGTATTTTAAAAAGGTTTTAAAGAAGAGTGTTTTTTAAAAAACAGTCAGAATTTACAGAATGAGACCAAAACGTGAGATGACTTTGAGTGAAGGGAAAGGCTTTGGCACAGGTGTCTCTGCAAGACAACCTAGCCCAGACTCCTGGCCAGGCTCCAGCTTTGGAAGCTGTCCCCAGCCTCCTCCAAGATGACTATTGGCTCCTCTTCCTGCTCAAAGCTGTTGAGCAAGAAAGCTCTGAGTTGTCAAACTGATAACTGCTCTTTCAAGCAGAAGTGGCTGTGATTCAGTCATCGGTGAAATAACCCTCCTGATACTAAAGGAGGGATACTAAAACTCCCTGAGCCCTACTGGAATTAAAAGGGCAATTATAAATACAAAGAATTTGTTTTTCTAAGCTTTTTGGTGAATATTGGCTTGTTATTCTCTTTACATTTGTGTTGTCTCATTAGTAATTACTGACCACACGCTACTGGAAATCTTTCACTACAAACAGCTATAAGGTTGTCCACAACTTCATTTTAGTAGCATGAGCAATATTATGAAATATGTTTTTATTCCTTCATCATGTCATCTCACTGAAACAAGAGAAAAGAGGATGTCCGAACACAACAGAAGCACTTAAAGTCATGGGACTGGCAAAGCTGAACTTGAAAGATCCCTCCTCCCCCCAACGGAAGCACTGCTCTCATCATGCTAACATTTCTCCAGCATCCCTAAAAGTGAACAGGGATTTCGTCCGAGCACTGAAACTAACTCTCTCTTGCCTGTCACCCACTGTGTGTGTGTGTGTGTTTGTTTTGGGATGGGTTTTTTTGTGGTTGTTTTGGTTTTGTTTTTTAAAATTTGTTTGTTTTCCAGTGGGACCAAAATGTTGCACCTATAATGTTTTATTTTCCAAACCAAATTCAAACTTCTGGTCACCAGCACCTGTACCTCAGCACAGTCTCTCTTTCTTGACCATTCCACTAGAAAGAGTTTCCCCTCCATAACTTTTCCTACGTTGCTAAAACATTTCTGAAACAGCATTAATCCTTTCCACCTTCTCCAAATTGATGCTGTCAGGAACCTTCTAGGGGTGTGCTTGTGAATCAAAGATAGTATTTCATAGAGAACAACAAACAGTAAAAGTCTAGCTTGCCTCTATCTTCTTAGAAACCAGTATAGTCATACAACGAACGTAACGATAATAGTCAGGAGATCTGCTCCTATTCTCTTTTTCTCCCTCTCACCACTGCCTTCGCTATGAGAATGAAAGCCACGCTATGATGCCTGTAACAATATCAAAGTGACCAAGGACACAATTTCCCTGGTCCAGTGGTGCTGGAGGGGATCTGTGTTGTCAGGAAAATCTCTGAGACATAAAAACTACCACAATAATTTAGTTTCCTACACATGGATTGTAAAAGAGAGAACAGCAACTGAAGTAACCACGTATCTCTGAAGCAACCAAGCTTCCATGAGAAATGATACAGGGAAAAATAATTAATCAGCAAAACAGCTAGCAAGAGACATAAAACTAGCTTTTGTACAAAGGATTTTCTGACTAAGGCCAAGTTTCTCTACTATACCTATGTAAAGAAAAACAGATCAAGACTGCCCAGTCTTTCTGATTTAAAGCATATTCTCTTTGTATTACAAAAAAGCCTTCTTTAGGGTACACCCATTGGGAATTTCCAACATTTTAGGTCATGTTGGCTGTCAAATACGCATGTAGAGCTTTGTTCATGGGAAGGACCATTTTCTGTTTCCAGGCTCAGACTCTTATTATAGCTTAGATCAAACCCTGTAATAAAACCCTCTAACAGCCGCCAATTCTATCATACACAAATACTTAAACTTCTACTGAATCCTCTAATCGACCATCTAGTCTTACTCACCCTGAGAATATTGCCAAAGGTGCATTTGTTCCTCATAATTTCATATTCCAGGCATGGGCAAAGTGTAAAATTCAGTCATCGTGTTCATCTTATAGCAGGAAAAGAACGGCCTTAACATCACAAGCAACAAATTCAGATACATTGTCACTGTCTGAAAACTGAGTTTTGAACTAACAGACCCTCATGGTTTTGTTAGACAACCCCTGTGCAATCTCGGGAAGAGCATGGAGCAAGAACTACTAGGCGCACTTGTAAGAACGCAGAAAACAACCCCCCCTAGACCAAGCTGCCCCTGGCCCTTCCCTACCCCCCCAAAAAAGGCACAAACTCCTCCAGAGGAAGAGGACATTGCTGGGTGTCCAGAGGCTGCACTAGGCTAGCAGGGGCTGCTGCAGCCATGCTGCTGCAAATACCTGTCATTTCTCATTTTTGCCAGAGAAGAGAACCCATGAACAGTGACAAGGCTGCTACTAAGAGAGCAATGTCGCAGTATTACAGCAGCTCTCCAGCCCGCAATCAACAGGAAGATACATCAAAAACTAAAAACCCCAAGCGAGAGCCATTGCATGAAAACAAAATGCAAAATGGCATGTAAAGAAAAATAAAAGACAAGAATGGCAGCATCATTCATTTGTAACATCACCTTTAAACTTTACTTCAGCCTTATTCATTTGGTAAGTCAAGAAAGCGCACACGGACTCTTTAGGTGGAGCTGGGATGAATACATAATGATGGTAGGAGGTTTCTGTTGAACCATATCACATATCTGCTGCTAGATCACTGAGATTTTTTTTTATTAAGGGGCTAGATAAGGAGGCAGCAAGTGGTCATCTAACCCAGACCTATATCCACCGTGTGGATACATATAGCACCCATTTGGTCATACCTACAAGATCTGAAGATTTTTAGGACCGGCATGAGGCCACTTCCCAGTCTCGGGCTCACCAGCCCTCATACCTCTTCTCCTCCGGAGAGCCACTTCCTTCCCTGCAGCAGCCGGGGACGTCAGCCCTCCCTGCCAGCTTCTCACCACGGGACCTCGAGCTGAACAAGCAGAGGACTTCTCCTTCCCATCCCTTAGCGGTTCCCCGACCAGCTGCAGAACCTCCTTGCTCCTCACCCCTCCTTTCCACACTGCTCTTGCTTTTTCCCTTTCAAGCTTTGTATCTCCAACATATCCCCACAGCAGCCAGCCGCTTTCCACCTGCTGCTCCCATTTTGCTTTGTTTTATGACTGCTATTGCACAACTGGATGTATGTTCATTAGCCTGTAGCTGGTGGAGGTAACCAGACCCCCCCTTCTTAGCCCTTTCGGCTTCCACTCTGCAGGTGTTTGTATCCCAGCTCAGGAATCACCTAATAAGGTGGCCAGTGTCCAGGACTTAAACCTTTTAATAGATTAACTAGAATATTTTAGGGGTACAAAAAAAATAAAATGGAAAAAAAAATGCACCAGCAGCCTGCAGCAGCCAAAGAGAGTCATTCGATTTCTGAACTCATTTGCTGTTGAGTAAATTATGAAATAAAATTATATTTCCAATTGCTGCCTCCAAGGGAGCAGAAGGGAATTGGAGAGAAAAGCATAGCTCTGGAGAATCAGGAGATGTGGCTACTGTTTTCAACTCTACTAGAGAAATCCTCTGACATAAGCAATAGCTCATGCAGGCTGTAGGTTCGGCATTAATTAACCAGGGTACAGTGGATACACTCTGTGCAAAACCACTTGCAATTTTCAGGTGAAAGTTGATGTAGTTGGAGGCAACGATGTCGTGCTTTGTGCTTTTTACTTAACACTCTCTTCATCATGCACTTCGCCAAGAGACGTAGAAAAACGAAGACAGAACAGTGATAAGAATGAAAAAGAAAGACTTTTAACCTTGTAAATAAGTGCTAAGCCTTTCTAGTGACTTTCTAGTGACAGCAATGTTCCCAGTGAAGCTAAACATCGCCCCCTCTTGTGGCTAAAACTAACTATTGCTAACTTAGCTGCACCTCAAATCTTTTCATGAAAATTCATTGAAGAAATGATTATTCGCCCAAATTTGCATCTCGATGCGCAGTCACATACATGCTTACACATGCAAAAGTATGAATATGATAACACACCGTGCACAGAGTTCATATCGGATGTACAATTTCACCTAGTATCTCTGTGTTAAAAGGCTTCCCCCCAAAAAAATTTAGCTCCCTCAAAAGGCTGATAAAACCAGGAAAGAAAACTCACCAGGGATACGATATGCAGAAATCTACAACTCCATACACAAAGGGCTGCAAGTGATGGAGTTTTTCATATACAAACACTGACTGAACTGTGGCCCCTTAGATAACAAAGAGTTAAACTCACAGTCTAGCTTGGAAATTAAAGATGTGAAACTACTGGATTCCTTCACAAGATTAACACACACCCTTAAATCTCTTCTCAGGGTGTGCAGAATCCTATACAAGAGTTTCTGTGAGCATTTCAAGACTTTGGTGGGTCCAGAGACCTCAAGAATTTAGTTTTTAATTCACCTGAATGGCCATTGTAAGTCCAACATACAGTGTAATGACACAGTCCCTTACCATGTGTAAGTTACATACGAGACGTGTTATTAATGCTGTTTAATAGAGCTGTACCAATGCACTCTAATGGCTTGAAGCCCCCTCCCTCGCCCTGGTTTCCAACTTGATAGCAAAACAGGATGCCTCTCATTTTGTCTCAAAGCAGTGAACCCTTCTTTATGGAGATTTGCATAATAATCTTGCGTAAACAGGTCCCCAAAGACAAAAAAACCCCAAACAAACAGTACTCCTTCCAGTCAAGCCGCAATTGAATCAACAGAATGATGAATTATTTTCTATGTTTTCATTGCTAACAAATCACAATTTATATAAAAAGCCAAGTATATTAGAATTTTTATATGAAATATCATAGTATGATAAATAAAAAAAAAAAAAAAAAAAATTGCAGTGTGAAGATGGGAATAGAAGACTATGGAATTACTGGTATTTATGTTCTCTTTTAACTCAATAGTAAGTTAGTTGAACAAGAAAGCATTATTTCATTATACAGAATGAATAATACGGTTATTCACAGGAGTAACAGCTAACTCAGGTATTTGCAGCTGATATCAGGAAACGTTCAAATTTATCTAAAACACATAGCTACTGTTATTTGTCACAAAGAATGGTTGGAGATGAAGAATTAAAACACCTTGAACATAGGACATACAATGTCATTTAATCCCAGACAAAAAAAGCAAATGTGCGCTCTGCGATTTTTCCACCCCACCTTCTGTAAATCGCTTTCAAATCGTTTGCTGCCCTCAAATGTCCTTGAAACAGAAAAAATAAAGAAAGCACAAAGGTGATATTTTGGGAGCAAACTGCAGCTACGTATGTCTATACTTTCCAGGAACTTGCAGCTGCTTTTTTTCCTCAGTACTGGCTGCGGCTGATCTCGTTCTTTTAAGAAAACTAGACCCATCCCTGCAGGAGTTTCCCCTCAGACGGCCTCCCCACCCTCCCCCATCATTAAGGAACCATAATTCAAGCTTAAATACTTTGGAAAGAAATTCATTTTCCAGCAGCAAAGGAAGACTGATGCACAAACATTAGAGCAATCTAATTTTAGATCATTCAGACAATACGCTGGATCCTTACGCGCATTTATTTAAGGCTATTTATAGTCCTCCAGTCCCTGCTGGAAGTATAGTCATCCATTGTGGAGTTACTCTGCTGTACTCCGGTTTGGGAGGAAGGGGGGAGGAGGCAATCAAGAGTCTGATTGTTCTAGGGAACACAGGTATGGAGGTGTTACATGAAGTGTTCATTTGCAGTCTGAACGGAGACCAAAAGGTTCAGCCGCTTAGCAACTCTGCTGCTGCCAAAAACCGTACGGGCACTGTAGAGTTTGGAAGTCCCAAACCACACCAAATTACAGGCCCAGATAAAAACGCCGCTCATAGCTGCAGGCATGGAAAAGGGACCGTGTGCCAGGGCAGGGGAAAAAGCCCTGAAAAAGTTTTCAGTCCTCTGGGGACACTTCTGGAGCAGTATAAATGGCTATACTGTACCTCAGAGCCTGAGTGTTGAAGTCAGCAGCTCCCTCGTAGGCACGTGGCTTCCAGAACAAAGTTCTTCTTTTTGGTGTAGGCACTTGCAAGCTCATCTAAACGTTGGCACTCCACAGTCTCCAGGGCTGGGTTATCAGAAGGCCTCCCAAACCCCATGCCTTCTTCGATTCTTCTTTTTAGTTCATTTTTAAAAAAAAAAGAATGTAAATATCAACATATCTTCTGGCTTCAGATGAATTTTAACAATGCATCTAAGGCAACATTTCCAATGCATGCATCCAGTGGTTGAACTGTAATTCAGTTCAACCATGGTTCCCCATGGTACCACAGAAGCCTTTGGCCCATCAGCTCCCGTTCTTCTGCTGTAAGATGAGAACGTGCTGCTTCCCCAGTTCTCCTTGTCTGATACATGGATCATCTTTTATCACATTTAGATGCAAGTCCTGGGGCCGTTAGCTATTCTAGAGCAGACATGCTATTTTAACTCATGGTGTCATTCAGATATCCAGGTCAAAGGACTCCGAGTTGAAAGCATGGAAAATCCAAAGCGCTACAGCACAGCATCTTGTTGTCATCACAGTGTGTCTTGAGCAGGAAAATCTGCTTTTGAAGTTACTGGTGATTTTTGACAACCTTCCCCATGAAGCTGAATCACCAGGTCATGCAGCACCCAACTCGTTTCCATTTTTCTTTAAAGCAGCAACTGCGAGGCACAAGCAGATAAAATATATTTCTAGGTCACAGATCCTTAAGTCAGTGTCCTAGTATCTATGTGAGCTAAATATGATCCACTATTTAGAGAGAAACAGGTAGAAAGTTTAAAATGACTAGTTCAAGGTTCACAAAAAGACTGAGATAGATTCAGAAGCAGAACTTAACTTGCCATGGTTTTCAAGTTAACGCCTTAACTGTGCTACGCAGCAACTCAGTTTGATATCAGATCTAAGTCCGTCCTTGGAAGTATTAGCAGGCTGATGTTGGGATGATCAAACCATGCCGCTCTGAACTCCAAAAGATAGTTCCTCACTGGAAGAGAACAACTTTGCATTTTATGAAATTACCACGGACAAAGATAAGTAACTAAAAAAATGGGGAAAGGACAGAACAAGCTGGCATAACAGCTAATAAGGTAGCTCTATCTTGAAGATTTTTGTTTCTAAAAATTATGTCTTGTGATTAGTTACAACCCTTTAAGAGCTAGCTGATCTCTAGTGAAAGAAGTCCAAGGTACTCCCAGCAACGAGGGCAGACCAGCAGCACTCCTGCCAAAAGGGGTTAATTTGTTACGCTGCCTTTTTTCAAGACCTCATGATCCCAGACCTTTGAAACGTCCAGTGTCTGCTATTGAAATATTGCAGAACTAAGGTATTATGGCCAGTTTAGCCCATACGCTTGCATACAAATGCTACTGTTGAAAAGCATTTTCCTGAATCATTTGAAAAACGTTTTAATAGCGTCAGCGAGAACAACAACAGAGAACCAGCACTGCACGGGCACTACGCTACAAACAAAACCAACAGGCCACTAGAGAGTGAGCACGGCCAAGGAAGACCGGGCTGCGTTCAAGATAAAGCCTTTCGCTTCTGTGTTGGCAAGTTACTGTTTATTTTCCTTGTGAGGAACTATTGTATCGCTGATCAGTGTCCTAAAATGAATATCTCAACACCTCACTCTTCTAGGAATACAGTTATGCAACTCAACTAACACGTAAATGCATGCAGCAAAAACAGCTAAGACGATGTGAAACACGTATCAGAAAAATGCGGTTTAAGATAAAAAAAAAAATCAGATCTAGAAGTGAATGAACTCTTAGGAGCTACTTCCTAATAAACTTAAAATAACATATAAGCCCCAAAATGAAGCATTTAGGTGAACTAGGAAAGGTACATAAAAGATAGCACAGATCATCAGATGTACAGAACAGTTTCTGCACAAGAAAACACTAAACAGTCTGGGAACCCTCAGGCTTGAAACAGAGAGGTCTATAAAATCATGTGTAGTATGAGAGAGATGAAGAGGGAGTGATTATTCACTACTTGAGACTCACACAAGGAAATCATCAGGTTTAAAGCACAAGCCAAAAGAAATACTTTTTCCAAACAAGGCATAGTTAAATTGTGTAACTTATTGAGTGTTGTGGATGCCAAGTATTTAAATGGGTTCAAGAGGGATTATACAAATGCATGTAGAATACTTCCATTGGTGGCTATAAAAAAAAAAATAATAAAAAAGCAACAACAGTTTTGATGCAACCAAATGCTTCGTAAGTCCCTAAGCTGATGACTGCCAGAAACTGGGTGGATGAAACAGGATGACACTTCTCTCAGTCTCGCGTCCCTTCCCTAAAGAGCCATGAAGGCAAGACACTGGAGCACGTGGTCTCCTGGGTTTGTGCGGGACAGCAGCTCTTTGCAAAGGAGCCTTACAGCTGTGGAGACAAGAAGTCTGCCGGGCTCCCCTGTAAGAGGAACCTCCAGGGTTAACCATAGTTTCCCTCAGCCTTCGCTGCAGCTCATTCTCATGGCTTCACTGACTTGCGGGGCAGTGAAGGGGAAGAGGGGAGAGTGAGAGAGCCGGAGCAGAGAGGGTCAAGAGAACTATGGCGCCATTCATGCCGCATCTAGAAACTACACCAACGTTTCCTCCACCTTCTAAAAAATTTTCCTCTAGAAAGCTTCTGGGAGTTTTCTTGACAGCACAGACAGTTTACAATGTCTGAAAGTTTTTTTTATGGCATGCTATGAACAAAATTTAAATACCAGTGCCAAGAATTAGAATGATTTACATCATTCTCTCCAGGGTGGGGCACACTCTATCCTCTATTCAGTTAGAGGCTCCTAATATCCCCCATGCTGCTAAGCTGCGTTTATCGCTATAAATTAAAAGGTTTCAATTTCAAATCTCCTAAGTTCTCGAGGCAGGGCAGGCTTAGCGGTGGGGAAATGGGGGTACGTATTCAAGTCCTGAGGGAGTCAACCGCTTCCAGCACAACCACAGCTCCTGGCTCCCGCTGTATTCCTGCAGGTCTCAGTGCAGCCATTCAACTCAAAAGCGACGGCCAGAGCAAGAGGAGAGTGCTCGACATCGTACCTTCTCAGTGTAAAGCACTGCAAGTCTTGCGACCCGTTTTCAAATGCACTTCCACAGATCTGGAGCCACACAAACTGACTTTTTGCACAACGTCTGTCTCGGGTCAGCGTAGCAATACTGCTCTGATGATCAGGCCAGTCAGACACTCAACTTGTCGCTGGCAGTTTAATGAATTACAAATCAAAGCACATTCACAGCTCATAACGTGATCCAGCTAGTTTGCCATCTCTTACCAGGACTACCCAAATCCAGATGTTCAGGAAAATTTGGCCCAGACTCCACCAAAGTCCCAAGACATTCCTGAAGGAGAGCCATATTTCTTATTATTCTTCCAGAGCTAGATTACCCTGCACTGCAATGCTTTCCGGCAGCGAAAGCAATCCTACCGGGGCCCAGAACAGCTAAAGCCAGTGCACAGTGTTTTCTTCTGGGCAGACTAGGGTAAAATTACCCCAAATACAACACCAAAAAATAGCGTATCACACACTGTTTTCCAGTGCCACCCCGAAATTCTTTCTTCTATATAAAAGGGGGCATATGCTAAAGGGTATTATTAAATAACATTTCCTTATTATTGAAGACAAAATCTATAAGCTGCAAATTTTAATTTCTGTTTTCTGAGAAATCGCTTTAACTGCTGCAGGCAAAGTTTTCATATGGCTCCTGCAGCATCTAAAGGGAGATGTCCATAAGCAACGTTCCCACAACATAAGGGTCTCCTATTGGCAGATAAAAGCTGAAATTTATTTTTGGTGCAGGAAACCGTTTTATAAGCTCCTCTAACAATAACTTTGTTTTGAAAACATCAAATTGGTGGAAATAGAGAGAGCAGGTTTTCTGTACTCCCCCCCCCGCCCCAAGGATTAAGCAAAGAAACCAGCATCTCCCTAGCACCACGTACTTGCCTACAAAACTGAACACAGCCAGCAGATGTAATCTGAGGCTTACTTTGCATTCTCAACACTGGTTTTAATCTGAGATGTCGCACTTCTGGGTTAAGATAAAGCTTTAGTAGTGGAGGTCTACATCCTGCTCTCTCAACCAGAAGCGAGGAAGTAGCTTCTGGCCAAATACGGACATCTTCCAAGCCCTGCAGAATGTAACACGGGTTTTATTACTATGTCGCCACCAAGATCCAAAACTACAAGGAGTTGTGCCTAATTTAATTCAATGCTCTGTTTTCTGAGTTACAGCAGAGATGCTCCTTAAAAGGAAACAAGTAATTTTGGTGAAAGTGCAGCAAAAACACGGGCCTCTGGATAATATTTTTGCTGGCTATCAGACACCCAAACTCAAACTCAGCTGACAAAGACTGCGCTGGCCTCTAGTGGCTGTTTTTCCCCACAACCCAAACTCATCACATGATTTGGCTCATGAGACTGCAGCTGCTCCACTTCCCATCAGTATCTGCTAGGTCATTCCGAAAGTGGCAGCAGGGCGAGATGATGTTTTTGAGAGGTGCAGCAGGGGAAAGGTAAGGCAGGACTTGTTGCCATCATCCTAGATGCCATTTACGTATCAGTATCTGCCCGTCCTCACCAGCCATGGTTGAGTTAGTCGCCTGACAGGTACACCCATTGTAAGAGGTAAGGTAGCTCTGGTTCTTAGAATGATGTGTTTTCCATTGATTTTCTAACACAATTTCTTTTTAAGCTACAGTTTAAGCTACATTGTCTAACAACGAAGCCAAGAACCAGATGCGTCTTCATGGAAGACTAATTTTCACTTAACATTTTCTTTCAATTGAGGATTTTCAAGTTACAAATGCACGTTTTAAGAATGATTAAGTAGCTCAATAGTTCTTAAAAACCAACAGTCTGATGTATCTTGAGGTGAACTGAAGACAGAGATCCTGGCATCTGTAGTCAACCCCTCCACCACGTAGCAAGTCAAACCCGTGGGAAGGTAACGTTCACAGCGAAAGTTTCCTAAAAACAGTCTAACTGTCCCTAACTCGGGTAACAGTCCTCAGTTCCCTACCATCTTGCCTAGATCACCAATGGATCGGTGTATGGGTTCAATTTCAGACTGGATGAAATTTTACTCTTCCGTATCAGTGAAGCTGAAGTCTATGAAGGCTTTAAAAGTTGCTTAGCTGAAGAGTGTGGAGACGCTTGAATAGTAAGTTCCCAGGCCACAGCAGACACTGCCCAGTGCAGTTTTTGGTATTCCCTAAGTTCATGGTTACCCTCTCAAGCTTGAAAGCACTACTCAAAGGATACAAAACACTGCACAAGTGTTGCAGCAAACAAGCCCACCCTTCCCGAGGGAGGACCAATGCGGTTTCTCAAGTTAACAGAAGGTGAGGAACTCAAGTCAGTCTTGAATTCCTAGTAATTCTGTGCAAGCTCCAGCTGTGGCCCGAGTTACAAGCCATTTCTCTTCAGCCTAAGATTTCCTGGCTCTGTGTTCATTGGGTCCAGTGAATATCCCCAAACAAAACATTGTATGTGTCTTTGACCAGTATCTCTCTGCTGCTGACGCTGCTAGACTGTAAGCAAGGCCAGATGCATTTACATTCCTCCATTTTTGTAACAGACTATTCAAGCACAGTTTTAATTCGATACTCTTTATTATGATATCCAGGAAAACAATAACAAGGTGATTGCTTATTACAGCTTCCACAGACTGGGGCTCCAGGCCTTATTGTCCCGGGTACACACGTGCGCGCACGCACATACACACACACACAGAAGACAACCCTTGCCACAAAGAACTTACAGTCTAAATAAACAAAACAAAGATAATGGTTAATCAAGGAACAGAGAGGAGGAATCACCTGCGTGAGAACACTCGATAGTTTTGGCTTGGCTTCTAGTCTGGCGTTCAGGAGTTGAAATTCCTACCCCGTTACAGTATTCTTATAACCATGGGCTGAATTTTTATCTGTTAATTACAATGCAAGATACATTCTTCAACATTTATAACCGATATAAGGAGACACAAAGCTCAAGTTCTAGACCATAATTTGTCAAGTTGTACACAGCAAAACTACAGCCTAGAGATTCAGAGATCTTAAGTGCCCGGGTTCCTAAATGAGAAAGGCAATAATAGCGAACTGCAATATGAAAAACAAAACCATCCAGGAATACCAATTTCTGCTAAACCAGTCAAGACTTACTAATGTATTTTTTCACTTCAGTGTATCAAATTGCCTAACACTCTTGTGTGTGGAATGAAGTAGTAACAACGTTGTGCTGCATGACAATGCCTGACCTTCAATGTTAACCACAATAAATAAGGACAGAGAATGAATACTGAAAAGCTATCAAATTATAAAGCTACACTTCAGCTGCTCTCATTCTCCAAAAAGTTTCAAACACAAAAAGAAGAAAAAGGAGTTGTCATTTCTGGCACTCACATCACAAGATTTGCCACCCTTGCGCTGGATAAAAATAAAGTATTTGCGGAAACCTAAAATAAAAGTGACAGGACACATAGAAAGAGATTGAGAGCAAGCGTATTGGATTCAAACCTAGGTAGTATGTTTTTGGTTTTTTTTTTTTTTTTTTAAACCTGAAAGAAGAGTTGTTGCCTTTTGTCTTGTCAACATTGAAAGAACTTCTCTAAAAGGCAGAAAGAAGCCTACTGCAGCTGCAGCCCAGCACTCCTCACCCATCGTTCACAGAAGGGGAACCGACAGTTGTAGATGCTCATAGCAGTTCCATTTCACCCACAAAGGCACTTGCTACCTGGATGCGAGCTATATCCAAACCCTACATTGCAATATATCATCGTTGTGAATGATGTTGTATCGTGATTCATCCTGAAGAGTTTCAGTTCCTGTTAAGTGGGTTCTGATGACACCTGACGTACCCACGTGCTTATTTCTTACACGTCTGATCCAGAAACACTCCGGCACTGCCTCTATTTCAGGTCTGAAGAGCACGCCAAATTCCTTAACGTGTACAGAACTGGGCTTATGGGATCCTCAACTGAGTAGTTCAGGGAGCAATGAGAGGAGGGGACACCCACCAGACATCCACCGCAACAACCCACAGTATAAAAAAAACCCCCCACCCTAAAACCAAGCATGGGCTAATCCTGTGCTAAAGATAATCCGCAACTAACAATGTGAGAAACTGCAATACAATGAACAGATAACTGACTGTCAGTCCTTTAAAGAGTCTTGTTCTTTTTAAAGGATCTCCTAAATTTTCCCCAAGCCTTAATTTTGCAGGACATTCTTGCACCCTGTGCAGGAAGTAACCCAAGTATTTGCGTTAACAAGATGACTATTACTACAGCCTCCAGGCACTAAACCACAGCCCCCTGGAATGCAGTATCTCTGCATGCAGGCTCTCGTTGGCCTGTAAACTCTGCAAGTATCACGACTGTCTCCCTCTACTTAGTGCTCAAGTCCCTTCAATACTGACGTTTGCCACAGAGAACAATTAGGACAGCAATGACCAGCACTGCACAGGGAGCCTATTGAAGCTGCCAGTCTCCGTCTTCTACAACGCAGGCCCAAAGGGCTGAGTCACAAATGGAACCAAACCCAAGTATGACCTAGGAAATCAGCTGGTGAACTTCTTGAAAAGAGGAAAACAACGTAAGAGAAACCAAACAACCCTCCCCTCCACGCACCTAGACAGGCACACAGTGCAATTCTTGCAAAGCTCTTTGGAAGACCTACTTCAAGACATAAAGGGTTCATGCGGGGAAAAAAAAAATCCCACACCGAAAAAGCAAAGAAGCTGTAGTTTCCTGGCTGTTAAAGGAAGTAATCTTGGTTTTTTGATCCGAGAGAAACTACTTTTTCAGAATTCCTATTTCTACACCACCAGTATCATCTTGCACTGCTTGGAAACCCCGAAACTGTGATAGATGAAGGCTATCTCAGCACAGTAAAGCACGTTGAGTATTTCCCCCTCCCCCACAATATCTGACAAAAATCCATTAACACTTAAACAGTTTGGCATGTAGGAGCTACCAGAGAGACCAGCTCCCTTCTGGTATTGATGACGGGAAGCCCTTCGATGAGATCTCCCAACTCACACTGTCATCTACTGTAATTTTCAACCAAATGCGCAGTTGAAAGGGGCAGCTGCCTTAGAGCTCGATTCACCTTTTCCCTGCATCTTTTCTTCTTGCTTATACATAAATACCTGTGTACCCCCAGGATTACTATCGGGCAACTAATCCAGCGGAAAAACAACTAAGCAAAGAAGCTCGTTTTCAGCTGCACCAGCTCCCTGATCTAGCTCACCATGCAACCAGAAAGGCCTGTGCTAGACAAGGCAAGGGACAGAACCCCAATTTGGGCAGCAACCTACATTACTTTCAGCTTAGCGTGACCATGAAAATGCTCCCTTCCCTTTAACATCAAGTTTTGCCCCCGACAAAATCACCTCTGATGCAGTTAGTCAGAAATCTGCTAAGAGCAAAAGGACTGCAGACGTGTATTAACCCTTTTTACAGCAGACCGATTACTTCTACCAAAGTACTCCACTGCTTATTACAATTCTGGGTGAAATAACTCCATAAACACAACTAAAATTTTCAAAGAAAAAAGCATTTAGGAAAAATATCAAATGCTTACCAATAACTACTGATTTTCTAAATGCATTACCCCAACACACAATTTACTTTCAGCATATTCTAACGTCAGTAGAAATAGCCTATGCATTTCCTCTGCACGGCAAATCCCTTGACTGGGCATGGGATGACTCAAAAAAGCACTATTTCCAAAGAGCCGCATTCGTGAATAACTCTCACAGGAGAGATCAATCTTTGCAACTAGTCAAGAGGAGAAGGTGTCCAGATAAAAACCAAAACTCTGAAAATTAATTTCCGCTGCTCCGCATTCCTTGTTTGTACTTTGAAGTTACATATAATTTACTTCATAAAATACTGGTTTTGATAGCAGATTCTGGCTCATAAACCAAACATACATGGGGGGGGGGGGGGGGGGTTGCTTGAAATCATCTGTTTTGAGTCTTGAAAAGTTCTGACAAGATGGGGTTTAAGAAAAAACCCAAACCCAACAAACCCTATCCACAGTCTGTATGAATTACTCAATTCAAATCCCTCTACACGGACAAAGCCTTCTCTTTGTGGGACCTGGTAACTGACCAGGATAAATTACTGCAGCCTAAGCAAAAATTATTTTATTAGGCATAGGAATATCGTAATGAGCTCTTCAGTCATTTCCATTTCCAATTTTCCTGATTCCATAATTAAGAAAACATGATTAGACAACTAATCTTCTTCCATCTTACTGAATCCCAGATTACAAACAAAACACCAAAATGCAATAACATTTGAAAATCGGTTTTAAGCAATTCGAAAGAAGTTATCCAGGCAAACAATGATTTTGTGCCAAACCAAGTAATATCAAACTGGAAACGGAAGTCTCAAAATCTTCTAAATTCACGGAGGTTTCCACCCCAAGGTAAAAGTTAAACATTACTGCTTTTGCCTCATCCAAAATGATAAATACGTATTTTTAGTTATGACAGGAGACAAAAAAAGATACTGACTTTCAACGCTATCAAATTCTAGAACAACTGAAATTATTCTCTTATTTGGCAGAAGGCAACAACTCCTACAAGGCAAGGATGAAGGATTAAGCCATTGTGGAAGCAAAAGTGAATTTTTACAAGTCCAAAGGCCAAGAACATCCATAAGGCCCAAAGGAGGCAAAAAGCAATGTCAGTATTAACAGGCGAGAACATCTCTTTTGAAGTTTTTGGAAGTGAACCTGAAGTTTAAATTTCAAGACTACTGTGCCAAAGAATGAGGCTTACAAGAAACGTTTGCCTTAGGGAAACAACTATTACAACCCTCAGACTCCAGTAAGTCTTAAAGACCTCAATAAGTACCTTAAACGCTCCCTTCGTTATTTGTTCCTCCACCCTTCGTGATTTTGACAGCCACAGTACAACCAGGTATCACAAGCAAACCGATTTAGAGTCAAAGTACCAGACTAGAAACTTTAAAACTTTGCCCTCTTTGGCTTAAGGTACAACTTGAGAGGAAGGCACACAGAATCTACGAAGGTCTTTTTAGAAGCATCAGACATGAAACGTGATTTTGTGCAGCGAGTATTTAATGTATGCAATTCCCTCAAGATTTCTGAGCTCCAATTTTCCAGTTTCATGGTCAGATCAGGTAGATTCACAGTTTCACCACTTGAGTTTTATTTCTTCAAATCAAGACATGGTATAGCTACTTCCACTGAAGCAGACCGGGCATACTACAGGGCATGCTGCCCCAGAGCTCTCAAGCTAAGCAAGTCCAGGTCTGTCAAGTCCGCTTCAGGAGCTGTGAAGCGAGTACTCGGGAACTGTGACTGAAATTAGTCGAAACATATAGTAAATTATACTGCAATAACTCTAAATAGCACTAAACAATTGAAGAACGGATAGTTACTTGCAGTGAAGATTTTGTACTAGAAACGTTTATTCTGCACAGTAAGCAGCTGAACTGTAGAAGATACAGAATGCAGATTTATTATTTTGTTGGGTATAAACTCAACTATAACAACAGTTTTTAATTAAAACTATTTTATTTATCAGCTTGATTGCTCATAATTACTCCTCTCAATCAATAAGCAGTCCAATACTTGGGTTAACTTGAAAGACTAATTTAGCAACTTCTTAAGACTGAATTAAATCTCTAACTCATTATCAAGTGAAATGGGTTGCATTATACCCATTACAAAAGGGTACAGAGGAAACATTAACTGCATATTAAGCTGGAAAATTAACTGGACAAAACTTCACATTTAATACAATTATGAAAGACAGAGAATGGAAAAATTCTTAAATTAAGATTTTTCCAGTTATAGCAAAGGGCACAATAAATCAGTTTTAAGAAGTTGTAGCTTTTAAATATTTTTTCATAAAAATATATATAGGAGAAATCCACCTATTTCCTAACAGAGGTGAAACAAAGCAAAGCAGTTAGAATAAGGGAATGTTTCTCATAACTTGATCCATTTATCTAATAAATTCCCTCTTCATGGAGCATTAAATGCCTCCTAAAACAAACACAACACCACATTGTAAGAACCTCCACCCTCTAAAATCAGACAGACAAGTTTTCAAAGAAGGTCCAACGCACACTAATTCTCCAAGATACCTACACTTTAAAAGCACAGACAGGAGTTAACAGTGCTACTCAAATCAACTCTTCCTACGACCATACACGCTCCCTTCTAATTTTCAAGTGCTAAAGCTATATCTCAAAAAGGTTTTTTTCCTCGTAAGAGATTTCTAACCAACAAACAATAAGACTCTGCAACATTTCCAATTAGTTCAGTTTTGTTTTAATGACATGGGGCAATTCTTAGAGCAGACATTGTGTAGCTAGTAACTACAAAATAAAGAGGTTTATTGGTGTGGCCTCGGAATCCCAATTTGGACTGTATATTTGACTCAAGGTAATTAACTGAAAAGCCAGAGTATCTGAAAATGCATACTAAGTTTTTACTTCGATTTTGCAATACTTCTTGAAGAACTCGGAAAAAGTGAAGTTGGTAGAACAGTATATATCACCAAGATTACAAAAACTGGAGGAAATAATACATTGCAACAGTGATCCTCATTAAGTGAAGTTGTTTCATCACAATAAATGTTTAAAAAAGTGTCAATGTTATTTAAAAAGTGTTGTATCCCACCCACCCAAGTATTTGAAGACAGATAAACCTTTTTCCTTAGTCAAAATGGCTTTTAAAAAAAGTTTCTCAAAACAACAGCAATAATCAAAAACCATGAATTGTATTTTCTTTAATCCGTAACATCTCTAGTGCTGAAGGGCCATCCATGTAAAAAGCAGATTCTTTGGGGACATTAGTCAATTAACTTAATAAAACCCAGTTTTACGAGGATTTATCCTTCCTGCTACGAGGCGAGTCTGCTCCATTTGAGGTCACTGTTCCATTTATTCCATTTTCTAGAAAAAAGAAGAAAACATTTTTCAAATACAATGAGACGCTTTATATTTCATTACATTTTTGTAGGTCCTATACAGTCTTTTAACGTCTTTTCTAATGTATCTTCTTTGTTAAACCTCCTCCTCATCATTCATAATGCAACAGTATTAATGAAGCTTTTACAAAGTGCAAAATTTAAAGTTTACTACGATAAAGTCTGGTTTCCTGACATAGCCAGACACTGAAATGTGTGCATTATATACATCTAGACTGAAAATCAAGACCAGCTATAATAATTTAGAAGATATTCTCTTAAAAATTAAAATACTCAGCTTGTAGATGAGACTGTCCTGTGACATTTTGGAGACACACAGTAGATACACAGTTCCCTGGTATAGGTCTTTATTGTTTGTCCCACCTATTTCATATTCTAATTCTTGCTAAAATTACACTCCTTTGCTTACCTTTACAAGCTTTTCATATATATAGGAAATCCTTATACACACACACAATTTTTTAAGTATACACTTTAACATACAGAATTCATTTATGTTCTGATGAAGATATTTATGTAGATAAGATGGACAGAAGTAAAACACTAGTTAGATTTGAGATGAGTATGTGTACATTGAAGGAGTTCAAGCATAAGACCAGGCACCTATCTGAGAATACAAAGCAAGAATGTGTTACCAGCTGCAACTCTCTACTTCTATCCCACTTCTGGGCCAACTTAAAGGTCTCAAGAGTTTTAATCTGTGTAAGTACCACAGTGACTATTTGATAGCAAAAGTTTGCCCTAGAACAGTGACCCACAATCTATGGATTTATAATGCCCACAACTTACAGTAAAATGGAGCAACGTGATACCATTGTGAATTAGAAGTATCCCCTTTATTCAGTGTCACCCCAACCCAAAGAAGCAGAGATGTTGCCTAACAGTAACCATATTTGTAAAACAGATATGAAGAGCAGAGTGCATAGCCAGCTATAATGCTTGCTGCTTAACATCAGTGCTTCGACTTACGGTATCATTCTGACTTCAAGCAACCTTTGCAGTTTTTTTTTAAAATACAAATAACTGGTTAAATTAATGTTTTCCATCTGCAGATGTGTTGCAGATCACCACAGAGTGTGGCCAATCCGCAAAAACAACTGTTGAACTCCCTTCTCTCCCCCACCCAAATGCTCCCATTTATGCAAACAAGCAACTTAAAAAAAAAATAAAAAAATCAGAAACATACATGAGAATGAGACCAGACACAGGCCCAATTAGTGACACAGGAACAGTCAAAGTCTATCCAACATATTTGGTTGTAAACAACACACTGTTTTAAGCCTACGTAAGGTGGTCTTTGGATACTTTTCAAAAAGTTTGTGTTATTCTGAAATCAAGAAGCTTACAAACAATAAGCTAGACCCAAGCCAGCTAACTGAAATCATATTTTCTTAAACAGTTAAGTCAAAACAAGTGAAAGTAAAACAAAGAACAAGAATCAGCATGTGCCTGGGTACCCCACCCACATCACCAGGAGGATTTTCCTACTGTCATTTCTTGCTTTCGGCATAGTCTAAAAGTAATGCATTTTATTGCGCCCTGGCTCCCAAAAATCCATCCAACCATAAAAAAAAAAAAAGAGAAGAAAAGAAAAAAATAGACTGTTTTAAACAGTTTAATTGCATATATTACTCTTTCAAAAACAGTGTCTTGCTGCATCCTGTGTGAGTGTTCTGAACAGATAACATTACAGGAATCTTCAAAACAGAAGAATCTGAAGCAACACTAACCTTTCGGATTTTGAAGTTCTTTTCTTTCCATTTAAAATAAGCTGTAAAATTCCCCAGTCTTTAAGACAGGCATAGCTCAATTATTTTGTAATTAAACCACAAGTCCAATTAACTGCCTTTTTCACTATTCGTTTACCACTTGCAAGTCTCCACTGAAGTTGGGTGAAAACCAGCAAATTCACCAAATTACATGAATGAAATAGTTTAAGAGAGATTTCAAAAAGCTACTACATTTTTGACTCTGATTAAAATGCCATTTAAGTTTATGCTTTAAAAATATTTGTCGTAGAAGATTTAAATTAATTCCACAAAAAACACAGTAAGACACAATGAACGTGAAGCTCTGATTAAGTAGGACACCTACATAGGAAACTACCTTCACTCAAAAAAGTCCAACTGGATTTTCTGATGAAAACAGAAAACCCCAACAACACACAAAAGCCAAGTTGTGATAATTACAAGTCATCAAAAGGGAGTACAGAAATACTCTAAAGCACATGATTTTAATAAAAAAGAAACCTGAAAAAAATTAAAAAAAAAAAAAAAAAAATCACTGAATTGATCTCTGACCACAAATCTCAGTTCTCGGTTCAAATGGTCCTCACATACATCCCATTCAAGAGATCAAAAAGTGGAACAGGTTGGCCATACGTGATGGGTAGCAAAGGATCATGCTGAAATAAGCTTTTGAAATGACTCAAGCAGTTTCAAAAAAGTGCAGAAATTATTCAAGCTAGCAATTAAATACACAGAAATTTTACTGTTGGTACAACAGAAATACTGAAGTGTGGGGATTTTTTTTTTTTTTTTTTAAACGGAGCACATAATTTTCCTTGAAGGAAAAAACATTCAGTTCATCTTTCATGCCCTTTCCATAAAAAGAGTGTGACATAATCAAGAATTCAAACCTGGAGTCATTAGTTCATTTCCAAATGCTTCTACACAGGTTTAGAGTAGTAAGTAGTTATTACTTCCCCTTAAAAGAAGTATCAAAATTATATTTTTAGTAAAAACAGTCCAATATAAGCTTATTTACTGGATCATCAAACCATCTCCTTGCCCTAAAACCTCGGAGTTTAGTGGCAATGAAAAACAAGCTTGAAATTAATTGCAAGAAAGATTTGGAAGTAATTGATTATGTGAACAGATCTAAAAATGTGTCTGTTCCCTTTTTGTAAGGGAACTAAACATAAGCAGGACACATTTTGCTCAAGTAATAAAATTAGACATAATAAAAATCTCATGTTGCATTAACTAAAGAAATGGCAATTCCTTCATTCAGTTAATTCGAAGAGAAAAATCAAACAATATATAGTAATTTTAAAAAAAAAAAAACCAAACAAAAAAGCAACCCACAACAATATTCACCAATACTGTTTTCGTAACTGAGCCACCTCACTTACAAGAGAAACATAAAATGTTTCTTTAGCAATAATATTAAAAAAAGGTTCTCCATTACCTAAAGTTGTTTTTGAGAAGTCAAGGCAACAAGAAAACTGAAAATACAAACCTCTTTCTTTTCTGGAGGTCTTTCCTTTAGGTGTTACAAACTTCTTTTTCACTGACTGAGGCTGAGAAGAAGAATGCTCTCTCCATCTCCGAAGCTGGAAATTAATGAACTTCCACATCATAAATGCTTGAGCCATGCAGATGGAGGCCAGCACACTGATTCTAGAAACAAAACACAGGTAAAGGTTTACCAGTAAGTTTATCTCATTATTCAAATAGAAAAGGAAAGTAGAACACCACCTCAGATATTTTTTGGTATGTCATAAACTGCCGTTTTACTCAAGTTTCCTCAAACGTATTAGAGGATTCCTTCCAGATAACACGAATTTGTAAAAGTTCAAGGTTTGGTGGGGGTTTTTTGTGTGAGTTTCCCTCCCTCCTCCTAGTAACACCCAGTTTATAAGCCATGCAAGAGTTAGCTCATACGGGGTGACAGGGCTTAGCACAGCTGAACAAAACTAGATATACAGGCAGAGTGCAGTCTTTGCCCCTCCATCAAAACTGGGAAGCATTAGATTTCTTTCCTGCCTTCTCCTTTCTCAGTATTACTCTCAAGGTACCAGGTAGTAACAGCTGAAAATGGTTTAAGAGAGTCTTGCAGTTCTGCAGGGTAATGCTGACATTGCCAATGTTTTACTAACTTCCTTTTCTGGATTTAATTCATAAAGAGTCTTCAACCAGGACCAAAGATGCTCTGGGCATAATGCCTTGACCTCTATAGATAAAATCACTGCAATTATATCTAGAATTCAATTCACTAACTCTAAAACCTTTGAAAGTAATCTCTGTAATTGGATACTCCTTTTAATTCTGTTTTTTTCTGACAAAAATGAGTTACAGATTTCTCAGCTGTAGACTGTAAATTCTTCAAATCATTTCACTGTGCCTTACAAGTTTGTTACAGAAGCTATTCCTATTGATCCTATTGGTTGCATGAAAACACCTGATCCTTCAGAATTACTAGCATTAATACCATACCGTTTATATTGTGTATTTAATACAGGTTTACAGCTCACGCTTAAGAACCGTTCCAAGTTTACTATACCTAACAGCCAGGATATTAAAGTTTCCAGTACTGAAATTCAGCTGCTGATCTTCTGCTCTTGCCAGTCCAAAGCCAAAAGTGAGGACTGAGAGAATCAAGGTGAGAAGCCTTCCCAAAACAAAAAGAACTGCCCACAGTGAAAATCTACAAAGAAAAACATCATAAACACTAAATGAATTTTCTGTTCACAAGTACTAACAATGCAAATGTTTACTCTTCACCACGTCAACTCATTTGAAATTTAAGAACTTACCTAAATTAATTATTTTGCACCTATCCTAGTCTTGTATTTCTAGTACTCATAGAAGACAAAAAGCGAGAAAAGCCCTGCCTCTCAATCTTTTTCTACAAACCACAAGTATGTTCTGAAAACTAATTTCAACTCAATGGAAAGTGCTTTCCATTACTATTAGAACATAAGTATGTTATTAGTTCCTATAGAACTGGCTGTATTAGCAACCTATGCTGTTCCTTTCTCTACTTTTTTGGTTTATTTTAGTATTAGTACATAGTGTAAGGTTTTATTTCATTTTATACCGCTACTAACATTTTCTTAAATGGGCGAGTAAGGTAAGGAAATAGTTGTTTTAGAGAGATAAATACTACAGCTAGTCTGGAGAACTGTGGCCTCTAAGGAAACACTGTTTGAACTTCCTTGTACTTTTGGTTTCTGGTTAGTTAAAAGTACAAGGCTTTGAGACAGAAATTACATTAATTTAAAAGATAAAGACTACTTACCCTTTCTGGTATCTTTCATCACTGAAGTAGAAAAGACGGGATATGTGGAAGAGAAATTCAACAAAGTAATGCAATACCAGAAGAACAAGTCCAAGATGTGTCAGACTATCAAAACAAATAAAACAAACATTCAGACGTTTTGTTAGATATTTAAGACAGCCAATGAAGCCAGCAAAAGCTTACAATTGACTTACTTCAGGAGATAGGCTCCAGCAATATGAAAGAGATAAAGTCCAATGTAGACAATCTGGCGAAAGATATCTTCCTATTAGAAAGAAAAAAGTAATTATGCGTTATACACAACGTTATACATTATTGTCCAATGTTATATATTATTACAAACTATTCCCTAGTCTCGGAAATTCTTCTTGGTTTATCAGCTACCTTATCGTGGCCTGTTCTGGCACTGAATTACTCAGCCTGGATCATTTAATTCCACACATAAGATACTGAATGTTATTGGTAAGTAAGCAGTAAGTTAAGACATATGCTATTGTGAGAAAACATATCAAACATCAAAAAGATGCTTTTTAAAAGGGCCTTTTTTTATTTGATATGACTACTGTGAATTTGTACTAGCTATTACAATGCTTATTTCTTATGTATTATTGTATCATCAGATAACTTCCTACAGTTCCGTGTGCTTGCTGCCCATCAGATTCTGTCAGGTTGCTACAGAAACGAAATAACAGTCTATGAACCAAAATGAAAAGGTTTCCAAGTGTTGACATCTATTTTAAAAATTCAAGATCATCCAAGATTCTGGCACACTGTTGCTGGCAAATACAGAGAATAACATTATTAACCAGTCATGCTACACCACATGGTCACACTTCAAGTTAGGTTTTAGCCAGCCCCATTCAATTGAACTGTTCATGGAGACGAAATAATAAAGAGGAACAGACATGAATTCAAGTATAGACACACAGCACATGGAAAGCAGAAGGTGCCATCTGTGAACAGAAGAATCACTGAAGTATGCTAGATCACAACAAAAATCTGTCTTGAAGTGGCATGCAGAGTACATTCAGTTGTGCTTAAGAAATTCCTACTTTTTGGAAAGATTCCCTAAACTTCAAGGAAGGAGCTCCAGCTTTGTCTTGTACACATGTAATTAAAAAAAAGGCCTAAAAATTTAATCTTGTAAGATCTATGCTATGTTATGCAATACTCCACCTCACAGCCAACAAAAGCACAGAATCAAACACTTGTGACAACAGCAACCACCACACACATACACAAAGAGCAAGGAAACAGATAGAGAAAGACCTACTCTAAACGATCTGAAAGAAACCAAAAAACAAGTTCTTTCAGACAAATTAGCAACTAGTCAGTACAAACGCTCAGTTTCTCAAAGTACTACCAGGATGAGCCTTTTGCACTTTATCTTCAGAACTGAGGTAACATTTAAATAGCCCACGCTGTCTGCTTAGACAAACTGTCAGAGACTGAAGGCCTACTGGAATAATGCAGGTGGAGGTATACACTACTATACAGAAAGCCGAGTTAAGAACTTCTTTTCTTGTCTACGTCAGCAGTACAGACAACTAGACGTGAGTAAAAGAAGCCAGTTCCTTCCAGAGAAGGAATAAGGCAGAGAAGCCAAGATGGCAGAGGTTAAACTGTGGTGAAAGAAATATCAACTACGAACTTGCTAAAACAAATGAACTATCACTCTTAAAACTTAATGTAAAAGACAGAGGCCAAAATTCCAAGCAGTGACCTAGTAAAACACTACTACTCAATATACAGCACTTCCGCCACTTGTGACAGATTTCTTGAAGTTATGTTAAAAAAACTCCACACTTGGATACGAAGTCAAATTCAAGAGGTATCACTAGCACAATATGGGAACATCAGCTGCAGTGTACCTGGAAAACATCAGTGTTTATACTGTGTCTGATCAGCATGAAAACAAAGCATCTCATGGCTATTTTCCCAAGCCTCTTCTAGGCTCTTGAACAAAGACCTATGGTTACTATCATGTATGTTTCATTTTCTTGAATAAAGCAGAACTCTGGCAGCAGAGACGCAGTCTAATCACAGAGCAACAACAGAACCACATAATGGTTTGGGTTGGAAGGGACCTTTACAGATCATCTAGTCCAACCCCTCCTGCCATGAGCAGCGACATCTTTTACTAGATCAGGCTGCTTAAAGCCCCATCCAATCCGGCCTTGAACACCTCCAGGGAGGGGGCATCCACAACTTCTCTGAGCAACCTGTTCCAGTGTCTCACCACCCTCATCATAAAGAATTTCTTCCTATCTAATCTAAATCTACCCTCTTTCAGATTGAAATCATTGCTCCTTGTCCCATCACTACAGGCCCTGGTAAAAAGTCTTTCTCCATATTTCTTGTAAGCCCCGTTCAAATATTGAGAGGCCACAATAAGGTCTTCCCAGAGCCTTCTCTTCAGGCTGACCAACCCCAACTCTCTCAGCCTTTCTTCATAGAAAAGGTGTTCCAGCCCTCTGATCATTTTTGTGGCCCTCCTCTGGACCTGCTCTAACAGGTCCATGCCTTTCTTGTGCTGGGGACCCCAGGTCTGGACGCAGTACTTCAGGTGGGGTCTCACCAGAGCAGAGTAGAGGGGCAGAATCATCTCCCTCGACCTGCTGGCCACGCTTCTTTTGATGCAGCCCAGGATACAACTGGCCTTCGGGGCTGCAAGTGCACATTGCTGGCTCATGTCCAATTTTTCATCCCCAAGTAACCCCAAGTCCTTCTCAGCAGGGCTACTCTCAACCCTTTCATCCCTCAGCCTGTATTGATGTTGGGGATTCCCATGACCCAGGTGCAGGACCTTGCACTTGGCCTTGTTGAACTTCACGAGGTTCACACGAGCCCACTCCTCAAGACCGTCAAGGTCTCTCTGGATCACATCCCTTCCCTCAAGCAGATCAACCACGCCACTCAGCTTGGTGTCATCTGCAAACTCGCTGAAGGTGCACTCAATCCCACTGTCTATGTCACTGAAGATACTAAATAGCATTGGTCCTAGTACAGACCCTTGAAGAACACCACTCGTTACTGGTTTCCACTTGGACGCTGAGCCACTGACTGTAACTCTTTGGAAGCAGCCATCCAGACAGCTCCTTATCCACCTAACAGTCCATCCATCAAATCCCTCTCTCTCCAATTTAGAGGTAAAAATGCTGTGGGGGACCATATCAAAAGCCTTAACAGAAGTTCAGGTAGGTGACATGAGTAGCTCTTCCCTCATCCACTGATGCAGTCACTCCACTGTAGAAGGCCACTAAATTGGTTAAGCATAATTTGCCCTTGGTGAAACCACGTTGAAGAGTTTAAAACATGAAAGTTTAAAAAGGAAACTGCATATGCAAAATGAGCCTGAGCAAAAACATGCAAAGAGACTATTTAAAAATTGGTCCAGGAAGGCAAAAAGTGTGCTACAAAAAAATCTACAGTAAACCGAGCGTTTTGAGAACGCCAGAGAAAGCTCTTAGGGCGAAAAGGATGCTGTTAACAATTGAGCATTGAAAAAATCTCAATATACAACTAACCAGAACTTCTGCTGAGGACAGTGGTATTTAAATCAAATCCCAGAGTTTAATATTCCTTGGATTTATCAAATTATTCACTGCTTATATTCCACACCTGTATCATGATTCATGAAGCAATTCTAGATTTCAATGAGACTATTCAGACTACTAATTACAAGAAACAAAGTAGTTTGAAAAGAAAACCTCACATTCATTTCTCAAGGGAAAATTCTTTCAGCAGATGAGAAACACTAGTAATTTTTATTTACACAACAGATATACAGCAATTTTACTGCAGTTAGAAATACAGGATTTAACTGAAAAGAAAAAGCCTACCTTCTCACATGGACATTAGAGCACCCAAAAGTCCATTAGGAAAAATGGGTAACACAAATAAGAACAGGGTAGGAAATCTAGGGTAACACATTACTCTGGAAGTCCAAAAGAAATTAACTATTCCACTGTTCAAGTCACTTTGTTTGGAGTTCTTTCCATTTACATTTTGAACTTACCTTTTTAGTTTTCTGGAAGTACAATTCTGGAAAAGCATGAAACCAGTATGCCAACTGTAAGATGTAGAAAAACTTCATTTGAAACCTGTACAATACAGCAAGAATTGAAGAATATTACTTTTTATTAATGAACTTAAAGCATTTCAGAAACTTTCTAGTGAACACATTTAATCACTATCTCTAAAGAAAGAAAAATATAGATCCTTCAAGCCAGCCAACTCAGAAGATTTTTTTAAAAAACAAAATCATTACGACAAAGCAAGCTTGCAAAACCTTAGTTCTTTAAATAATAGCCTACAGAAAGAGAACTCTGTATGCTACAAATGGACAGAGAATCAAGTTCCTCCATAAATACGAGCAAAAATACATTAATGACTAATGTAGTTTTACAGACTACTTATTCTACACAGATTGTATGTGACACACCCTAAGTTTAAAATGCTCCCTCCTCTCCCCAACAATCCTCTAAGGAAGAGGCCTTACGGAATCAGAGTGTGCGGATAGTCCCTCCACAGAGAGGTTGGATCCGATATATAGTTCTCCTACAAAAAAAACAAACAAACAAAACAAAAAAAACAATAAACCTTCAAAGATGCTATTTCCTAGTCAGAAATAATGAACATACATTACATGTATGTATTTATGTATATGTGTGCGTGCATACAAACATGCACACATCTACGCACACAAGTAAAAGCTGCAGATCGATGTATTTCCTTTTACAAAAAAAAAAACCCAGAAAACAAAAGACAGCTGTATTGGCTTAGAAAAATAAAAAGCAACCAAACAAACCAAGCATTCATTCAGGATAGTGTCCTTATGAGATGGAGGTTATTTCAGCATCACTACAGACGTAAGTCTTCCCTTGTAAACTGCTGACAAGCTTTGAGCTTAACTAAATGAAGTTTTCAGGAGCCATTATGTTAAGGGAAAAAAAAAATCCATACTCTTCCCCTTTTTTAAAACTAAGCTCATACACACACAGCCACTAGCAAAGAGCACGTCATCTGAAAGCACACTCACCTGAGCCTGCAGCAATCTGTCCACACACCCATTCCCTAGGCTGCCAAAATGCTATGTATGACACCTTTTTAACATTTATTTTACACTAATAAGCCAACACAAAAACTACAGAGAATGAAGTATCATACTAGAGTTAAAGTTTTACCTTATTCAGTTGACAGTAAATCCAATTAACTCAGACTGAGCAACAATAACACTATTGGACTTTATACTCAGTGATGACTACAACCTACACAGAACCCCTAAACTTGTCCCCGCTTTAATATTAAAACCAGCTAAAAACAGAAAAATAAGCCAAAAACTTATTTATCATCATCAGAAGTGAAGTTTTTGAAATCTCCTAATACAAACAGAAGAGAAATCATACTTACAGAGACAAGAATGCTTGTTCCCCAAACACAGGAGAAAAGGTAGAATGCACTAAGTTGCCCAGACTCATTGAACTTGCTATGCTTTGTTTTTGAAAAGTGCATTTTCCTGTTAATTTTCTGAAATGAAAGTACGTTGTTATTTCTATGCTGTAGTACTTAACATTTACCTGTTAACTGCATTAGAACATCTAAAAGTTTCAATGTGTGTTTTAACAGTTAAAAGCTTTAATGCAAAAGTTTACTTTTAAGTTAATAGTCTTAAAGTCTAATTAAAACCTGACAATTATCTTGGTGAAAGGAATTAATATCTTGTACTTACATCCAGTACGTACTCCTGAATTATAGCATGTATGATTATTGCTACAAGCATGTAAAAGAAAATCGTAGCCAAGTCTTTGATGCCATAGTGATAGAGAGAGATTGTTTCTGAAGATTGTTCTTCTAAAAGACAAACAGAATTAACTGTTAGGCACCAATACAGTTTAGCGGCTAGTAAGTTTGTTTCTCAAAGTGAAACCTTTCAGACAGAAGTCGCTTGTAGTCAGCTGAACAAACAGAAGTCAAATTAAACTGCCATCATGAGCTAGGTCACTAGATTGTTTACAGTCATCTTCTCCATCACATCACAAACTAAATTTGATTCTGGAAAGGTGTACTATAAAAATGAAAACTTAAGTGCACTTACGAAGCTTACCCAAACGCACTGAAAGGGGACTATAAAATTATGTTGAACTACCACCCCGCTTTGACTAGTCAAGATTGTCACTTGCAAAACCAGAGCAAGAATTAATGTGAACTTAGCTACCAGTCAGATGGTGTTTTAGCACTGATGATGAATGCAGCAGAACAGAAACACTGTCCCTAACCTAATTAATTAAAATGGGAGTTTTACTAAAAATAAAGTGGCGTCCTTGAAAATTGCTTATTATCTATTCAAATTGAGAAATTAACTCACCCTCAGTCTAGAAGGTATGGCATACTAATAACATCTGAATACACTGTCTCATAATTAACCTCCTGCAAGACACATACCTGTGGCAGGAATGGTAACATTATACTGAAGTGTAACAAAAATGACAGCTGCTTTTGCCGTAATCTGAAAGAGAAAAAACAAAAGTGCTATAAATTCTCACTGAAATAAACTATATTAAACTGAAAACGCTTAGTTTTAGCACCCTTCCCCAGCACATTTGTCCCCTCCCATAAAACTGATCAACTCGCATTATCACACCACTTCACCTGACTTTCCAAAGGCAGAACACATTGCGCGATCTCTATAAGTTTGTTTACAGAATACCCAATCTCCAGAATGAAATATCCTCTAAAGTGATACTTACAAATAGTCTTTCCTACAACATGAAAACGAAAACACATGCTGCAATTCTTTTCCAGTCCATACTGTATTATTATATTAGCAGAATGTACAATATCATGTAATCCCTAGACCACATTGCATGCAGCAATGGCCGAGAATAAACTTCATTTAAAACTACTTTTTAATTTGACAAAATTTGAAGGTCAGTATCACATCCGTAAATCTGTGGGTGATTGGGAAAATGTGGACAGAAAAGGAGAAAAGCCATAAAGAACGTTGAACCATTTCAGGCCAGCTGCATATCAACTCAATACAATTAGCATTCTTTTGACCCTGGGGATCCTTTGGCAAGACGCGTGAAACAAAAGAAATGAAATTTAGCAGCAGTGGTGCTACCCCTTTATCATGGACAGTAAGAAAAAGCAGAATGAGTAAAGGCAGGGGGGGGGAGTTTGTTCTAAAGGCTTTTTTTTGGGGGGTGGTGGTGGTGCTATAAAAAAACCCAATAAATAAGCAGGAGCACAAGTTCTTATCTGTCAATAAGCATAAATTAATTTTCAACTTTAACACATCTTTGTTGAATCCCAACACAAATGAACATGTCTTAACAGAGAGGGAAAAATAACCATGCTGATAGTTTCTCCTTGCTGTAAAAGTCTAGCATCCTTGTTGCATTTATAGGACCGACAAAAAAACAAAACAAAAAAAACCCCAAAAAACCAAACTCCTTTATGAATCTTGGAAGGATATTTTGAGTATCTGAAGAGAATGATTAGGTTACTACCAGCATTTATTACCAGCATTTGTTTCACAAGAAATAAGATTTATTTATTTTTAAAACTAGCACTTTGTAAACCAGTCCTAGATTTTCTAGGAATCCCTGAATACACAGTGGACTGTTCACTCCATGTAACTTCAGGGAATCCAACTAGTTTGCCTGAATTAGTGAAGTTGCCTAGGGCTCCCTACTCATCAAGGGAGCCTTCAGAGGACAATTCAAAACCTTAGTCCATTCTGAACTGCCCTTTGAAGGCTCTGTCAGCTACTCACAAAGTCCTAATTCAGTTGCCCAAGCCAGGCAGTATTAACACCTTACCACACCAACATTAACCACAGCGGGCGATTTCCAAGACCTATATCAAAGCATTAAAAAAAAATGCAAGAATCTTCTCAGCCGTACCACATCTGTGCCGACAAAGGCATATAGCTCTTCTATGCTGGGGTAGAAAACACCCTGGATTAAAAAAGTATGGAAACAAAAGACTTCAGCACATCCAATCCCCCCCAAACTTCCAACCCTACCAGTAACACCGTAAATACAGTAAGCCAGAAGTAGACATAAAAGGTCCATCTCTCTAACCTCAATCCCCAGAAAACCACGATATAAGGACTGTCTTGGTGATTTTTGATAGTAAACCCAAACGTAACAGCTTTCTTGGTCTGCCCTGTTTTTTTTTTTTTCCCCATATGTTTTTTTTCCCCAACTCCACTGGCCTCTAGTGCTGAGCAGTATCAACAGCTGGATAAAGTTATTCTGAAAACCATCCATAAAATAAAAAGGCCCACAACTCTAAACAAATGGCTAAAATACCGAAAAGCCAGAAACATTTAGCCAACAAAAATGGAAGTTACTTTGACGGGATACAACTGAGAACATTTTGGAAGTCACACAGGTAAACTACCTTTTCAGTTCTCTCAGAAGGTAACCAAGAAGAGCCAAAAAGGCACACTTTAGATCAGCAGCCAAGCTCACAGTTTTGTGGTCCCCACGCACCCCTCCACCAGAGTTTACTAACTTTTCAAATCATTCGGGAAGAGCTTCAATTACTGCATCCAACACGGGGGCCCCACCACAGCGCCTGGCCTGCAGGCGCGCCGGAGCAGCAGGGCTGGCGGGGCCGGCCCTCAAGTCAGACCCGAGGCCGAGCTCCCTTCGACCGCTGACCAAACCCGACCGCAGCC
>NW_008824238.1:6849099-6854708 GCF_000699105.1 Pygoscelis adeliae | reverse complement strand
ATCCAGGTTCACCTGTGATTTCTTTGCCCTCCCCCTCGGGCTCCGGCTAAGTTTTGTTGTCGGACCCCCGCCGACTGGAAGCTGGGCACCCGGAGGACGCGATTAGGCAGCCGCGCTCACTGGGTTCGTTACGGTTGCGGCTGAGGCGCAGCTGCAAGGTACAGCTTTCACTGTGCTGGCGGCAGGCTCCGACCATCCCATCCCGTCTGCTGCCATTATAGCGTATAGCCAGAAATAACACACGTTGTCCAAGTTCACAGTAGCAAGGAATCCAAGGACATGAAAGCAGAAGGGAAGCACAGAAGGAAGAGACATTGAAAGGGAGGCTAGATGTGGATCAAAAATCAACCCAATCACCGAAGGCTGTGAGTACCAGGTTAAAACAGGTGAATGAAGAGATCTGAGAAATCAACACTGATGCAAAAAACATCCAGCCCGCATTGAGCTGTCCTTCAAACCCCCTAAAATTCATGCTACTGTTATTTATTAAAGCTTCTGGCTGACAGATACTCCCAATGGATACATGGAGAAGAAAGATCAAGAAAAGGAGTAATTTGTGGCTGAAGTTCAGCGTTGTCAGAATGCCTTTTGCTGCCAGCAGCTAACGAGTACAGGGTAAGGGGCTAAGATGCAACTATTCGGTACGGCTTTGCCTTGCCAGAATGGAGAGTGTGCACCAAATACATTGGATGAACTGTTTTTAATAGGTCCGTTTCTTCCTACTGTGTGGAGTGGTGAGTGACTCATGGAGCAGACTGATTAGTGTATGACTGGGTTTTTCAACTGTGAAACACCATCAGCTGTGAAGATGCTCAGAGGTTTTGTATGGATTTATTAAATCAGGAGACAGGGATACTTGGTATCTGGAGATGATCTGGGGTACTTAAAAATACAGAAAAAGCTACAGAAATTTTTCCCTTCACAGTTGGAGATTATTTTTTTAAATAGAAAAGTTTAAACAGAACAAGCATTCTTATTTCAGTCCCAAGGTGTTTTATATCTTAGAAATCTCTTCATCCCCTGGCCACACCAGTATTTTGTAACTCTAAAGTAAACAACAACATTATTTCAACAGTAACGATGGGAAAGTATATCCCCGATTGCATACCATGTAGTCATGGATGTAACATACTGCACCCGTGAAGTACCATGGGTTGGGATAAAAATTAGAATCCTTTTTGCAATGTAGCCTTGCATCTATTTCTTACCTCAGCCTTAAAGGAAATCAAGTCATCTCATCTCCACAGAACATAACAAGTGGGACTTAACTGGGGCAAGACATCCTTTTCTCAAGCTATAATCGGCAAGTTCCTCGGGTGTCTGGCTGGAAGTCCTCTCATACAGGCACAGAGCTCCTCGGTTTCAGCTTGGTTTTGTGTCTGTCCTGATGATACGGTGTGAACGGCTATACTGAAATGGAAAACAAGGCAACCTCACCTGAACGGTTTCCACGCCTTCCTTTTATTGGAGTTACCTCTTCTGCCACATGATGTTTCTTAGGCTCTTTCGGCAATGTGGGATGATCTGAAACACCCGAGACTGTCAGCCCTCAGTCTGCTTCTTGCCAACGGGTTGCTGGTCTATGTTTGCAGGTTTCTTTCCAGATGCCCGTATTTTGAAATACTAGGCCTCAAAACGATCACATCATTTAGGAAGGAAGTTCCCGACAGTCTGAAATGGGGTAAGCTTCTGGCATCTTCTCGCAGAAGCCACCCCTGTGGCCCCCCGCTACCAAAACCTTGCTGTGCAAACCCAACACACCGTTTCAGGTGGCGAGACTGTGGAGGATGTGGTAGCAAGCGTATTACTGCACCCGCAGTAACAGACAGAAACAGAACAATGCCCTTCCCATTTGGGAACCTTTCCTGAATTCACTTGTCATCAAACATCCTTAAAGATATATCCAAGAACGACATTTTAAATGAAATGTAAACAAGCAGGTTAGCAAGAAACAGAACGGAAACCCCCCAAAAAGGTTATAACTACCATCAAACTTCTTTCCTGGGTCTTAAACCTAATAAATGATGCTGCCTCACGGGACAGGAAGGCTGGAAACGCAATTTGTGCTTCTTCCAGCTTCTGTCCCCAGCTGTTTAGAAAGTTAATGCATTAAACGACATTTGCCCTGCTAGTTTGATGGGACAGAAATTGCCCCTTCTCCCGTTTTTATTCTTAACTTTTAATGCATTCCACACAGACAAATGTATTCGATACAAGGGTTGTAAACAGGCCAATCCCAATTTTTATACGTACGTGGCATATAGCTTACATTACCATTCTATTTTTAAATAAACAAACACTCCTTCTCACTTACAGTCAACAAGGAGTCTTAAGACTTTTACAACATGTCATAGCTGATATAAGTATCCTTTATTGTATATACATCTTAGTAACAGTGCAATCTCTCCTTTTAATATTGCAGAGACACCATACCCGACCATTAATGACAAGTCTGGTTAAACTGCAATTTCCCTCATTTTTTGAGAATGTCAGGCATTTGCTGCAGCACAGCAGCAGATGTGGAATTCTCCCATTTGTATCCTCTCACTTTCCTCGCTGCCTGCAAGTCCCAACGATGCTTTAACTGAATTCTAAAGCTATTCCTGTGTATTTAAAAATGAAGTGTAGTAAAACATGAAAATGGTTCAGTGACATTTTGCCTGCCAGTAGTTTTCTTCTTTAGCTCAGAAAGTTAGCGAGACATCACCTCTTCATACCAGTTTCCTGCTGGCTTAGGTTCTCAGACCTCATGACAGAAAATTGTCTCATTTCTCCGATCCTTCTGTTTTCCTGAAGCAAAATGACATCATTCACAGCATGTGAATGACATTTTTAAAAAAGAAAACAGCGATAATTACCTTTTTATTCCTAACAATGGAAAAGGTAACTATAAATTCATGAAGTAGCTACAGGAAAACAATTATTATTAATGGCAAGAAGTCCACGTGAAGGCTTCTGAGTAATTATGAAGAGAGAAACAATCCAAAAGGAATTGAAAAAAATATGGTTTGTGGGAGGAGGGGAAAAAAAAAAAAGTGGCTGAAATGGAAAAATGCAAGTAAACAGAAAATATAAAAAGGAAGAAAAACTAGGAGACCTGGAAAAGACCCCAAAATGGCACGGCACAGAAAGTTAAAAGTGAGCAAGAGGAATGACGTGGCCAAAAACCAGATCAATGAAGTTTGCCAAAAGCATCATTTTGTGGAGCAGAAAGTTATTGTTTCCCCTCTTCAGGGGTCTGGTTACTACTTCAGAATATGGTTTCAGTTTTGGATTGCGAGTATTTTTGTATTGGATTTGGCTCCGCTGATCAGAACAGATGCCATCAACTTCATAAAATAATTATTAAGACATGCCTTAAATACCCAAACATATGCATGTTTCACAAATGACGGTGCAGGATTGAATGGTGAAAGGTTTTCAAGGATTTTCAAGGACATATATTTGTCTTTGGTACTTTCAAACATCTCATATCTGATTTTTTTTTTTTTTTTAAGGTTGAGCCAGCATTAAAAGAAGTCCATAAATAATAAAAACTTCACACACTGAATACACAAAGTAATGCAAATATTTAGACACTATTCTGAAAGTTTAAGCTTCAGAGAACTGAACTTGCAGTTTAAATTAATCTTCAAACATTGTACTTATACACTAGACAGTATCTTACAATCAAATACAACCTTTAGTTAAAATATTTGTAGTTTAAATGGATTTAACAACAAAACTTGAAGCTTGTTAGTTACAAAGTGATAGACAAACTTAAGTTCATGTGGTGTGTATTACATATCTCAATTTATACAGCTTTTTAATCACATTCTTGCAGAATCTTATAAGATAAGGAATTTAAGAGTCTGCTCTAACTCTGTGCATTTTTTGACATTGATTAGTTAAAATTAAGGAATCCTTTGGATGAATTCCATAGAAATGGTGTTTCCACCAGAAAACAGAGAAATCTGGAATTACTTTCAGCATTCATTAAAACCTATTGCAGTGAGCAACCAGCAAAAATGCACACTGGCAGCTAAATTAGAAAAGGAATATAAACCCCAGTATTTATATCTGTTAACAAAAATAACTTGGTTTTTAAAATGTACAGATAACTTACTAGAAAATCACTTTTTGAAAAGTACAAGCAAATGAAAACAGGCTTAGAATAACACCTTTTCTAGCCTTTTTACTAGAGATTTTTTATAGATCTGATTTATTCAGTTTATAATATTGCTTTATAATATTGTAATATTAAGTTTATAAGACCTTGCTATTTGTCTTCTGCCACTGATGATAAAGCTGGGTATTTTATAACAGAGGTAACATTCATTTCTTCGCAGTCATTCCATTTTATTAACTCAGTACCTATCAGGTTATTTTTAAAATTCCCATAAAGTAGAATATGAAAAACATTAGTTAACCGACTGTAACATTGCTTTAAAATCATGTTACCACTTAAAAAAAAAAAAAAAAGAAAGAAGAATTAGTTTTTATTCCACATATCGTCTGAGCTCATCATTATATTTTTTCATGCAGCAACTGTGCAGATTAAAAATATTCTTGAGCAATCTTGCAGAACTTATAAATTGTTTCTCCATCTGAAGCTGGGAGACCCCTCATGTACTGTTAAGAAAAAAAGACCAAATTAATCACAAACTAACACTCAGATGCTATATCGAAACATTGGACTATCTCAAACTTAACCTGTACATGCATATCTATGTCTGTACATGCCATTTTTTATTAAAACTATTGGAATAGTTTCCTTTGGGCCAGTGTTGAGTTTTAATGGAAGGTGATAAACATTAACTGTTTCGCTATGTAACCTAGCAATATCAAGAATGATTAATAAAAAAGGATTTAATTAGCCTACAGTTATTTAAAGTTCAGAATATTGAAATTTCTAGATATTAAGAAGTTTGAGGTAGAAGAGCGCTCGTTGCATTTTCTGAAATTTATGAACTTTAGAGAAAAAAAATCTGTGCTGCTAAATTAAGAACAGTCAAATTATTTTTATCTCTTCATCAGCTGTGTCTTAAAAATGTGAAACAATGACCAAGTTATTTAGATCCAAACATGGGAGAAAGCTTATATGCGCATATTGTGGCATGCTCCTGTAGACAAGACATTAACTTTCTGTTTAAAGTGAGAAAAGCAAACCTGTAAAGGCAGTATCACTCCTAAGGGAAGTTATATACCAACATAAACTGCAAGCCCTAGAATGACGTAGTGAATTGATGACTGCAGCAGACAGCATATGGCCGTAATTGGCACAGAGCAGCTCTCTTGTAACGTTGTAATATGGCTGTCACATTCATTACCGATACTGACAACATGTTTCTTCGGAAAAATACTTTGTGAAAATTAAGCAGACAGTGTTATGACTGCAACTCAAGTCTTCCATAATGAGAACAAAACTTGAAATACTGCAACTCAGACTATGTGGAAAGGACATCATATCAAAACCAAACGAACAAGTAACATGAGTATGCAAACATTTGTATGCTACATGCTCAGAAGCAACAGAATCAATCTGCCTTAACAGATGTCCTTAATTTGAACTGAAAAACTGACAAAGGTCACATGATGTTAAGTGTTCATCATGGATCTGGGTCTAAGCT
>NW_008824238.1:6837417-6849057 GCF_000699105.1 Pygoscelis adeliae | reverse complement strand
CAGAAAAACCCCAAGTGTTCTGATGAGGTTGCTTTCCTCCTTCTCTGTGAGCATAAATTGAAGATCAAAATCCAGCCCAAACCAAAAACCTTTAGAGGGCACTTCTTGTGCTTCGTGGAAAGCGGGAGCACACAGCTGAATCAAGGACCTCCAACTGGAGAAGAGTCACAACAATTCTTCTGATTAGTATCTCCTCTAGTTATTTAAACTTTCTAATAATTTCAAGCAGTTGCTACTTTGTGAACAGTTATCTGACTGAAGCTCCGTATCTGCTGTCTCTTCAAAATTCAAAGGTGATTTCTGAGGAAAGCTGAGCTATTTTTGTCCAGTAAGCATGAAAAGCGTGTTTTGGGAAACAAACAAACAAACAAAAAACTCCAACAAAAAATCTGGCTTAAGAGATGAAATTCACTAGCTTAGTCAGACAAATTAATTCCTGGACATTTAAGATGCATACACACAGTCTTCTGTAGGGAAGACTGCAAGTCTACCTTTAAAGAGAAAGTTAATTTATCCACTACTTCATCTAAACAGAAAATGCTGTTGCTTGAGCTACTTTGGCAGTGAAAGGGAAGGGACAAATAGTCAACAGCATCTGATACGCCAGAGGAATCTTGTGGAGCCAAACTGGAGAAATTTATAGGTCAATAATGTACATCAATAACCAAGAATTGCGATCACATTTAAAAGCTGGTGCAGTACCATGTTGGTAAGCTTCCATGGCATTCTGCACAAAATATGGTTAAAGACATCATTTTCTGAACTTCAGTGATGACAGTATTCACGTGACTCTAGCCTATTTTCTTTGAATGACAAAGCTTAAGTCTCAATTTTCAAACGATTAGTACTTAGTAGCTGATTTATCATGAAAATAAACAGAAGTTCTAACTTGGAAAAAACCCGCTACTTTCATGTTGTTATTCAGGTTGGTAAATGCTGAAAATTTCAAACAGTTTTAAATAGTCGTGTAATTATTTACTTATAAGTAGACAGTCCTGGGTGCAGTTAAGTAACGTACAGAAATAAATATTTTCCTTAGCTTCTGGCTGAATAATGTTTCCAAATGCGCATACCATTACAGCAATAGAATACTTCACCTTGTTCACTAAAAGTAAAGGCAAAATGTAAAAACAGTAAACTAAATGTAGTTGCTCTACTTAAGTGCTGTACTAATCAGAAATTGTAAAAATTTACATTGCGTGATTGTAACCATCTCTAGAACACATATATACAACAATACACATTTAGGAAAGGCAGAAACATAAAATGTAATCGTAATAAAACGCTATGCACATGCATATTTAGATATGAATTTTGGAAAATACACAAAAGTATAAATGCTAGCATTACGAATGTATTCCATGGTATGTTTTAAATCAAAACCTAAAGGTATATGCATTGCAGTAATCTGTGCTCTAAGCATGTCACACATAGTTTATAAAATATTTTCTATAAGTTTGGAAAGACTGTATAACCATAGGCTTTTTGTATATAGTCCTACTTCAAATTGTCTGAAGGACAGCTACTACAACTAATTGCAATGTTTTTTTTCCCAGGAAACAACGCCCTAAAATATAATGAGAAACAGTACATAGAAAATCAAAATGAAAATGTCCCTCCTTCCACCCCGCCATCCACAACTTACACACTTTTCCTTCTTTTTCCAACTTCTTCAAGTGGACTAGGAGGTTAACTTCTGCTGCTAGATGTAAATTTTCAGGGATCTCCTAATGGGAACACAAATGTGCATTTTGTATTTGTTTAAACATCTTCCAATTATTTTTTCAATATATGGAGCTCATGGTTTATTAACATAGATTTTCCTCTTCTGAACTGCCATGATGAACATTCAGTTAGTTATATAATGACAACAAACTGAAATGAGTAAATAAATTTTACCAGTTAAACTAGTAGCCTAATCACACATTTTTGTTTACTTTGCTCATTTTTTTGCATTATCCATTTGTATTATGCAAACTTCGGCCAACACTAATACGACTATGCTCTTCTGAGCTTGGACTGCACTGGGTTGTCAGTGTAGCTGAGCATTTTTAAAGACAAATTTAAAGATGGATTTCTCCACAGATACCTATCACTTCTATTCCATGACAATATTTGCATGGGTTTAAATATCCTGTAACAATTAATATCTGTAAATGAGTAAACAATTAAAAAATATAACAGCTTTAGGAGGACAAAAGGTCTCTGAAAATTTTCCAATGCTCATTAGGTAAAAACCAATAACATTTCTCAAAATCCCCCTCTCCAGCACTATCTTCCTAGAACTAAAGCCTTCTTTTTGAAAATTAAAAAGAAGTTCTCCAAATAACACGAGTCTGGCAGGAAAATTCACTAGAAAACTAGATCAATAAATTGTGAATCTTTAAAAAGCTTTGAAAGATTACACTTTTTTTTTTTTAAATATGAAAGCTTTAGTAGTACTGAAAAAATTCTTATCATATAGTGACAGGACAAGTGGTTTGCGATTTACAGAAACATGCGAATGGATGTATACTTAAAAACTGTAGCTGTTCAGGCAGGAAAACTGCAGGAGTCCGTATATGAATTCTGAACAAGCAGAGATCTTTTCTTTTTTTTTTTCTCTTTTAAAAAGCCACCACAGTCTTACTCAAATACTTAAGTTGTTACATACAATTTTATGAACATAATCTCAGTTTTCTTTAGTTTGATCTAAAAACTTTTAATCAACAATTACCTTGTATACTATTTTTACAAGCTCCAAGGATGTATATGATTTTCCAGCATTCTTCTGGAAAACATTTAGAATTTGCTGTTCACGTGCAATTCGGTGAGAAATGTAGCCTCGGATTCTAGCATTCACATCACGTACTACTGGACCATGACCTAAATCAAAACACATGTACCAGAGCGCTGTTACTTAAATTTGGAATTAAGTATGCTATTGAATAATTGAATCATTCTTATGTAAACTCTGGCAGACTTAAAAGTCATAAGAAAGGAGTAGCACCTGTACGTACCACCCTGTCAGAGTATCCTTGATGTTAAAATGTAAGACACTCTGCATGTTTTTTGGTTTGGTTTTTTTGAGGGGGTTTTTTCATATAAATAGGCCAGAATTAAGTTTGAATGTCTCCATCACAGTCTGCAATTGAAAAGCATTAAGATGGAAAGGAAGAATAAGGATCTGAAAAGTCTGAATGGGGAAAGGGGATACTTCACATGGAATAAGGAAAGCAAGGAAAGACTACTTTAGGCTATTAAAAAAAAACAAAAAAAAAAGGAAAGGAGTTCACCGCTGAACAGATTTGAAAGATGAGATTCAGATTATTATATCACCTCTGTCTGCCTGTCTCACTCTCCCCAAAGGATATTGACACTGATGATTTAAACTGATACTGGTCTTTGAACAGCAGCAGCTGAGGCAAAGGACTCATGTACTACTGTCCTGTTGTGGGGCTATCTAGCAAACACAGAGGGCGAGAGAAGTAACATCTTTAACTGTGACAGATAAATTTTCCAGGACAGATCTTCAGAACTCACTCATACACTGTACTTTATTCCCCGAAGAACATACTTTCATAAGTATGATCAAAAAAACCTCAATGGAAAACAAATCAGTGAGTCAATCTGAACGTGTCAGGGCAGGAAAAAGCAATGCACAAGGAAGTTTACATGTGGATCATTTTATGCCTGGCTGGTTAATAAACAAAACACACACGTTTTTTCCTGGACTTTTTGTGGCAAATCAGAAACGTTCAACTTGCTGAAAGGTCTTTGAATCAAATTAGAAAAAGGCTTAACTGGTAAAGCACTAACCTTTGTGGAAAAATCAAATACTGCCTCATGATATACTAAAATTACAGATGAAATGAAAATATTTTTCAGGTGTGAGTTACATGCACAGAAATTAAACTTCATATTTTACCTATAGAGAAATTTACTTGCATGAATATTTGTCACATGCTTTTTATAGCAAGGTTTCCTATTTCTTTGCATGTATACCTCACCTGAAGTAGCAGCAGCAACTTCCAGCTCTGCCAGTCTAAACTCCAAGTAATTTATAAAATGAGTAGAACAGAAACTACTGTAAAAAATAGCTTTCTTTTAGAAGCTATTTGGTATCATCCAAAACAGACAGTTTCTTTTGAGGTTCTCTGACTATTTTAAAAAATCATCATATTCTTTTCTTGTACTTTCGGGTGAACTGACTAAATGGGTTTTTAGTTTTAAGGCTTTGTAAATTAGAGCTTATTTTGCCTGAGGACAGGCAGCTTATAGAAAAAGAGCAACTAATTTTTCATGTTTTGAATATCTGTGAAATAAAAAAGTGTCAAAGGAATCTATCCTTCAGCAAGTCAAAATATTTATGCATATCTCAACTTATACACTCACTTCAGCAGTTTTGAAATTACTAAATATTCATTGAAGCTTACCTTGTGTAAAGATAGTATTATAAATAAAAGATATGTAACATGTAAATATAAAATTATATTGTCACATGCACATATATTTAATGATTTCAAACATTTAATCTGAAGCTATTGTTCCTTACAAAATAAATTACAAATATAACAGTATCTCTGGTAAATATGTTACCATTTATAAAAACAAAAGTTTAGATTTAGAAAAAACACATTAAGATATACAGAGCAGAGACTATAATGGCAACTGTCCACTCTCTTGCATTCTCTAATGACAGAAGTCACATTAAAGTATTCAAAATTAAGGTCTGCACATGGAATCACAAGGCTGTCTTAAAACCAGTCCCTGCTCTTCCAAGTGATTTCATTGACTTACACTACAAGACCAATGTCAGGACCTGGGATGGAACCCACATTTTGCAAAGTTAAAGGCATTTCATGTCCATTACATCATCTGATCCATAGCCATTGTGTATGCATATACATACATTAAAGTGATGTCAGAAAGCTGGGAACTAAATCCAGATGTGGATCTTTCTCATCCATAATTTTTCAGGACAGCAACACAGTTAACTTCACCAATAAATAAATCAATATCTGCATAAATGTAAAATGTATCTGAGCATGTGAAATATATCTCTCAAAATATGACCGTCTTTCCAATAATTCAGACTTCGTATCAGACAGCTTCATATTACTTCAGACCTCCGTATAGCTCAGATGATCAGAAACAGTAAGTTTCTATTCTCGTAACACCCTGTGAAGTAATATAGATTCTCTTACTTTACACATGAGAAATTAAAGCACAAAGAATAAAACTGAAGAAAATAATTGGCTCATGAAATCTTGCACCGATTCCTAACTCCAGTACCATTCTTTTCTATATTATCAAGGAACATCGTTTATTATCACAGGATAGGGAGCCCTCTGCTGACTAAAACACCCTTTTCTGGTCCCAAGTATTCTCATCAACTATTGGCTGTAAATAGACTATCACGAGTATTCAGCCTGAAGTCATTTCCACATTAAAGTAAAAAAGAAACATAGAAGGGGAAGGATTGGCAAAATTCAGCTACTCACACCTAGCCAGCAGTCAGCTTGTCACAAAAATTCATGCTCCCCTACATCTAATTCTGAGGCTGCAACGTGACTGCTAAAGCATGGATGGGGAACAGAGAAACAGTTCAAGAATTATGAATACCTAAAACTGCAATAAAGTCAAAGTATTGAGCTTATATAGAATGTATTGCTAAAGCAAACTACCTTTGGCTATAGTTACCATTTTACTGTAGTAAATACCAATAGTATAAACAATTGTTCTGATTGGTCAATAGTTATCTTTTACACAATTGCACATACGTTTTGTGATGCACGGATAAAAAAAGAAAGTTAGTTCCAAACCATCTCAATACTTAGCTACTCATCACTGAAAATGCGTAATATCCGACTGGCTTCCTAACTGCAAGTACAGCATGAACATACTTAAAACAGTGTAGCAAACAGTTACAGATAAACGGGACAAATACTCAACCTTGGTGAATGTGTGACCTAGATAAATAATAGTTAAGGAGAGAGTGAAATACAACAGATAAAATTGATAAACCTAATAGAATTTGGCATATATGCGGTTTTGGAAGGCAGAAATTCAATTAGAGGAACAGACTGTGTTTTGTAGGTATTTAAGAAACAAAGCAGAACATTTGATTGGTCAATAGATTGAGATTCTGGAGGCTAAAATATTCTTAGTTTTACCAGTCGTTAAGTCAATAACTATGAGCAAGTCACTATTTCTGTCTACGTCAGCCTCCACATTCATGGAATATCTATAATGATATTTTTCTTAAATAGCATTTTTATGGTTAGATCTTAAAGCACTTAAAGAGCACCTACTTCAAAAGAAGCATATTTTAAGACTGAACACAAAAGAGATTTGGTTATGTAGGCTAAACATAGATGGTTAATGGAGAAAGACAGAACTGAGAATGTAGCCAGTCGCTCAGAATGACAAGTTGCAGAAGATGAAACAGAAAAAGTCAGAAAAAATCCTGAGAGGTAGCTCTGAAAAAAACAAATGAGGAGCTTAAACCTTAGTTACATAATGAATTCTGAAAATCCAGTCTTGTCAAACAGAGATGTAGTTTATATGAAAAGTAAATGCATTCCCAAGGTTTGGGGGAGATAAAAGAAAAAAGTTAAAGCAAAGTCACAGACTGAATGAATTGACAACTTATTTTTAGAACATGATGTTTGGCCTCTTGGCTCTTGTACAAATTTAAGCTAAGTCATTAACTAAGACAACTATTTGACAGTTCTGCAGCTTTCCAAGATTAATTTGTGATTAATCTGTGCTGCAAAGGACAGACGTCTCTCTCAAAAAACATTACTCACAGTGGCAGTGTATGTGGGGATGCAAAGAACCAAAGAACAACTATTATTTTTTCTTCCAGGGTAACATTAAGGTGCATAGATAGAGTAATATAAGAAAACCAAATCTGCCATATGATTCCAACAGTGAAAGATATCTATCACTGAAAAATTTTCAAGTCTTGCAAACCACCATGCCATAAAGTCATCTTAGCTTAGCACTGGACATACATTAAGTAATGAATTTGAATTGTTACATTAGTAATGGCGTTCGATTGCAGTAAGTGTACTCAAATTCTTAGGAGATATTTAAAAATTATATAGTAAAACAGAGCAGTTAAAAATAGAACCACTTACCTGGATATATTAAATCTAGTTTCATTTGTAACAACCTTTTCAAAGTTTTCATGTAATCACACAGGTCTTCAATTACTGTTGTTCCTTCCCCTAAAACACAGTCACCAGAGAATAGAGCATTTTCTTCTTCTAGATGTAAAGCCATATGATCATCAGTGTGTCCAGGCGTATATAAAACTCTGTTTAAAGAACAACAACAAAAAAGCGTAAGTTTTTCATACAGCATATATGCTTCATTTTCAGAAGCTAGAAACAAATAATGATAAAATCATACACTTACAAAGCAGCCCACAAGAACCAGAAAAAAATAGACCAAAAAAGGCTGAAATGTTGATGTAAACAGGGTATCACTTTGTCTAATCCCAGTCCATTTTCTTATACCATGTAGAGAACACGGATCGTCATCTCTAACATGCTTTTACTTACATGACACATCACAATAAAAGTGCATTAAGGGAGCTGGCTAGTCATGTAGAATTTGGGTTATAGAGGGCTTTACTCTGAAGCTTTAAAAAAGAAAAATTGACATGTTATTTCCTGATTGAAATGTGTGAAATTCTTGACGTACACCTTGCACTTAGCAAAAGAGGGTAAGGATGATGCCAATTCTTTTAGAAATTAACTGTAAACTTCTGGGCCCAACCCAGATAAAGTTCTGTCTCCTGAAATTTGTTTTTCCCCGAAAGTCCCATGACAGTGGAGCAGAGCTCTCAAATACAACAAGGAATCATGGTCTTTTAGCTGTTTTATGTGCAGGTTATTAAACATTTGAATGGTAAGGATTTGGGACCCAACAGCTTGAATGAGTACTGCATTAGAATGCAGCAAAGGGTGAACGGACAGTTGATATGTATATAGTAACCTGAGCTGCTAAGGAGCTGCACTGCAGTGTCCTTTCAACTACAATTTTTGAAAGGCAGAAGGCCTCATGCTGAGGCTGGTTCAAACTGAAAGTACACAACTCACACCAGCATCACTGCTGAAATTCATAAGAATCTTCTTGTTAATGGCAGACGCATCAAAGCAGTGATTAGGAACTGACAGAGCTGGTGCCAAGCATGGGGTACAGGCCAATGCTAAAGAGCACCCAACCATGTCAGTGCAGGGCTGGGGTGCCAGAAGCACAGCACCATCTGATGCAATGACTTCCAGCTCTTACTGAATACTGATTTCAGCAGAAAGCCGGTGAGCCATTGCCCTGTGGAGGCAACATAAAATTCAAGCTGATAGGTTGCATCTTGCCTTTGTAGGAAGTGGTATCCTCCAGTTCCTGATGAAACTTTACCCGGAAGCTTAACCATTAACACGGAAAAACAAAGGAAAAAGAACTCAACACTGCCTGGCACACCTTGAAAACCTGAAGGTTGCTAACTAAAATTTAACATGCAGATACTCCTATTTTGGAACCAGTGGTAGATCTAAGAGTATCCTTAAAGTGCTTACTAAATTAACCAGGTGAGAATACCTGCTTTTAACCAAGCATAAAGTTTGGCTGCATTACCCCAAACTTCACAACGTGCCGCCCCGTCTTACTTGGATTCAAATTTAACAAGTTGTTTTCCATCTCTAAATTGATTTTGTCCAAACATGGGCCACTTAGGGTAGTGATAGGTCTTCAATACTCAATATTAATATTCTCCATGTTTGGTTTTTTTTCCCCCCCCACTAACAAAATAAAATGCTTTTGGTCAAATATATCCTTTATTTTTATGTTTTTTTCTTCCAATCAGCCAGCTGGCATATTCTACAAGTGGGCTATAATTCACATCTAAACAGAAGAAAACAAGCAAAATTTGTCCTTAGAAGAGTAATGCCTTGTTAATGAAAGAGCTCTGGAAACAGAATGGTCAGATTTTTTTTTTTTTGTGTGTCTCTCTCTCCCCCTCCCTCTCTCTCTCTCCCTCTCTCCCTCTCCCTCCCTCTCTGTCAGAGTGGCTTTCTGTTTCAGACTCATTCATGCTAACAAGACAGGCAATATGCTCTCTGGGAAAAAGCCCTCCCAGATTGGCACCTTACAAGAACCTGACAGGTTAAAGGTTTAAAATTTAACATTTTAAGTATTCAATGTTTTAGTGTCTCCTTGGGAAATATTTTTAAGGTAAAAAGAAAGGCACACTAAATAATCCATCCAGACTACTATAAACTTCCCCAAAAGTATCAATTTTAATAATAAACTACTTATCTAAGAGTGATGAGAAAGTATGTAAAATCCTATTTGATTTTCCCGGAGGAAATATTTTTCAAGGAAAATGTTCTTAATTTCTCTGCTGAGGCCAAAAACCAAAGGCTAATTCCTGATAATCTTCATTCATAAAAACAATTTCTTTGTATAAACATACCCTGCTGGATCATGATAGGAAGTCTACATGCGTAAGTGTTGAAAAGATTAGATGTATGGATTGCCAATCATTAGAAGTTAGGATACATATACGTGTCAGAGTTCTGAAGAAAAAGGTGATCCAGCAAACTTGCAGAAATTGGTGTTTACCTGAGCGTGGCTCCCTCTGTCTGTATCACATCTCCCTCTTTAAGATAAAAATATTTATGTCCTCCTCCTATTATTTCTTCATGGTGAGGGACACGAGGAAGCTTACAGATGCGATATTCAGAGTCTATTTAAAGAAAGCAAAGAAAAAGGTGTTTTGAATTTGTCACTAACAAAGCTAATTCCACAGAAAGGCTACTTTTTGAACAAGTTCTATTAATTATTACACAGTATGAATACAAAACTAGAAACAAGAAATTCTGTACAGTAACTTTATGTTTATAAAGCAACCTTATTCCAGAGCCACAAACAGTGAATAGTGAAAACCACTGAATCTGAATACTGTACTCTGTACCAGCAGCAATTTTGAAGACGAAAAAGCACAAGTGAAATTAGTAAAGAAATGTCAGCAATTATTATATTTTACAAGTGTTCCTTCCTGACTCATCAAGAGCCAAAACCTTCAAGTTTCTACAACAACACTAAGATTTCTGTGCTCATGTTCTGCATTATGATTCATAGAAGCACTATTCAACATTTGCCTAACACTGGATGGAGGCTTTTTGATCTGCAACTTCCCTCAGCGTCTATCGTTCTGAGCTGTGCATGAACTGTGAATGCCTTGGCTGGAACAGCTATGGATAGCAACCCAGAAAGGTATTTATATCGCTTGCTAGTCTTTACAACCATGCTCATGGGTTGACAAGACCAAAATACTCACAAAGACACCAATGTTGTTTTCAGTAGTGCCCAGGCTTCTTTGCAGATAAGCACCTGGCAACTTTACAAAATCTGGAAAAGCCTGTGACAAAGCTTGTGACAAAGCCAAATAACGCTAAGAACTGCATGATGCATATTGCTTATTCTCTTCCCAGATACTGGGAAATGTCTCTTACCATTTATCAACATGAAATACAAATTTTTAGATCAGAATTTACCTGCAGACTGCCCTACCCTCTTCGTCCTCGTGATCTGAGGCCTACGAATTTGTCAGCAATTACTAATGGTCTGCTGTAAGGAATCTCAAAGTTGTGCAAGCTTCTTTTTCAGAGATTAAGTTATTTACTGTTTTTACACAAGCGAAAATAATGGCCAATTTGTCACTACTGTCAATGTAGAAAGGAGTGACTATGAAGTTTTTCTCATATCTCTTCATATCATGTAAACTTGCTGATGGCAATCTAGGTTCTCATTATTCACACATAAGAAACATTCACTATAAAGGTATGCACAGGTATTGAAGCAAAACTGTAGTACTACAACTACAATATTCAGATTATTCATTGCTCTCATTCTACACGCTGCCACAGTATCATGAAATTACATGTAGTTTATATGGAGATTCCAGAAGAATAATCCAGCTGATTTGCACAGAAGCACTCAGTAAAAGCTTTTTCTTGCCACGTAGTTAACATTTTCAACAATATCCGAAATCTCTGGCCTACCATTAGGGATGTTTTTGCAGATATCAGGTATTCCACCACTATGATCATGATGCCAGTGTGTCACTAAAATTTCTTGAATTGAGATGCTGAACTCTGAAAGCGCCTGCTTTAAACAGCCAATATATTCAGGAGTAGCTGGCTCCCCAGTGTCAATAAGGATTCTTCTACATATGGACAGGAAAAAAAAAAAAAAGAGAGGGGGAAAAAAAAAAACAGTGAGAGAATTTAGAGTGCTCATGTGACAGTTAAATAAGAAACAGTTAAAAAAGAACCCAGCATTGCATGGAAACGTGGTAATAATGGATGTCTCCGTATTCTAGAGGCCACCATCTCTTCCCTCCACGATATTCTACCCCCGTAGCGTAACAATTTACAAAGGGGGATCAATAATAAATTTAGTCCACACACTTGCAACTCCCGGACAAGTCGCTGGAGCTACCGTTTAGTACCGCCGGGGAGCTGGGAGGCCTGAGGGGAGGCACCCACCCGCGTACCTTAGGCAATTCCCCGCCTCAGCCGAACAGTCGCCCGGCCGAGGGTCCGCACCCCACCTGCCCAAGCCGCCTCCGGGCACCCGTCCCGAAAA
>NW_008824238.1:6798021-6836821 GCF_000699105.1 Pygoscelis adeliae | reverse complement strand
AAAACTGGGCCTCTAGGAACAAACACTGTGGTAATTCAGTGCGATAAAGGCGGCGTTCTCCTTTGAGGGGTCGGTGCCTCGCTGCTGCCTGGTGAGAGTCAGGTCCGGGCTCTGCTGGCTCTTTCCAAAAGCTGGGAGGAATCTGTGGTAGGGACAGCTGTATCTTCTGTATATTCTGAGAACATTCTCACTTACAGGATATATAGGAGCTATATATGCTCCTGTATGGCATATAGGAACTATCTAGGACTCAGCATTTTTAAGAAAATTGGGGAGCTACTGGAGAGAGTCCCAGCAAATGGCCACTAAGGTGATGAAGGGACTGGAGCATCTCTCCTATGGGGAAAGGCTGAGAGGGCTGGGACTGTCCAGCCAGGCTCAGGGAGCTCTCATCAATGTATATAAATGCCTGAAGGGAGGATGCATAGAGGACGGAGCCAGGCTCTGTCACAGGGCCATTGCCTCTGGTCCTGTCATGGGGCCCAGTGCCAGGACCAGAGGCAATGGGCACAAACTCAAACACGGGAGGTTCCTTCTGAATATCAGAAAACACTTTTTCAGTGTGAGGGTGACCGAGCACTGGCACAGGTCACCCAGGAAGGTTGTGGGGTCTCCCTCCTTGGAGCTATTCAAAAGCTGTCTGGATATGGTCCTGGGCAGCCTGCTCTAGGTGGCCCTGCTTGAGCAGGGGGGTTGGCCCAGAAGACCTCCAGAGGTCACGTCCAACCTCAGCTGTTCTGTGATTTTGTGAAATTTTGTCACTGTTGTCCAAGTAGTAATACTGTGTTTGCAAACAGCATTCATTCTAGAGCCTGCAAGGTGCTGAAATTCACCTGTTTGGCTTTGCAGTGTCCCCTCTGAAAAGCCCTGATTAATTGCCTTTCAACTTTTAATTGCATTGTTAGAGAAATTAGAGCAGACTTGTTCTCTCCTTAAAGTACCTGTAAATGAAGAATAAAGACGATTTAACCTGAAATTAAAGCAGGTAATATTACTGTGGGCAGCTTTACCAATATTAGAATTTCAAATGTTATCTGATTGTTTTATACCTATATAAGATTCTATGTATTACCTGTAACAAATAAATGTAAATTTATAAGATGATCATAGCAATACTGTCCTGGTTTCAGCTGGGATAGAGTTAATTTTCTTCCTAGTAGCTGGTACAGTGCTGTGTTTTGGGTTTAGGATGGGAACAATGTTGATAACACACTGATGTTTTAGTTGTTGCCAAGCAGTGCTTACACTAGTCAAAGACTTTTCAGCTTCTCATGCCCTGCCAGCGAGAAGCTGGGAGGGGGCACAGCCAGGACAGCTGACCCAAACTGGCCAAAGGGATATTCCATACCGTGTCACGTCATGCTCAGTATATAAACTGGGGGGAGTTGGCTGGGGGGTGGTGACCGCTGCTTGGGAACTGGCTGGGCATTGGTGGGTGGGTGGTGAGCAATTGCATTGTGCATCACTTGTTTTGTATATTCTATTATTGTTATCCCTTCCTTTTCTGTCCTATTAAACTGTCTTTACCTCAACCCACAAATTTTACTTTTTTTTTTCCCCAATTCTCTCCCCCATCCCACTGGTAGTGGGGGAGTGAGCAAACAGCTGTGTGGTGTTTAGCTGCCTGCTGGGTTAAGCCACAACAAATACAAAGCACAAAAAAGTGTTTGGTGGTAACATTTTTTGCTTAAATGGTTTTTCATTATATGAAAATAGAGTTGCAACCCTTATATGTGATCTGGGCCCAGTTCTAGGATTTGCATGGGCAAACAGAACAGATTCCCACTGTCGTTTGAAGGGGCAGAAATCCCCAAACATTATCTTGATAGGCAAACTTCCAAAAGCCTTGTTAGATACAAACAACTCGGAGTACAGCATGGAACTGAAAAACAAAACTTTGTGGCTTCAACAGAACTTTGTAACTTCATGAAACTTCAAAGTTTAAATTTTTTTGTTTGCTTAAACACTAATGTGGGCAAGTAATACATGCAATACATGCCGGGAGATGAGCTATTAAAGGCTTCAACATACTAACAAAGGTCTGCATCTTGCCGTGCATGACAAGCTGTTCCCCATTCTAACACTATGTCTCTTTCCTTCTTCCCCCGTTGCTGGTTCTCAGTCTGCCACAGATCCACCTGATGCGTTTGGCTTCCTGGGCAGCATGAGGCAGAGGATGGAACGAGGCAGGGAGGCCATTCTGAGGTATGCCCTGCTACCTGCCTAGCCACGCTGCACTTGGCTAGTGTTGACTCACAACTCCAGATTTTCAGCTGGCCTCCAAGGTCAGAGAACAAATGGTGCCTTTCAGCTGCCTGGTCAGACAGCAGCGCTGCATCTTCATTGTCCAGGGACCAACAGCATGCTTGCCTGTAGGCTGTTTCATCAGGGCTAATTTAGCTACAGTTAGTACACTTGAAGTGCTAGCTAACCCTTCAGTTACACAACCAGTATGCATTACCTTGCAGTCACCCATTCAGCCAAACAGTTTGCTTTGTGATACACAAGAGGCTTGCCCGGCAGTACTTTGTGCAGGCCTATGTTATGCAGCAATTAAAAAAATCGGCTCCTGGGCATGGACTTCGATTGCAACTGTTAATTGCCAGGCATCACAAAAGCCACAGACAGAAACTGTGCCACAGTACAGCTGCTGGCCATCCCTGAATTTGGGCCTTCAAGCCAATTTCTTTGATTTATCTGAAAAATCAAAGCTTTACTTATTTGAGATATAATACCATCACATTGATTTTTTTATTTTCAAGCTCATCAAAGCATGAACTACAGACAACAGAAAGGATGTTTCAGGTCAAAGGAAAGAAGCCTTTTTGTGTGCAGGTATGCTGCTGAAGTAAGCAAGACACCCCTATACACAATATTCCAGTCTCTTCCCATATTACTTTCCTGCCTGTTGTTTTATAAGAAACTGTGACTAGACCGGAACTTACCTAATCATGAGGTACCCTATTATACTGATTTTGTAGCACACGTGTATACTTATTTGGTGGTACGTTCAACCCATTTTCAGTCCTTAGATAAAGCTTAGTTGCTGTGTCATTAGAAGAAGGCACCAACTAAGCAAAGGCAAGTTGCGTATTTCAGTCGTTTCCTATTTCTAAGAAAATTCTGAAAGTTTAGAGATTTCTGAAATGATATACCTGAAGTTTTACATGCCATTGATAACTCAGAAATAGTAAGGTGCCAGTTATTTTTAACATCACAAGACTTTTTTTTTCTAAATTAAGAATTGTTTGGGGAACTGTAGACTTGTTCCGTGGGGAATGCTTATTACTACTATTACTGTCCTGTAGTAAAAGAATAAATTTTCTGTTAGGCAGGAGCTGTGAATCTGTTTCGTCTGTAGGTGGCAGCAGTGGGTACCTTTAGGGAACGAAGTGCAGGTTCATTCTTCCGCTATCATCTTCGTTTCCTGCACAAGCCTACCGATTTAAAAAGTCTGTTATTTCTCTTGTAATACAGGGGTTATAGGCACGTCGTGAAAGTCTTGCTATTATACTCTCTAATGTGGTACAAGCAAATATGAGTGTATAGCCTCAGGTTCTTCTGGTTCACTGACTGTTTTATGTTGTTAAGACAAAATTTTGAAGGGAAAAATATTCTGAAGCAGGGAATGTTAGACTACCAATAAAAAAAAAAAGAAAAAAAGCTGAGTTTCAATAAACCTAAAGGGAGATTGTTGGTGATATGCAATGTGATATTTGATGGAGTATTAATTTTCTACAACTATGAGATGCATAAAATGCAATTTGGTATTTTTGAAAATCCCACAAGGTCACTGTTAGCATTTTTAGCGCTCAAGAAACCTTTGGGTACTGGCAGTTGGCTTTTTTCCCCATTTTAAGCATATTTGTTGAGGATAAATGCGTGTTCACTGTGCCTGTGTAGTACACTAATAGATCTAAGCACAAGCATGTAATTCTGTGATAATTAGACAATCAATTAAATAGAATTATTCATACATAGAAAATATTCATACATAGAAAATTTCTTGAGATACTTATCTTCATAGACATTAGTATGTGAAAGTCTTGTTGAGAGGATTTTTGGTTGGTTGGTTTTTGTGTTATTTTAATACAATTCTAGCTGCTATTTATAAAACATATTTTAAGTAAGATATGCATATATTTCTCGGTACTTGCAGAATTTTTCTTATTGTGTTTTTATGCTTGTTACCTGGTACAGAGATAAGTAAAGAGACCTTAAACCAAAAAGAAGTGAAGCAGATTTCGCAGAGGGAACGTAGACCACAAGATTCCCACATTAAGAGGCAGCATTGTGTAGAAAATGTAGAAAGCCAGATCAGCTGGTTTGTAGTAGATGATTACGTGGAATGAGGAGGGAACGGGGGCATCTCTCCCATGAGGAAAGGCTAAGAGAGCTGGGACTGTTCAGCCTGGACAAGAGAAGGCTCAGGGGGATCTCATCAATGTCTACAAATACCTGAAGGGAGGATACAAAGAGGACGGAGCCAGGCTCTTTTCAGTGGCACCCAGTGCCAGGACCAGAGACAATGTGCACAAACTGAAACAGAGGAGGTTCCTTCTGAACATCAGGAAACACTTTTTCAGTGTGAGGGTGACCAAGCACTGGCACAGGTTGCCCAGGGAGGTTGTGGAGTCTCCCTTCCTGGAGCTATTCAAAAGCCATCTGGACACAGTCCTGGGCAGCCTGCTCTAGGTGGCCCTGCTTGAGCAGGGCGGCTTGGACCAGATGACCTCCAGTGGCCCCTTCCAACCTCAGCTGTTCTGTGACTTTGCGAGATTCTCCTAAAAATCTGTATGTTAATGCTGCTCAGAACATAAATATTCCATGTGAGTTCAACTTTTGGGTTCACTGGACAGGTGTCCAGGGGTTCTGCTGCAGCAGGGTACCAAGTAGCAGCAGTGGTAGAAAATGGCTGACAGCTTTACAAGTGTATTGGAGTAATTCATGAAGAAGCAGAGGAAGCTATTACACTGAGGGGAAGTCATCGGCCAATACACTCGTTCAAGCCATGCATTTTCTTCTGTAACTTCCATTAATACCAATAGCAAAAACATTCATTGACTGCAAAGCTTAAGTATCAAACGTAAAGAGAGACTTACACAATGAATCTTGAGAAATCCTGGGGTTTTTCAGGTCGGCGTTTCATCCTGTTTATTTCTATGCTAGTCCTAGTGAGGACCTTAGTTTCTGATGTCTGGAACAAGTCGACTGTTCCAAAGATAAAATATCCAATGTCCTGTTAATACTAATCACAGCAGAGAAAAAAGGTCCTTCCTACCCCATTTGGAAGCAAATAACGAGATGTGTACTGAATACCATAGGAGTTTTGTCACAATTTAAAGACGTGCTTTCTTCAACAGCAAATCTAACTAGAAAACAAATAAATCAGCCAGCCAGTAATTTAGCTTGTGAGCTGCTTGATTTCAACTCCAAGAATCAGATACACAAACCTTGTCTCTCTCTCTGTGCTATAGAGTTTTTGTCATTTTTTAATAATAACAAAGGTCACAGCAACGAGTTTGTGACTTTGCTGATTTAAGATGCCTTCCTTTAAACCTGTAGGAGCTTAGTCACTATTTGGGCAAATAGCTTGCAAAGCCTATTACAAATTTTAAAAAGCTGAGATGGAGCTATAAGAATTTAAAACTATATACCAAACTCAGTATATAATGTATTTATTGCTCTGCTGCTAAATTATGTATATTTTTATAATTCAGGGAGAACATATCTCAGATGACCAAAATTTTTCATACATAAAGGAATTATATTAATCATTGATTAAGATCAATAGAGATTTTTTAGGATTTAAAAGAAATCTATGTTGCACTGGAGGGCAGTTGCTTTTCAAATCTGGCCCAGATCCATGGAGAGGGGCAGTCTTGGTAAAAGCTGCTAAACATAGCAGTCCACAGTCATAGTCTAGTCCACAGTCAGTTTGCCACAGCCTCATCTTGTCTGCAGCTACTCTTGCAGTCTCATCCATCGAGGTCCCAGTGAAGTGAAGGTTGTGAAGAACCAGTGGTCCAGTCCATTCCAGTGGATTTTATGCAAGTGGAACAATCAAGTCAGGGGAATGCAAGACAGGATGGGCATGGTGAATCACTCTTGTTTTTCTCAGCAAAGATTGCATAGGTTTATGCTGGTATCAGATGTTCAATTTTCTGCAAAAGCACACAGTAGCTTAGTCAACGTTGAAAGAAATATTGTCCACAAAAGCTATATTCTAACGGAGTGCTTGTATTCATTTGATCAGTTATAGGACAGAACAGGTGTCATTGTAATTGCTGAGGTGCTGCTTCTCTGAAGTCACCAGGATTTTATTGTGGAGCAATATACAACTACATTTTTAATTAGTGCATTCATGATGCTCACAGCATTATGAGGAGTTTGTTGGGCATGCATGCAGTGGGCCCGTTATCTTAGAATCATCACTGAGATGATTCTGCACAGGCAGAAAGGCCTCTGCTGCATTTATTCAGAAGGCCTTTATGGATAATGCGTTGCCCCACTGATGTCCTAAGGTGTTTTCCCAACGTGTTGTCTTACAGGAATGAACCATGTACAATTGAACCAGGAATTCTGCAGTACTGCTTTGGATTCAGACACTGTTTTTTTAGCTTTGGAAAATTAACTTGATCTGTTGATTCTGTTCTTCAAGTGATGACATGAAAATAATGGTATTTCAAGCACTGCAAGAACTGCTTAGGATTAAGATGTTTCTAACTATAAGGGGGAAGCAGGAAGGAGCACAAGGAAAGGCAAGCACTGATACTATGTTCGCTGTGAAGACAGTGATAGGATTGTATCTTCTGTCCTAAGAGCTAGAAAAACTATAGACTGCTCTGGCTGAGGGTGTGAATCATCCTGTGCAGCACAGTCATAGAGGCTGAACCACAACACCTGCTCCTTGTACCCTGCAGCTCTTTTAAACATGCATAAAAATTGTATGCTGCATGCAGATAGCTCAGCTGGAGCAGACTGTTGCACACACGTGTAGTTTTACCAGAGGAAAACAATTTTAATCACTTGTCCCTGGACATGTGCAGTCGCTTCATGTATCATTGCACAGAAAAGCTTTTTGTACATATTTTAAAGTGCGTTGTACTACAGTTCTCAACTATAGCCAAAAAGATTGTTCTTTTTTCATAAATCTTTGAGATATATAAATGTGTATGCAAATAAATAAATGAATATATATAAACATATACACATAAACACACACATATACATGTGTGTGTTTCCATATTCCAACATATTCCAAACATGTATATGTTTCCATAAATATCTATTGGCTTTCGCTCAACAGGTCTAACAAACTAAGGTCTAACAAAGGTCTAACAAAGGTCTAACAAAGTCTAAGTTTGAACACGCATACACAGATATATAAGCATACAGAGGGAAAGGAGTATTTTTTTTTTTTTTTTACTTTTATGGAGTAAAGTGTGATATTAATTTATTGAAGGGAATTTTATAATATATTAAACTTAGTAATTAATATAGACAGGGACATCTAAACCGAATTTTTAGAATAGAATTTTTATAATATATTCATAAGAATGACAGTTCTTGACAGGTAGCAAATCATTAACTGTGTCACATGGTTTCCATATGATTTTAGTTTCAGTTTGTGTAAGCCCTTTGACTTTTCTTGGATTGCAAGTCTTGTAAAGGTATGGATGGGAAACCTGCGAATATGCAAATCTACAATTTTTTGAAGTGAAAAATCTCTACCCATGGCCCGTATTAAGGTAAGTCTGCATTTTGTAATGGCATTTTAAATGAATTGTGAGAACTGAAGGGCTTGCTAATCACATTTTATTGTTTCTGCTTTATCACAAAATGATTCTGTAAATGTTAGTTTTTAGAGCAGGCTTGTATTTATGTTGGCCGACAGATGCTTTACTCTTCTTGCTCCTGCCATGTTAGATGTCTCATGTTTAATAAGACCAGGGACAATATAATTCTGAGTGATACAAGACACTCTCTCCTGTGGCATTTAATTGTATCCCACCTGGTACATGAGACCATGGTGCTCTTTGGAGTGCTATCATGCATAAAATATAGGGGATATTAAGGGCTGAGATCTTCAACAGAGATTTCATGTGCACCTGTGAGCAGGTATTTGTGTTTGGGCTTGGAATTAAGACATAGGCGTTTGGGAATACAGATTCGTGAGTCTGATAGATTTTTTTAGGTTACCACGAGGAAAGTGTAAGCCCTTTGTCTCACCAGCCATTCCAAGGCTCTTTCGAGACTAGATTCCTTATTCAAGATAATTATGAGACTGTGAGCAAGCTGACATGCTTGATAATGTGTGGCTCCTCATTTATCTCAGCTTACCTGATGGCTTCATATACCACCAAGATGTCTAGACAGGTCTGCAGACTGACGGTATGGCAGCAGTTTGGACAGTATGCGTGTCAGAAGTAGAAATCACCTGGCTCACAGCTACTCTTCATGCTATTGTTTCAGAGGAGTCTGAACATAGCCTGTAAAACTTCCTTTCTTATTAGGAATAATATGATAATGAGATAATTCCCCTTTGTGAGGTGCTCAGATACAAAAGGAAGGGAGGTTGTAAAGAGGGAGGAATTCAGCTACCCTATTTATTCATTTCAGGTACAAAATTAGAGGCTACTCCTTGCCACTCAAATGTCCAGTACAATATTACTCATTAAATGTGAACCTTGGTATACTGCCTACTTCAGCCATAAATTGCCTATCCAAACAACTTTCTGTTTGGATCCAGTTATTGACTTACCTTTCGCTGTCGTGTTTCCTGCAACAGTAAAATAGTGAACCTGTTGAGGTCTTTGGGTTTTTTTCTGAGTCTGTTCTAAAAACCGTGCATAATGTTCTTGTCACAAAAAAGGATACAGCTTGACAAAGGTGGTACATCAAGTTGCAGAATGACATGATGTTCTTATATAGAGTAAATACAGTTTGCTTCGGAATTTTTTTGAATGAATCCTAGTAATAAACTCTTAAGTTGGTTCATACACAAATTTTCAGATATGAAACATTTATAAACACAAAGTTCAGTTTATGCTGGACTTTGTACTGAAGTCCACTTCCCTGAATCTGACTGTGAATTGGATATAAATTCCATTAGTGATTTGAAAGAGATTACTGGTATTTTATTGGAGAGGATAGGAAAGAACAGTGAAAGGATTCCAGCTATCCCAGCTGTAAGATCACCTGATCTTTCTGACCTCTTCTGGGCCAGGACATGAAACCTAAGTAGGAGATAGAACAAGAGGCTAGAAATAGCTAAGGCCTAGATCTGAAAAAATAATGTTTAGACACCCAGCACCTTTTTAGGCTGTTATGTTCCCACTTATCTTCATTAGGAAATTAAGAGCTTAAGTTCTTTTTTTTGGATTTGTACCTGGGTCACAGCGTAGACTAGCCCAGCCAACACAAGCAAAGAATAGTCATTACCTTTCAAAAGCTTCGTTCATGGGATATTAACCAATTGTCTCATTTCATTCCTGTGTGGCAGCGTGCCTAAATTCACAAAAATCCAAAGGAGACCTGCCTCCACATGCCTTTCTCCTGCCCCGAGTTCCCTGGCACAGCTGTTCCCTGTGTACTGTCTGCTGCTGTTCGGCGGTGGCACCAGCCCAGACCTGCTGCTTTGGCACTTCCCCCCTCCCATCCTTTGGAATTGCTGCCAGCAACTTTTTCCTAAGATATACAAATGAAATAAGGGACTTTGACATTTTAATGTTTATAGCTTTGCAGAGGTGGAAATGAATGAGACAAACAATGTGCTGCCCTACAGCTTTTCTGTTTCACCTGGCAAATACCACAGATCTACAGACGCAAGATGTGTAAGGACTACTCAAAGAGGTCACAAGAATCCTTGCAATGTTAGGCAATGTAAACGTAGTTCAGACTGCAAATTAATTCTATTTGTAGTAGACAATGTGGTTAGGTCATCTGCGTGTAGCTACTACTCACACAGCTTGGGAGACGTTTCCCAAAGAGGTGTAGACTGGTTCAGGTCTGGCTCCTTACAAGTCTCTCTAACAGGAGAGCTGCAATCCTATTCAGCACTTTCTTGCTGCATGTGGAAAAACAAGCAGAAATGATAAAACTGCTAGATGTATGCACATAAATGCAGTAACACTGTTGGAAATGACATAATGATGTGTACTCTGATACAATGGTGTGTACTCAAGACGAGTTTTCTCAGTGTTTTGTGCTGGGCACTGTTAAGGGAGAATAGCTCAGAAGTTAAGAAAGTTCTGGGAAGGAATCAATCTTTTTTTCCATAAATATGTTTTAAAAACTAGTAAAGGTAAGCTTGTTTCTTAGTATTTTGCAACTGTTAGGAATTATCTCAACAGCTGCTTGGTAAGTGGAGAGTCACTGTGGTTGGGAGAGTGGGTGACCTCAGCAGGTTCAGAGGTGCAGCTTCTCTTGGGCTGATTGTTCAGATATTTCAGTACATTCTGCATTTTGTACTTGCTTGTTTAAATATTTGTGTGAATTGCTGTATGGTATGTTAAGAGAAAATATTGTTACTGCTGATCTTCCTCTTTTCTTCTTCTTTTTAGGAACCAGTAATGAAGAATGACTCCATCAATTACAAAGACAATTTACATTTATCTTTTCCAGAATAGACATGTATTGGTGTAGTTAATTTAATATTTAAATCAAGAATCCAGACAAATGCAAGCCCCTTTGCCCTAACAAAAATGCATAACCCAGCTTTCCTTTCTATAAAGCACTATAAGCAGGTGGTATCATCAGGAAAAAGAGTCTGTTGTAGGAAAGCATTTAGATTAATTCTGACTTTCCTTTACGTGAAGTGAGGAGAGAATGACAAGAGTGACAGTCTAATGCATGATGAAATTTACTAAGCAGAATTTTATTTTTTTAGTTGGTGGAATTATAATTTATGTAGTTGATATTGGAGTGGACTTCTGGGTAGCTAGTAAATATTTCTGTCAAGGACAATACCGTTGGGGTATACTGATACTGTGTTTTAGAGGTCTTTCATCATTAATAACTCAGGTATTCAGTTATGAGTGGTTTAAAAATGACTGGGAAGGTACTGATACTGGGAAGCTGAAATGGATTTTTCTAGCTCATCTCTTTCAGTGTGGAATTTTTATAAGGTAGGCACATTTTAAAATTTATTTTAAAATGACAAATCATATTGCTTTAAGACAGTTTATTAAGAAATACTTAATATGGCTTCAGGGACAAAACCGTTTCTGGCCTTAGCAATTATTGCTCCATGTAAGCAAATGGATTTTTGTCTGCTTATGCCAGGGGTAAATTATGTCAGGTTTTGATGGAAATGTAGATCTTCTTTCATTTTACCTGTAAGTAATAATTTTTATCATTCACAGGCTAACTCTATTTGATTCATCAGCCTTTTGATAGGGCATATTTAATAAAAAGGCTTGCTTTACAGAGCAATACTGTTGTAACTGATAAGTAAGTTTTTAAAGTCATGTTAAGAATTCATTTGATTACACTAAGCAGGTGAGACAGCTGAAGAAAGAGGTAATTTTTGAACCTGAGAGTCTAACCATATGTAGAAAACCCACCAAGATTCAGGAGAGACACGAATAGTTGAATAGTTAGTAAGAATACTTGCAGCAGTACTTCCTGCAGGGACTGAGTTAATGGTGACAGGAACCTTTGTTTGCTGAAAGGCACATGCCCAGGAATAGTTTAAGATGCCATATGCTTAACATTCTGTGGTGGCTTTGCTATAAAATTATCATTATCATTATAGAAATCATTTGTGCCAAGATTTTACTTCCATTTTAAAACTGAGGTGAAAGATGTTGGCAAAAAGTCCTGAATTTTAATTATTTTGGGTATGCAACATGCGAGAAACATGAGTGAATATAGACTTATCGGAGACACTTAATAAAATACTTATTTAAAATACCTCCTTTAACTATTTAAAATACCTCCTTTAACTTCCTATACTAATCTATGGACAGCGATGAAAGATATATTTATGCCAATGTAAAAATTCCCCTCACATGCATGTTTTATTCACCTGATGTTATCATGGATTAAGGAAAATGATGGAGCTTTTACATGTCACAATTAACTTTTGCCTCTCAATATTTTTTTCCTTTTGTCTGTCAGCTTTACTTTCCTGCTCCTCCTCCTCTTACAATCCTGAAGTTTTAGAATTCACAGAGGAGTATTTACTGACAGGTTTAACTTTCCTGGTGTCAGGTATTAGAAAAACTTAGAAATACTACATTTTGAAGAAAAAGAAAATCCTTCTTCAATTTTTCTGGATGGTTTCTTATTCACTAACCAGATCCATGGACATGGGTTGGTTCATGTGAGATATACCAAGACCTGGCCACATGGACTCTACCAAGTTCTGCTTTTTAGAGAGGATGTCTCAGGGCCCACTGTGGCACTCTTCTTTTTGTCTGTCCCCAAGGCTTTTAATCTTCAGGTGTGGCTGGGAGTGCCATTCTTGTGCTCATGACTTACAAACCCGCCCCTCTGAGTTTGTTTCTTCCAAAGGCAATTAAAGCCATGACCCCTCTCTCTGATAACTGATGATAAATGTTAAGCCAGTAATCGCAGTGTAGAATGGCAGAAGCCGCTTTTTCAATGTCTGGCCCAAAACCTCCCTTCTTCCCCTTTCTCTTCCATGACCTCATTCTCTGTAATCTGTTCAGGACTGTAATTCTGGTTTCACCTTTGGCTTGGTTTTACACTCCCAGGTTGCCCCTAAAATTTCCTGTTGATTAATGCCTATCTCTAAGACCTCACCTTTCAACACAGACTATCAGAATTCAGATCCAAGCTCCAATCGTCTACAACTCTAGATACAGTAATCTTGACTCAGTGCTTGTATCTATTCAAAATGCTGCTTTTACGGGCAAATCTTTATGGATTACCTTAACTCTGAGGTAATGAAACTCTTGGATTTACCTGAACTCATACCCTTTCCAATGAATACCTTTTACCATGAATGTCTATAATTTTCAAAGCTTCCTTCCCAGAATTAGCCCCATCTTCTCTGTGTGGCTTATTATCTAGTAAACATGATTTTGCCCTTTGCACTGACAGTGTTGTCAACTTGGTCACCTGTTCTTTATTGCACAAATGATATTTTCTCCTATGCTGCCACTTACGCCTGGAAAAAGTTGCCAAGCTGGTATGTATAAATTACAAAGTTCTTTCAGCCACTCCTCAAAATTCAGCAGTGTGATAATGCATACTGTAAGGTATAAACTGGTAACAGCAAGCTGATATCTGTGCTTGTACCTTTATGATCAACTATTATATACTTCCTATTATATGTGTTTTCTTAGGTGTATCCATGTACAACTTCCTCCTGTCCTTCTTGGTCATCTGATTTATCTGGTTAATTTAGACAATGAGTCTCTCAGGCTTATCTCTATAGTCAATGGATAAAAATAGGTTTTGTCAGGAGTCGGGTCATACTTGTTAAGGTGACCTCCTCCAGAAGGTCATTTGGGGCAAGAACCTATATTCTCTATTCACTACAGAGGAAAATAGGGGCCTAGCCAGTAAATACGACTTGGCCAGTGAATTTAGGATGCCTGAAATTATAAGACGTGAATACACTTTACCAAATTATCTTCCTTCATTTCTTCCTTTCTTTCTTCCCTTCTTCCCTCTTTCATATGTCTTTTACGCCTCTTGCTCTGTCTTTGAAACAGGGAACTTCATTATGTTATGTTTGTACAGTGCACAGCACAATGGGAATCAGTCCGGTTATGTTATCACACAGCCAATGCTAAGTAATAAATATGGAAATAATATGTGTGTATACACTTATGCACATATATATATTAAAAATAGAGAAAAAAGAAATTAAAATTATTTCATATCTAATAAGGCTTTAGTTTATTTTAATGGAAAGAATGTAGACCTGTAATTATATTTCGTATGAAATGTTATTCTCTGCAAGGAGCAAAATTAAGCTGGTAAAATATGTATTAGCTATACTGACTAAAATTATTTTCAGCCTGACCCATTTAAATGGGTCACACAGATGTTGGTAGAATTGAGAACAGACTGCGGCATAAGAGTCAACATTAAGACAATAACACAGTCAGTGAATGTGGAAAAAGGGGACATTTCCCTGGGGCACCATATGAATTCTAGAGTCCACTGATGTGTAGCAGTTTGCAGCATCAGTCGAGGACACCTGAGAAAGACTAAATTTTAACAATTAATAACTTTCACTGTCAGAATAGAAGGCCATACAGGCAGCAGCCGTTGTGATATTGGCAGCTGCTGTTGTGCCTCTTGATGCTTGAAGGCAGGCTTGAGATGCCCTGCATCTTTGAACAGGAGCAGATGAAAAAGATTTTTTTGCAGAGACGAATTCTAAATCCATGAGACATTAGAGTAAATGTGCATGCTTTGCTGAACCTGGGATTATTTCATTACACGTTTTTAAAAGATGATGAGAAAAATTCAGTCAAGATGTTCAGTTTATACTGGTACAGATTTAGCACCTGTTAAGTCACACCCAAACCAAGAATGGATCAAAAATGAGGACTGAAGCTGGTAACATGCCTCTAGCAATTTATGTGCATAACAAGAAGGTCCATAGGACAAAACAAATAGAAAGGTATTTAAGATACCAAGTGAGTGAGGTACAGAGAGTCAATTAAAAGTGGAAAGTTTGTAATGCTACTTTAAGTGAGTTAGAGGTTACAAAATAATAGGTGCTTGATCACATTTTCCTAATATAAATTTACTGTCCTAAGTATTGACTTAGTTGCATCAGTTTCATGGACTTCACCAAGCCTTTCGACACTTAGAGGATTAAATTTAACATGCAGCAGAGAATAATTTTCCTTTGATTAAGGATTTGTACAATGCTGCAAACTGTGACTGCGTGACCAGAATTTAGAAGGGACAATCATTGCTGCCAGGTCTCTCTCACACCCTCCCTGCATGAATTTCTAAATGGCACCCCAATCTTTATCAGTGTAGTTTGATGAGGTGGGACGTGAAGTGTAGCACTGGGATTGTGGTGGAAAGTCCTCAGTGGAAAACTGAGGGGAAGCAGGTGACGTGGAAGCACTGGCAAGGCAGTTTGCCTGTCACATGTGAAGGCTGCGAAGCAACAAAAACAAGTAGCTGTCACCTCTGTGAATTCCCAGTCATGCTTGGAGAGCCAAAGCCTTCTTAATTTTACAGGAGACCAGAAGCAAACTTCATCCCTTATGAAATGATCATGAAAATGTAGGAGCATCTCAAGAACAGAGAGACAGTGGAGCTGTGTTTCAATGAGTATTTGTAATAAGTAGGAGTCCTAGCATCTGTGTTCTCCACAAAGCAACACTACAAAGGCGAAAACCTTTTTTTTTTCCTATCAAAGTGAAAATCATATTTAGAAACACTGATAGTTCTTTACTGTTCACATATGACAATTCCAGTTGTAAAGAAATTGTGATTTTTTACTCTATTGGCTTCCAAGTAGCTTAATTAATGAATTAATGAAAAAAAATCCTCTTTAATTAGTTTAGAGGGACAAAAAGTAAATGGCAAGCCTGCGTTTGTTCGTATTGATGACACACTACCCATACCCGTTTCACCTTCAGTTTAAGTGGTACGTCTACTTAAATTACATAACCAATCCAATACTTTCAATTAATGTATTTTTATTCCAGTTGAAGTAGCTTTTTAAGAGCTTTTTTTTCAGTTTATGAAGATTGAAACATGGAGCTGCTATGGCAACAGATATATTAATATAGGAATATAATTATGACAGGTTCATAGCAGACACAGCATTTAGGTGAGCCGTGGGCATGATAAAGGAGAAAATTTGAGTCTGATCTATCCCTTAGCACCGACTGAACTTCGCCCTTGGCTGTGAATGCGGTTGTCCCATGTTAGGCCTAAAAGTTGGCTTTGGGCCCTTCCTAAACTGTCTGAATATTGCACGCCAAATGGGCAGATGGGAATGGGCGTGTAAGCTGAAGATACTCTTAAAGGATAAAAGATTTGTCGCAGTGAACTACAGACATAGGCGTGTGGAGCTCAGGGAATACCACCTCGCTCAATATATAGTCAATGAGCAATGGAACTATTTGGACTTTTCTAGAAAAAACAACGTATTTTATACAGTATTCAAAGTCAGAAGTGGACTAACTGAAATCGCTACAACTAGTGAAAAATACTATAGCATACCAACAATATAAACCTAGGATACCATACTCAGAAGGAATATGTTTCTGAAAACTGACAAGTGATTTTAGGTGTGCATCCAGCTGAAATATTCCTTTTACAACGTCTGGTTCTTGCCTTGCATATCATCTGCCTTCTCAGCGTGAGCTCTGTAGCTTGAAATTAGTGCAGCTTGTTTCCACTTCTTGCTGCTTGGACAAGCACAGGCTCTGGTGAATGAGTCCACGGACAACTAACAGATTGGTCAACCCAACTGTTTTTTCTTGAAAACATTGCAAACTCTCCAGACGTTTACATCTCTGATGCAAGAACCAGATGTTTTGGAATCCCAATTGTTTTATAAACTCAAAAAGCTGTAGATGGCTTGCCAAACAGTTCAGTTCTTTGCTTGTGAGTGATTATTCAGACAGCAGTAAGATAAATACACAAAAACATAAAAGTAGAAAACAGTTTCCTCTGGGAGTAAATAATGGAGCTAGAGCCAGCTGACAGGATCAGTGTATGGCCTGAATGGCAGGGCTGCAGTCTATGAATCTCTGCCAGGAGAGGAGCAAAGGATCTTCCCGTAAGGCTCCTCAGTAGTAACATACCTGCTCCACGCCTACTACTGATGCTTTCAGGTTGCAATTCTCGCTTGTATGGTCGACATGCTTTAACATACTGGGGAATAAGTCATGATTCCTCTAGCATGCACTTAACCCAGGACCTGCAAATCCTGGCTGTCTCACTTGTAGCTATGGAAGAAGCCCTGACACTGTCTCCCCTGTGGTCAAAGGATTTGGTCTTTAAAGGTGGTGAAGGTGTTAAACTTTTCACACCTGGAGGAGCCAGGAATTCTTCCTAGCTCCCTTTGGAGCACAGTCCCCTTCTGCTTACAATGTCATATTGGGACGAGATGATTCTGTGAGATCTGGGTGATCTCCTGCCCGCTGTTTTCTAAGTAAAGGAAATGCAGTTGCATGTGTTGCATGGGGTCCGTAGTGTGTATGATTCTGTGGACAATGAGGGAATCAGGAACCTGCGGCACTTCAGCACGAATCTGGACATCATCTCAGATGCAGCCTTAGCGAATGGAAGTAGGAGGCAAGCTAAGGCATAGGACCTTGCCTTTCTCAGCCTGCACGTTAGCAGGCTTGTACAACTGTGTAAGATAACCAAGCGATGGTCTGTGGTGTTCTGCTTGATTTCTCAAGAAAATAGATCTGAATGAGTGACATAACCTTTGTAATCCAGATGACTAAATTCTTCTGTTGAGGGGGAAGGCCTTTACAATGTTTACAATGTTAGAAAAATTGGCTCAATAACAGTTTTCTTGAAAAAGGACTGCTTTTGCTGTCCTTGCCTGCCAGTTATAGTCAAAATGGGTTCATTGGAGAAGAATATTGGAAGCTCAAGACATCTGGGAACTGAATAGGCAGAAATAGGCTTGAAAGTGATGTCTGAAGGCTGTTATGTTCAAAATCCTGTTTATAAGCAAACACACAGGATTTATATACCTATAAATCTTAGAACTTAGTATAAGTGAAATTGTAACAGTTGATTCCAAGAATCATTATTAGTCTAGATCTGTTTATTACAGGAAAAGAAAGAATACCTCTATGCATCAAAAGTTTCAGTAATAATAACACGGTTAAAATTGTTACACACATATTTCTTAGTTGCTATCCCTTTTCCTTGTGTTTTTCTCACCTTTCCTCTGCTCCTCTGGGTCTTAAGGTCAGCAGTTTCATTCTGGTGCGTGGGGGGAGTTACCTGTGTCTGGAGTCTTGCTGGGAGGAACATGATGTTCATGTTGATGTTTTCTTCTTCACTCTTAGGATCCACTTTGGGTCTTTTTTGTATGTTTGCTAACACACTTTTAGACTTTGCTTTCTCTTCATTTCTCTGCAGCTTCACATTACATCCAAACTTAGTATCTATGGTGCCTTTTACGCATGTTAGATACTATTTCTTTTTTCTCTTTGTAACCCCTAAATCTGGTTTCATTCAGCGCCAGGTCTGCATTTCTACAACCGACCATTGGTGATTTGTTTATAGCCGTGTTGTCTCCAGTGTCAAGCCATCACTTATCATCTTATGCATGCACCCTTCTACACTGCATCTGGTGTCTCCACATCTCAGGACCTCTGCTATCATAACAGGACTATATTTCTCTATTCTGCGTCATCATGTCTGTCATAAATATCTCATTCAATATAGAATATCTGCTTGTTACTGTTACCTATATAAAACTATGGCTGTACCACACAAAAAAAACCAAAAGTAAACCAAATTACCCATCTGGTCAATTGGAAGAAATCACCAATTTTTCCGAAGAAAATCCAAGCTAAACCAAGTAAAACAAAGTCACAAACAGGTCATGAAAACTTCAAACAGAGCAAGCCTGACAAGCCTCAGTCCTGAGGCCTTGCAAAGCTTATGCTGCATTACTAGCAATTACAGTGCCTATTATGGTGCTGCAGAGTTACAAGGCTTAGTCTACAATCCGCACAGCCAGTGTTACTGACCACTTGAAATCAAGTAAACAGCAGAAGGGAGCAAGCATTGCTTTGCTTCAAGACAGGATTTACAGGCATACTTACGAGGATACTTCTCCTTGCTTTCATTTGTTGGCTGGTTCCAAAAGATTCTTTCTTTGCTGCTGAACAGTTCAGCTGGAAAGACTGGTCTTTAGCTGTGAAAACCTCTTCTAGAATTGCCCCATTTCATCTATTACAGCATTGCCTACCTTGCTTGGCCTCCAAAGGACTACTGCAATGAGTCAGAACATTCACCAGGGCTGTGTATGTGTGTGTGAGTTCATTAGGGACAGTGGAAATACTACAATTTCCAGAAGCTGGAGCTCTGGTCCTACATCAGGTTGTAGCCACCATCCTGTTTGCTAAACACAGCTCTAAAGATTACCATGTACAATAGGTGGTTCCTCCCTTAATTATCAAAAAGGGGTTTTGATTAAAACTTAAGCATTCTCTCCCCTCTGAAGTGCTACATCCACCTCCAGGCCTGAAGCAAAAGTCTTGAAAATGGGAGTAAGAGCTAGGTTTTATTTATGTCTAAGCAAAGCATTAGAGATATCCTAAACAGAAAAGGTTCTTTACCACATAGAACGTACACCAGTCGTGACTAACTAATTCCATGTATCTTTGAATTTACTGCTCTTTTAGAGGAAGTGTTCATTTAGGCTTAACTGAAAATAAACCAGAACTGTTCTAAAAGTCATTCAGGTGCACTCATTTGCCAAAGCAAATGGCTTCTTCATGTAAAACCACTCAGATTATTAATAGAACCTGTCAACCCAGGAATCCATATGTCTTGAAAATCATTTTCTGAAATGAAAGTCTTCCTGAGTATTTGGAAAATAACACTGTAGTGATTTTTTTTTAAGTCTGTTGTATGTTTGCAATTCTTCAGATATTATCCTTGGGGCTTACGGATCTATATTATACTTATATAGATGTGGATGTTCTCAGCTGATATTCGCAAATACCCTTAAAGGGATACAAAGAAAGTGAATGAGTATCTCAAAGAGAGACTGAGGAGAGACGCTAAGGGAATCGTCAGAAATGTGGTACTTTTAAAGCAATAAGAACCTAACAAAACAAAGCTTGTAATCTTTATTCAGGCAAGTCTCATTCTGTTCTAGTAGTTTTTACATTGCATCGGTATCACTGGGCTTAAATGATTATCTGATATCACTGATACCAGACAGATATCGGACAAAATTTTGTCTTAGTAGAAGGTGCTGGATTACATTCAAAGATAAAATGTGAATGGAGAATGAAATGGGAAAAATTGCTGTTAGGCTATATCATTTTATTGAGTTGCGCTTCTAAAAAACGCTGTCTAATCAAGTCTCCTTTTTTTGTAGGTATTGGTTTGCTTTGAAGTATGGCTGCCAAGCTGCATTTAAACAAAAAAGTAGCGGAGATGCATCAGAAACAGACCCTCCCAACTTCATTCAAAAACAAGCTGTTGATGCAGTGGCTGATATTAACATGCTCAGGGTATTCAAGACTTTTCTTGAGACCACACCACAGCTTTTTGTCCAGATTTACATCCTCATGGAACATGGCAAAAATAATTTCTGTCAATGTGAGTCTGTCTTTCTCCTTAATTTGCAAGTTGAGTATCTTACCTAAAAAGACAACTCATGTGATTGGATAACATTTTAAACATACCTTGGAAAACATACACTCCACTGTGTAATTACTCTGCATTTAGTTAGAATTTCTGTCTAGTAGATGGTCCGTTCTGCTAAATCCATGAGAAGGAAGATTTCACTATAAAAGGTCATAATATCTAATAGAAACATAATGATACATCACTTGAAAATAAGCTATTGAATACAATTCATATGTAATTTGCAGAGCAGTTTGTTTTGTGTACTTTTGCTTACAGTTTGTTTTAAAACTGCTAACTGGGCATCTGGAAATCAGCGATGTATTTACAGCAGCCCTGTGAGCTGTCACTACCACCATCCACGTTACAGATGAGGGACAGAATCAGAAAAAACCTAAGGATATGCCCGCTTGCAGAATGCAATGTGATGAAGAGATACAGGTTCAACTCTCAGAAGCAAGACAGTAGCTGTACCATTTCCAGCTCTAAAACTAGCAGGATTATTGGCAAGACATTGACTTACTCAGGTTTGGAATTTATCTAACCAAATGGAGAGACCTGCACTGCTGTCTAGTGCTCCTTCATAGTCCATGGAGTCAATAGGTACTCAGACAAAACAATCCATGTGAAGGGTCAAGCCTTAGTTATAGATTTCAACATTATAGACACCCTAGAGTCAATATCAGTTGCTGAAACTTAAATTTTTATGGGCTACTTGCAATACTTCAGGAATTTCTAAGCCATCAGTGTATGGAGATGACAAATGCAACACACAACTTGGGCAAGACCATTAACTGCCAGAGGCCAGGCAGGATAACATAGGCATACCAAACAGCATTAGATGCCTAGATTTAAGTAACTAAACTGAGCCTTAAGATTAAGGTGACTCATTCAGGAGCACAGAGGACATATAAAATTGATATAAAGAAAGTGTTAAGAAAGCATGAACTTGTCCAAAAGTTCATTCAGAAATTATAATATAAAATAAGTATCTTTTTCTTTGGTTTGACATTTTTCCTTGTGTTTTGTTTAGATGCTGCCATTATTACGTCTTTTTGCAGTATCTCCTTTTCAACAGTTGATTATCAGATATCATTACGAAAATCTCTGCCTGATAAAGATGAATTTCGTGTGCTTCCCAAGCTAGTGTATGTCTTCTATAAACTGCTTACCATCACTTCTTGGATACTCAGTATTTCACTGATGACTCTACTAAATGTTAGAAGTTCTGTAATTCTGCTGATATTTCTTTGGATCTGTGGCTTCACCTGGACTTTCAAACAACATACGACATTTTGCAAATCTAAGAAAATGGAATATCTGTACAGAACTGTTGTTGGAATCATTCTAATTTTTACCTTTTTTAACATAAAGGGGAGAAAAACAAAAGTTTGCATTTCTATTTATTATGCTACTCACACTATTATAACTCTAGGTATTTTGTTTGTATATATGTTCTGGAAACCTTCCATTATCAAGGAAATACATTTTACAATTGTAAGCATCCTAACTATTCTTAGTCTGGTGTTAGGTATTATTTTTCTTGTTGTTTATTATAGACTTTTTCATCCCACTGCTTATTGCAGACCACAGGCATGTTCAGATGAAGTTGATGGACAGGCAGGACAAAGAGATAGAGTGGAAATTGGTAGATTTCAAAATTTCATAATGCAATGAACAGTGTAGATTTTTTTGTGTGGGCTTCAAAGCAAATACTTGCTGGACAGTCTGTTTCTCTGTCATTGTTTCTTGTGTATCACCACTGAGTAGTACATAATGGACCAGAGTTCTTGGCTCTGAATAACCATTGTTTTCTGTGATGCTGTACAAAGCCTTTATAACATGGATATTTCTCTATGTGCTGGTCAAAGTTACTTTTGAAAAAGAAGAAATTTAATCTATCCATCCAACACAATCCGCTGTTTTTGTTTTTAGCAATGCAAATAAACCACAGGAAAAGCTAAAAGCTAATCAAATGAAAGCTAGCATTAAAAACATGTTCTATTCCTTTATGCAGATTCTGTTAAAAAAAAGGCTTGCTTTTTTTTCTTGCTGGAAGGAAAGAGGAGTGCATTTGAAATAATTGAGGGCAGTGATCAGTTATCTGCTTCTCCCCGTTAGCGTAAGAGCTGCAGTTCTTCTTTAGATGAGCATAGGTACAAACTGTACTGCCTTCTCCCTAAATATCCCCTGAAGAAGAACAGCTTTATTTATGGCTCAATCACTGTCTTGCCACAAGGAAATCTGGGGAGATATTTTCAAGCATTTTATCTTCTAGGTGTTTTTTTATTGGTTTTGTTCTGCTAATCTTTCACACGAACTTCTGTATTTAGGGGTGATGCCAGCTTGTTGTTCTGGATTATAATAGCAGCCTGAGTGATTTATGGATGGCAACAGGAGTCTTGCATATAAAGGAAGAAGTGTCTTCCTCGAAGCTTTCCCCTCCTTTGAGCTCTAAGATGTAATGAATCATAGAATCATTAAGGTTGGAAAAGACCTCTAAGATGATCGAGTCCAACCGTCGACCCAACACCACCATGCCCACTAAACCATGTCCCTAAGCGCCTCATCTACACGTCTTTTAAATACCTCCAGGGATGGTGACTCAACCACTTCCCTGGGCAGCCTCTTCCAATGGTTAACCACTCTTTCAGTAAATAAATTTTTCCTCATGTCCAATCTAAACCTCCCTTGGTGCAACTTGAGGCCATTTCCTCTCGTCCTATCACTAGTTACTTGGGAAAATGCTTTAAATGCTGGTTTCCACTGAAATAGGAGGCTATGTAAGGTGTGCAGTGGTGCAGCTTCTTTGTCACTAGAGAAAAGAGAAGCAGCTGTTCTGATGCATTGCACTCACAGGGGCTGGGAAATGATGGAATAACCAGCTTGTCCATCAAGATTTTTTGGCAGAAGGCAGAGTGAAATTAGACAACATTTCAGTCCTGTGTTCAAATGCTAAATCAACAACAAAGGAAATATGGTTGATAGCCACAGCTTCTTCAGAAATAAAATCTAAGGGGAAGTCTCTCAGAGCTGCTGTGTTTTAAATCTGAACTGTGAAAACTGGGGTTCTTTCTCTCCCCTCTGTCCTGGTTTCGGCTGGGATAGAGTTAATTTTCATCCTAGTAGCTGGTACAGTGCTGTGTTTTGGATTGAGTATGAGAACAATGTTGATAACACACCGATGTTTTAGTTGTTGCTAAGCAGTGCTTACACTAGTCAAGGACTTTTCAGCTTCTCATGCTCTACCGACTGAGAAGGCTGGAGGTGCACAAGAAGCTGGGAGGGGGCACGGCCAGGACAGCTGACCCAAACTGGCAAAGGGATATTCCATACCATGTGACGTCATGCTCAGTACATAAACTGGGGAAAGCTGGCCGGGGGGGCCGCTGCTCTGGGACTGGCTGGGCATCGGTTGGCGGGTGGCAAGCAATTGCATTGTGCATCACTTGCTTTCTATATTCTTATTATTATTAGTATTAGTATTAGTATTATTAGTATTTTATTTTATTGCAATTATTAAACTGTTTTTATCTCAACCCACAAGTTTTCTCACTTTTGCTCTTCCCATCCCACTGGGGGGGAGGGGGTGAGCGAGCAGCTGTGTGGTGCTCAGCTGCTGACTGAGGTTAAACCACGACACTCTCCTTTCCCCTTCCAATAATTCACATTTGCAGTTAGGGTAGCCACAGGCAAAGGGAGGAAACAGGGTTTGAGAAAAGAGACTAGAGATAAGAAAAACTGATAAACTTTGCTAGGAACCAAATCTGTTAGCATTATTGATTGACAACAAACTTCCCTGAAACTTTGGGGGAAGGGCTGACGCTTTGGCTGATAATTAGGGTGTTGAAGAGCTGTGCCTTGCGCCTTTTGTGTCAAGTCCATGGACTGCAGACTGCCTTTTTCTTGTTACCCTTCCAGCCTTAGCAGAGCTCAGGGAAGTTTCTAAATTTCCATAGTTCTTCTTAACAGGCCAACCACTTACATCTCCTTAATCCTATTCAAGGAAATTAATTTCTAGGCGCATAGCTTGGACTGAATGGTCTGCCTTTCTGAGGATACGCATGAAAAAATGGTGTAGTAAGAAGAGTTTATGTCTAAAATCCTAATTTCCACTTAGGGGTAACTAGAATGTGGGTCCAGAAGTTAAGACATAAAAAAGGAGAATCCATGAGACTTAAGCAATAGTTTTCCTAAAATGAATATATAAAACAGTACCTTCACTTCTCTCTACTCTGGAAAAGAGATTTCCGGATTTGTTTGCCCTGGAATGGCTGCTTAGGTAAGAGAAAAAGCCCAAGGTTCTATCCTGCTTCATGCACCATGATTGCCCTAAGTTCTGTCTCCTTTATCTACAGAGTATTACTGGTGATGGTGCCCTTGGCAGCAAAATGCATGTCCGGTTTTAGACTGAATGTACTCTTATTTTGCTATGAAAAAATAGGATCCTAAATAGTGAAGACTCCCTATATTGCTTCCCACACTTTTATTGTTTGTTCATCTGAAAACCTGAGAAGGGAATAGGGTAAGGTAGGGTGGAAAAGGGAGAATATTATCTCATCTTGCAGAAAATTACAAAATTTTGTCTCACCATTATTTGAAAGAAGACCTCAAACTTTGTACGTTATCTGAGAAGCAGATCTCTGGGGAAATACGAGTTTCTGAGATGTTCTAATGTGGGAGCTTCAGCCCTGAGGCCTCCAGGTTGTCTGCCTGCTGCCAGATACCAGAAATCTGGAGCCTGAGTTGCTCTGGAGGAAGGTTAATTTCTTGTGAAACAAAAAAATTTGTCTTGGTGATTTTTTTTTTTCCTTTCAGTGAACTGACAAATTCCAAATAAAAGTATTTCATTGCCATCTCTCTGGCCAACTCCTAACACTCATTTTCTTTCATGGGAGAAAAGCTGAATGTTGTGCTGTCTTCTGTTGTTCTCCTTATGTCTCCTCATTCCCTCTTCTGTGTCACTGAGAAGAATGTTATACTGAAGTTGAGCTGGTAAGGAAGGCATCTAGGTGGCTATTTATATCACACTAACTCAAATACACACCAAACCCAACTACCCAAGTTTCAGTCCTTATTTTATGATTGTCAGTCCTAGTGGATATAAATTCAGCCATATCCTAAAACTGGGAAATGATCCTTTGGGAAATCATGCAGATTCTTTTCGTAAAGCTTAAACAGATCTTCGGTGTCCTGCCACAGATATTGTAAACGTCTCCATTTTGCTGTCATCAGTCAGAAGGCCTCAAGAGATGGGAATTCCTCTTAGCTTGTCCCCTGTAGACTTTTATTTATTTATTTTCAGCTTGAACCTCCTCCCTTTCTTCTTGACCTTGAGTTCAAGATTTTCACTTGATTCCCTTCATCTTCATAGTTATAAAAATGGCTTCTCATTCATTTGGTCATTCTAACTCGGAATCACTGGAGCGGGGCGGACAAGGAAGCACATGAATTGACTCTAGACACATTTCATATCATCAGTGACCACTTTAGACAAAACAAACAAAGCCCCACTTCACCTAGGTGTAAAGTTCAAACAATAGACTTCATACATATCCTTTCTGTTCCCTGACTACTCTTAAAATTCAGCTGCCACTCAGTTCATGCATTGTGCCTGACCTTGTCATTTTAATCTAACTGCAAATTGAAAACAAATGTTTTTTTCTTTTTTGTTAAGTATGTCCATTACATCTTACAAGAAGTATTTTAATAAGTTAAATAAAAATAATAAACAATTTCTTCCTGTTTTGACTACTGTCAGACCTGGGTAAGAGGGACAACATTCAACAGAATTGTTTTAATTATCCTATTAATATTCAACGTGCCATTTGATGGCATGGGTGAGCTCACCTGATGTACCACAGATAGCACTGATTTATGAAGCCATAATTGGGTTTCCAATAAACATTTGTCAAAATAATGTATTCATTCAAACCAAAGCCTTCTTTATTTATTCATATAAAAGAGCACTTAACTTTCAACAAAGAATTGCCTGCCATCAAAAACACTCCATAAATGGGGGAAATTTATGAAGACACAGTACCAGAGGGTGATCGGTGGAAGACTAAAGTTCACTTTAACCCTTCAGAGTGCCGAGTTCCACCTCTTGCTTGTTACTGGTACTATACATATTTCTTTCTAAAAGCCCCAAGCCCAAACATTAACCTTTGTATATTTAGACATTAAAGTGCCAGCTCTTTTTTCTACTATAGAGTCTTACATCTCAAAGATGGTTTCAAAACTAACATCTCTCATTTTTATTATGCAGTGTAGAAGCGTGCACACAGCTCAAAGGTAGCTGTTTTTAGGCTTACCTACATTCTGCCCACAGTTTTCACTGTGTGTATATTCTTCCAAAAAAAGATAAGCTTCGAGAGGTTAAACAACTTATCTTGTCTGAACCTGAGGCAATACATACACTTGTCATTCATTCTAGCTGAAGAATTTTCCTGTTCTACCTCTTTGTGCCTTCTCTACTTCCTAGCACTTTAGTTTCATTTTACAGATTTTTAATAGAAGAATAACAAAGTAGATGGGCTGTACAATCAATATTTGAATAGAGTGCAGATAACCCCTTGGAATCCATCTTCATCAAAAATTTTTCTTCTTTTACCTCCAATTAGCTAACATATAACAAATACAAGTCACACTGAAGATTCCCACTATGCGAGTCTTACATTTGTTAGCTTAGCAAAATGTAGACCTTGGTGGGATAGGGAATGATGCTTCAAGCTTACCTTAGCCTGCTAACACCTGTTGAAACTTCAAACTGCACTGGCCTTCCTATGATTGTATGTTGGTTTCCATACGTGTTTCTATTTTTAGCATACTGTTTTTATTTCTGACAGTGAACACAGCTGTAAATAACAGGCAGAATGAGAAAGGATAGGAAGGGTTTCAAGTGCATATTCATGCCTCAGAAACTCTAGTGTGATTTTGCTAATCTCAACACAAAATTTTCATCATCATCACCATTATTGTTACTGCTACTGGCACTTTGTCCAGGTGTCTAGGATGACAATACTTAGAAGAATATATATCTGTTGCAAACAGAATGCAACAAAAAGTTGGTAGTAAAGTTCTGTCATGCTTTGTCTGCTCAATATTTATAAGTGATCTTAAGTCTCTCTGATTAAGCACAGGTATTTTTTAATGGGAGCCTACAAATATCTTGGGAAAGAGATGGTTACCCATTTTGTTCTGTGGGGAGTAGGTCAACTGCTGAAAACCAAGGGCTAAACGTCCCTGGACAGTTCCTGGCTGCTGTGAGAAAGTAAATGACAAAGCTACATGTTTGAAGGTCACGTGCAAAGATGAAGGTATGAAGACAGAGAGGAAGGCATAGCAAACAGAGATAGTGGGAGCTGGTGTTTTTCAGCCATTTTCCACGTAGCATACTTGACACATTTTGTCAAACTTGAAGTGTGTTATACTGTAGTAGAGCAGAAAGGGACCTCAAACATAATTTTGTAGTTTGTCCTACAGCAGGACCACTGTGCTTGTGCCATTCTTGGCAGAAGTTTTCTAAGTGGTTCTGAAAAACACAATGTCCCGGGTAATCTCCCCCAGATCTACAGTCTTGTCAGTCAGAAGCCTCATATGTCCAGCCTCTTTACCACAATCTGAGCCCTTTGTTGTCCTCCCTGCCTTGCAGAGCAGATGGTTTCCTTCTTCTGTGAAGCAGTATTTTACATATTTGAAGATCATTATCATGTACTCAGACTTCTCTGAGTGCCAAACACATGAAACCACTTAATCATGTATGTCTTGTCTTCTAGACTGATGATCCTTCCTGCTGTTTTCTCTTCCAGTTGACCATGTCCTCCTTGAAGTGCAGGACCGATATCTTTATGCAGTACTCTAGCTACTGCTGAGTGTATCAGATGGTTTACTTATTGTGTCCATTATAGCCTATAGTCCATAGGCTATAATCCTATTTTTATGTCATAATTACAGGTTTTGTCTTTTTTTTATGACGTCATGACTTTCAATGACTCATGTTCTGACTCATGACTCATTTGTGCACTGTAGCACAAATATTTTTGTGCAGAAGCATTGTCTTTATCTGTTCTTCCCCCTTTGGGTGTTTGGTTTTCACTGTAAGATGAAGCTCAGCTCCTGCCTTCTTTAGGGCCTTGCTTCCTTCAGAGATTTGTTTCCATGAGTATTCAGACCACAGTCTAGAAAACAGCTTCTCCTCTTCAATGGCAAATGTTTAGTCATTGGAATTTGGCTGGGTATTCACATAAAAGTTTGAGAGACTTCAGGAAAACACCACTGGCTTTTTATAATTTTACTATGCCTATATTTGGGGTTTTCCAAAACTATGTCCTACCTGAAGATATGCATCTTCAGGGAACATTGCATTATTCAACTGAGAGAAGAAATGCATTTGCCTGGTTGAAGTTATGCTGTGGGGGGATACATGCCACCGCCATGACGGAGAATGCGTGCTGTTGATAGCTTTGTAAACCATCAGGTCTTTGTTATACTGTTTGAATTGGATGAAAAGGCAGGTGAGAAGAAAGTATTTTTGTAATCTGGGCTCTGGAAAATGGAGTCATACAATAGGTACAATAATGCAGAAAGATTACATACTACAGGTCTCTCTCAAGCTGTTTTGGGCTGTGTTTTGCTGGGCTATAGTCATTCCTAAACTGAGATTTAAAAGGAAAAGTCTTAGTCACCTGTCAGTTGCTTTTGTCAGCACTGCAACGCGGCAAAACAGTACCTCACATAGCTCTGTGCTGCTTTGCCACAATCACTAGCGTGTGGCAGCATTATCTGAATAGTACTGGTGCCCTTACTTGTAGGTTGGTATTTATCTCAGTTTTCTGCCATACACAATTAATTCAAATTGGATGTTAAATTGTATAGGGTCCTCTACGATCAACGGAGAAAAAAAAAAAAATCACACCCAGAGGACTGTCATCCTGTCTACCCTGTCACCTATTGAGGATGTGATGAATCTTCCTTTATAGGGGCCCTTTCCCATTGACTACAGAAGGAACGTTGACAGGATGCAGTTTAGGTATGTAAAATTAGGTGATATAACTGGCCTGTATTACTATAGCATAGTAATTCTATCACATGTAGCAGAACCCCAGTAAATTATCAGTAAGAATCTTTCTTCAGATTGTCTATATAGGCAGCATAGGGATATTAGTTGGCTATTTCAACCACTGAAAAGCTAAAAACTGGATGGTGGGAATGCATCTTCTTTCTCCTATAGATATGGACTTCTCTGAGATGCTGACATCCTTTGGATCTCATTTGCTTCTTCTGCATAATGGCTTACATTTAGCATTTCAGACTGCCTTATTAAAGCCTTTGGACCATTTCTGAACAGCACGTTGAAATAAGTAACCTTCCTCTGAAACTTAGTATTAATGTCTTCAGTGTAGTAAGCAACCATCTTAAGTATTTTAAGTTAAATGCATATCAACTTTTATTAGGTTTTGCTTAGGTGCAAATTGCTGATATGACCCTATAACATTTTCTCACATGAGAAGAGTTACTTCGGAAAGGAACTTAGCCCTGGTGAATTCCCCCTGGGTTCTCTACCATGGCGTCGACTACATGATCTTAACTGAGTGTGACCTTACAGTCTGCAAAGCTGAATGGCACAGTTACATAAACACAAGGGAGAACAGGCTAGGCCATGTAACATGGAAGAAGCCCCTTATAAACAACTTCTTAAATGACATTATCAGAATGTGCATAGGCTAATGAGCTTGTGCTTTGGCAAACAGTTATCGTAATCAACAGCTTTTTAAAAAAGCATAATGTAAGCAAAGTTATTTTTCAAGTTGCATGTCCATTTCTACTGTGTTCTATTAAACAGCCTGGGGAATTTTATAAAAAGAAGTAAGCATGGCAGTTTCAAACAAGAATGCCTATTGTGTGAAAAAAATGAATATAAAATTATAACTGGTGATTTAATGTCTATAATTATAATCAGACTTGAACAACAATTGTAACTATCAGTAACTAACTTATGCCTTTCTTTGAAAAAAAGAAATTAAAACCTAAAAAACCTTCTCTCACTTATGTTCTCCCAGCCAAAGAAATAATGTTTACATGTATGTATTTAGAAGTATAATTAAAGCAGTTGGGTGTGGCCTTCCTCAGTCAGAAAGAAAAACAAAACAAAAAACAGAAGGGTTTTTTGTTTTGGTTTTTTTTTTGCTGATGAGGGATTGTGCATGGGAGAATAGAAACGAATAACTTGCAGGCCTTGTCATGGGCAATAATTGTTTTCACTCCACCAAAGTGGGCTGGACCTCTGAGGCTCAGCAGTTACCAAACTCCACACGTAAGGTGGGTGGCCCCTTGTTTGCTGGTTAATGGCTACTTATGCTTGGGTGTTTTGAGAAAGGATGGAGTGAGTTTTCAGCTCAACCGCTTAGGAAGAAAGCAACAGAATCCCACTAAAATACTAAGTGTTCCACGTGTAGCTTCCTTTTATCAATAAATTGTGCAAACGTGTGACTGTCAAAGCAATGATTTATTTGCTGCTTACAAAGTCCCAACAATATTGTGTCAGTGGTATCTTATGTATGTCTCAGACAGCCATACACCAAGCCAAGAATTCTACATGATTTAAGACATCCATCTGAATTTTTGTTTTAAAAAAGTGTTTTCTTAGCAGTAGATTACAGAGAATCTGTGGTTACTGATACAGTTTACTGTAGCTGATCTCAGGAAGTTGATGGGTGTTGCTCAGGGGCATAAATTGATCAATTCAATATGATACCATGCTTAAAAAAAAAAAAGAAAAAAAGACTGTTTCATAAATCTTAGAAGACTGGATTCTCCTACCACCTACTGAGCTCTAGAAGCAGGTTCTCAGCAAGTGCAATTCACTGTCATCCTCTGGCTGCTCTATCATCTAGCAGCCAGAGCACAGCTTGAAAAGACAGCACATACAACACCCATCTTCTATCATGGTATATCTTGAAATCACAAGCAATTAGAAAATAATTTCAGAAGAGACTTGCCCATACCTTGTCCCTCTCACTCCTTCATTTTCTATTAAGGCCTACTTGGTCCTTCTTCAGGAGTTAGCTCTGCTGTTCACTGATAAACACCTTTGCATGACACCCAGGCAGTCTACGCATGGGGAGGCCACATGGATATTCAAAGGATTTTGGATACAACCTAAGTGGGACCAAGGTGTGGGGGAGGGAGGAAGAAGAGGCAGATTAGTCCCTGCCCTGTTCCAGCATAGAGCCCCTTTTTCAGCTCAGTGTCCGCTAGTTCCCCGCTCATGCCTGTGGAGAAGGCAGGAGCCCAGCTCCTGTGCAGGAGGAAAGGGGCAGAGCCTGGCTGTGCAGCCAGAGAAGTGCCCCGAAGTGAGGCTCTTCTGCTGCACCTCACCCCTGCTGCTCATCTAAAGATAATTTGAGTGTTGCATGGTTCCCTCGCTTCTGCCGGCCTGATTATTGTACATACATGGACTACTTTTCCACATCTTTTTCCTTTGTGTGTCAGCGTCCCATCCACGTGCCATAACGCCATGCAGCCTCCCCTCTTCTTTCAGATGAGGAATGTTGTATAGTCCACCTCTCTCTATACCAGAAGCTCTGTAACATCTTTTTCAGGAACTTTTTTCCAGTGTCTTTTCCACCCATCCTTCCCATCTAAGGGCGTCTGTCGATCTCCCATTTCAGCCATTTTACTGCTTCTGTGCACTCAGCCTCATTTTCCCAGGTCGTCCTGCTCCTTCATGCTTTTATGTGCTTTCTCAATACTCCAATGCCATTGCTGTACTTCTGGCCCTGACATAATTTTGTTAGTCACTTATGACTTCTCTTTCTGTCCAGCTGTGTCACAATCACAGAACAGCTGAGGTTGGAAGGGACCTCTGCAGGTCATCTGGTCCAACCCTCCGGCTCAAGCAAAAGCCACCTAGAGCCAGCTGGGGTGTTAGTAAGATGAGATAGAAAGACATAATATGTTGGAATGTGCTAGTTAGTTCTGCTGACCCTTCTTTGATCTATAATCAATTGCAAATGTGTTTGAATTAGTGGCTTATCTGAACAGATGCAAAGGTCTTCATTTGCCATTCCACCTTCTTTCATGTCCATCCAGATTTCCCCCAGCTAAAAGGGTTGTCCTCTGTCATCTGAACTTCAGGGAACAGTCAGCTGTGACATTCAGAAGTTAGTATACTACATCTGGACAGACAGAAGTGGCGTCAAGTCATCTGCGGGTCAGCAAACAAGACAAAAATAGGAACATTTAAAAAACCCTAATTTTGACAGTGATAATCTTGAAAGGGTACTGGTAATAAGTGAAGAGGAAATATTTTCAGACAGAAATGTGGCTTCCAAGCCAGGAACATTGCTGTATGTTGCAGTTGTAACAGGACTATATTTGGGTAACTTCTGTAACTATAGAAAAGCAGCAATTGAAAGTCTTTGAAAAAAAATCATTCCTATCACATAGTATCTTGAATAACCAGTGAAAATAAGGTAAGAAATGCAATACCTGTCTATATTTCATTATTGACAGAGGTTATCACATGATAAATATAATTATAGTTTGGAGTTTTGGGCTGGGAGAACCTGAAAAAAGAAGCACATAATGAAAAGCCCCCAGATCCTGAAATAGCATTACAACACATGAGCAGGCCACAGTACTTAGCATTTCTAGGTAAAATTAACATAACATGGACCAAATTGCCAGAAAGAGCTGTGGCTTTTACAAGGCTTTCAACACCTAAATATTAATAGAAAAGCCTGATGTAGTCTTCCTCGTTTATATCGTTTGTGAAAAATCTCAGCCTACATATTGTTCCAATACCACAGGACTCTTCCTAAGATTGCTATTCCTGTAACTTCCTAAAGAGTGTGGTTGAATAGTCACATCTTCATTGTTTGTGGATGTCCACATGAGCTGCAGACTGACCATGCTGCAAAGGCAGGGGCACAGGGACCGACTCTAAACCTCCTGTGAAGGGAGGCATTAAGAAGTGTACTGCAGAGAGCTGCTTAGTGAGCACCTTGGACCCAGAGAGTTTGTTAGTGTGTGTATAAGGTGCTGCGTAGAAGTGAGTAAGGGCCTCTGGGCTTCAGCCAAAATATCCCCACAGCGCTTCACTGGTCCATGTGGATGGTCTGGTTTGGGTCAGTAACTCCAGGACTACAGAGTCTGACATCTCTTCGTTTTAACTTAACTGTATGGTCCTATAGCCTGGCTTATATATGTCCATATAATCTGCATTTATTTAATCTTAAGTATTTTACCCCTCTTACTCTAGGCAATATAGCTGACTGCAAAAAAAAGCATCTCTGCCAGTGATGTCTTCTGGTGTAGCAAACAGAGCAAACATGATACTAACAAAAATAGCAAGAAGCACCACAAAATATTCATATATATATATAATGAAAACAGATGGCTGTTGCTGTGCCGGGAGGAGCAGTACTGTTTACTGTATAAGCAACCATAAGTGTGTGGGCTGCTTTTCATTTTCCTAATCCTTCCTTGACATCCTTGATCTGTTGCCTACCAACTAATCTACTTCATACATAAACTATTAATCAGCAGTTCTAGCATTCATCATGCAGTTGATTGTCTTTACCTAGGCACTATTTTAATTTGGAAAACAGTTTCCATTAGAAACACATTCTTAGCAGAATTACTAAAAAGACTTTGCAATCTTTCAAATAGGCATCAGGGCATGGTATGATCATTTACTTGCATGGTAATAATGTCAGAAGTTCAGTTTGTGAAGAAAGCATTCTCCATTTTGGAGATTTAATTGCCTAAGTGATTCTTAAAGAAAGGAATGTAATACAGGGACAAAAATAATTTCACAGACTGAATTTTTTTAAGCAACATTTTGTATCACTCCATTCTACTCCCTACTCCCCCTCTAACTGTCAAGGTTTTCTTTTCTTTTTCCCTTGGCTTACAAAGATGGGAGGTTGACAATGCCAGTGGTAGAATTTCTCTTTTTATCCACAAAAATTTACAACACAGGTAATGGCGTGTTTTCAACCCACCCTGTCCTATCAAGTCAGGCTCTTCGTTTAACCAGCGTCAGCCTGAAAAAGGTCAGGTAGCAGGAACTTGAACATTAAAATCTTTTAGGAAAGTTGCCATGTGGAAGAAGTGCCATCAGTGTTACTTATGTCAGTTAGAATGTGTGATATTATATAATGTGGGAATTGTTAGCTTCTTTTGTTTTCATTCTGTGGTTAAATTGCCCCAGCTCCCCCAGATGAGAACTTCTCTGGCTGCTTGCTAGCTCCACTGAAGTTCTACTGAGGTACTCAACTCGTGGGCTTGAGCACATCTGTAGCTAAGCAGTGAAGGTTAGGTACATAAATACAGGCTGAGGGTTTGGATTTACCTGAAGAATTATAATTATCCTAGGATTATGTAGGAATCTCTGGATTATTAGACAAGACTATTTCAATCCCCTATTACCCAAGACTTGGCCTAACAGAGCAAAGATTGATCAGTTTTTTGATTGAATGGGATATTAATTTAAGTGATGGCAGTTTAAGTTGTTTAAAATTCCTTGTGTTACTGAGTAAATCACTTGCTTTTGTACATGAACTGTAGGCCTGGCCTCTCTAAGCCAGAAGAGCTGCAGTTGAACTCCAAACTGAGATAACATTTTGTTTCTCAACATGTTTGTGAAGGGATTGTTTTTACAGCAACATTATGCCATTCTACAACTCCGCAATGTACTGACCTCAAATACTGTATGCAGTTCTTATTTCCCCATCTCAGAAAAAGAATGTAGTGTGATTACAAAAGATACCTACAGGGAGACAAGCACGATCAAAGCTATTTCACAACCTCCACAGAAAGGAACAAATTGTATCAAAACTCTTCAGACTAGAGTGAACTGAATGGTGATATACTACAGGTCTACAAAATTGGTGTTGACACAGAAAAGGAAATAATCACTCCCTGTTTACTTATCTTAGTGATATAAGAAGGGGGCATCAAATAAAACAGATGTGCCATTTTCAAAAGGAGAGACTTTTGTATGCTATGAAAGATCTTGCCATAGATACAGTGGATGTTAAGAAATTGTGCAAGTTTACTCAGCCACTGGGGGGAGGGGGGAACAAACAAACCAACCCCACAGAATAAAAATTAATTGAGGGCTATTAAATATAGACACAATTTTGTCACAAGCTTGTCCCAGTTCCTCACCAGCAGTCTAAAAGATGCTTACCCCCAGTCCAGTACAAGCATAGGGGATGGAAGAACAGAACCCGGAGACGGAGCACTGCCACTGGTAGTGGGTTTTTCACATAATGCAGCTATTGGAATTTATCATCCAGAATCTTTGGTATGCTGTTAGTGTTGCAGTGTGACAGGAAACTGCATATGCAGAGATCCACATCTTGATAAGCATCCAGGTCTAATTTGTTATTGATTACTTTAAGCTTCTAATAAGAATGGATCGCTAGCAGCACCCTAGCTACATTAAGGACAGATGAGTAACCACCTAGCACACTGTCTGTAAAAATGACAAAACAAGAAACAAATGGGAAACACTGTGGCTTGAACACTTAAGTTCTAATTGCTGCATCTAACTTTCTTGGTATCATATTAGGGAGACAGAAATTAAACAGAGCAACAGAGGAGCAATGATGACTACTCTTGCTCTCCCTAGAAAACAGGCCATGATTGTCATTTGTTACATGTGTAACAAAGCCACAGTCCCACAGTTCCTGAACAGGGTCCTGCTGCTGCTACTAACTTCAACTGACAGTCTCTGACAAGCCAAAGTAATGATTGAGGTCCAAAGTCCAGCCAGGGACACCGGTCAGAAACACTGGAGACAGGACCAGAAACAGAGCTACTGCCCAGGTCTGATGTCCATCCAGGAACTGCAGCTAGAAATAGGGTTGGGGAGAAAGCTACCTACCACCCAGGCCCAGTATCTGCCCAGGAAAACCAACTGATAACCCAAGGTCAAACTTAAATGGGGCTCCCAAGCTCATGGGCAGAAGGTATGGTGTGGGGGTCCCAGGTGAGGTTGGGTCAGGGCAATTAAAGCCAATTTGTGCAGTCAGGGCCCTGACGGACACTAGGGAAGCATACCCAGCAGGAACGAGCTAAGCCAATGGTTTCGATTTGACAGCCTCTGGTTTGCACAGGAAATCAGAGGGAGATTTCTCAGTCTCACTGAAACCCCTGCCCATCTTGCAGGCACTCTTAAACTTCAGAAGAAGTCAAATTTTGTCCTACTGAGGTCAGTAATAAAATTCCCATTGATTTCAGCGGGGTCAAGGCTTTACCTCGCTGTTTCTTTTCCTGAGCTGCTGTTTTGAAGTCCAACATGGTAATAAAAATAATTAGAGGAAGTGCCACAGACTCTCTTTTTCCAAGCATTTTCTGGAAATCACGTGGATCCCTCCTATATCAGTGCATTTTATACTCCCTACTTTGACCCTTGTGTCAGGCTAATGGCTTTCTGATTAAGAGTCAGATAAACCTGCTCCAGAGCACATCAATATCACTCCCTTTCGGCCAGAGGTCTGGGTCAGCGATGTGAGCATGAAATATGCCTTTCCTCCTGACCTGCTGATGGAAAAATGTTGTGCTACTGTAGGGCTTGCCGGTCTGAGTTGTGACAAAAAGACAGCCTAGCAAATGAACCAGGAGTGGGGTCCTTCCCCTGGTAATTCTTTATCCTCAAATTGTTTGACCATCTTTAGCATGAAGTTTTACGGCCAATACTTTTACGCCATCTGTTTCTGGAAATGGATGAATACTATTAGTGTCTTCTTGTCACAGACCCGGGGATTTGTGGTTGTTTATTTTTGCTTGAGAAGAATAAATACACTGGGACAGTGTGACATGCCAAGAGTTTAAACACATGAAATGCATAAGTTAGTGCTTTCAATGTTTTTCTTCTCTGAGGGTCATCATTGTTCGGTGTTCAGCAAGTAACTGCTCCCAAGATTATCCTCTGCTCTGCTCGCAGTGTCCCGTGTACTCAGGCAGTCAGAAGTATGTGGCCATCCGTCTTGTAGCTAGGAACTATGAACTGACACAATGCGTGGGATTTAGGTGTCTGCCTAAATTTAGCAGTGAATGCATATGTGCACTAGCTGTCTAGTCCATAAACTTAGAGCTCCTTAGGGAGCTCTTCAACTGACTATCCAGTACAGATGGGATTCAGTTGCCTAATCATGTATGTCTAGTGGCCTTTTTGATGCACCTGGCGACCATTTGCTGCCTTTGAAGGGCAAAGATTTTCTGTAGGTCTTGTGCCCAGCCTCCCCTGGTTCTGTCCTGAGTATCCTAGAGCATCTCAAACAGCTCTAGACATCTCTCTTTAGGAGAGCAAATGACTCTTTTGTTTATTTATCTTAGGATAAGGTGAATTTCTCTCTTGGCTTCATTGACGATATTGACCAGGTCTCCATTGATTACTCTGGAAGTTTAAGATGACCTTGGCTCACAGTAGACACTAAAATTCTGGTGACTTGCTGTCTGAAACCTACTCCTTGTGCCCCTACATAAGAGCTCCTGAATCTTCAGGTTCACAATTAGTATTTCTCAACATGCCCCGGTTTAAGGACTACTTATTTGGGTCAGTTTGCCCCTCTAATCACAGTATATAGTGGTGCTGGTGTTCTCACGTGGGGTCTTAAAAGGGATTTAAGATGTGGAGGAACTTGCACTGACAAAACACAGTAAACATTGATTTCATATATCTTGTGAATTTTCCTTTAAAACAAACATACTGATCCAGGAGGTTTTGTTCATGCATTTGGCAACTTGCTCAGTAGCAGCCTTTGGAAGACCTGTTGTGACACAGAAGAAAATAATTTTTCCTAATTGGGATTATTTGTTAATTCAATCATTGTGTTTGCTTATAAATGCCAAAACTTCATTGAGCCTTAATTTCGCTAGAAGACCTTTCTATTATGATATTATATTATAATATCTAATATGATATTATTCATATATTATACAATATTTTGCAGTATCTTCACAGTAGCAGCCTTATGTTAATAGACATTATTACTCCTTCGAAGTTGTATAAGGAGGAGGACAGGGAGGTGATTCAAGACAGCCAGCATGGCTTCACCAAGGGCAAGTCCTGCCTGACCAACCTAGTGGCCTTCTGTGATGGCGTGACTACATCAGTGGACACAGGAAGGGCTACAGATGTCGTCTATCTGGACCTCTGTAAGGCCTTTGACATGGTCCCCCACAACATCCTTCTCTCTAAACTGGAGAGGTATGGATTTGATGGGTGGACTGTCCAGTAAAGGGTGAGGAATTGGTTAGATGGTCGCATCCAGAGGGTAGTGGTCAACAGCTCAATGTCCAGATGGAGGTCGGTGATGAGTGATGTCCTGCAGGGGTCCGTATTGGGACTGGTACTGTTTAATATCTTCATCAATGACATAGACAGTGGGATCAAGTGCACCTTCAGCAAGTTTGCAGATGACACCAAGCTGAGTGGTGCGGTTGACTCGCCTGAGGGACGGGATGCCATCCAGAGGGACCTGGACAAGCT
>NW_008824238.1:6788192-6796947 GCF_000699105.1 Pygoscelis adeliae | reverse complement strand
GAGTTGGGGTTGTTCAGCCTGGAGAAGAGAAGGCTTCGGGGAGACCTTATTGCAGCCTATCAGTACTTCAAGGGGGCTTATAAAAAAGATGGCGGCAGACTTTTTAGCAGGGCCTGTTGCAATAGGACAAGGGGGAACGGCTTTAAACTAAAGTGGGGTAGATATAGCCTAGATATAAGGAAGAAATTTTTTACGCTGAGGGTGGTGAAGCACTGGCACAGGTTGCCCAGAGAGGTGGTGGATACCCCATCCCTGGCAACATTCAAGGTCAGGTTGGACAGGGCTCTGAGCAACCTAGTTGAAGATGTCCCTGCCCATGGCAAGGGGGGTTGGACTAGATGACCTTTAGAGGTCCCTTCCAACCCAAACTATTCTATGATTCTATGATAACTCTGTCAGTGTGTTGCTCTGTAAGTGCGGGGGAATTAGTGGTAGTTGCACAATCTCTGTAGATATCAGATGGTGTTCAGCTCTGAGACTCTTGAGGAGTTAATGATTTTGGGTAGAACAAAGGAAAGACTCCTTTCCTGCTTTCCACTGAGAAGACATGAAACTGCTCCCTGACCGCGAAAAGGAGACAGAATTGCATTAATAATCTCCTCCTCAGATTAGCTAATAGCTCTGTTAACAAACAGCAAGCTAGATTTATATTTGTATACTATTGTTACTCTACAGATCAACAGAGTTCTGCAGTCTTGCAGAGGAGACCTCAGCTTTTAGGTTTTATCTTTATTTCGTTTTTCCCTTCCAAAGAAGAGAGTTGACACACAGGCAGCAAGACTTCTTTGTATGTGTATTTATATATGTGAGTTAAGTTATTTTAAAAAAATATATGCTATGGCACTTTATTGTTTGGAAAATGACAGATGATATTAGTATCAAAGATCTCACAGCAATGCACGTACCTAGGGGACAGAGGCTAAGCTTTGGTGTGGAAATTTAATTTGATCATTTCCTGACTTGTGCTTGGCTGATGCTAACCCATTTGCTTTCTCATAAAGTTAGTATTTGTAGAGAGCATGTACAAACATAGACTATATTTCATTCAATTTTTGTTTTAGTTTTTTCGTATTCTAGTGCATCTGTTTCTACTGAAAGCCTTTTGGCATAATTGATTCATGCTAAAAAAAAAATTAAATATCTTATTTTTCTTCATCCATTAAGAAATCTAATCTTTGCTTATACCCTCCAGACTTACTAAACTAGAGCAAATAAAAGCATTTCAATGGCTGTATGAAAGCTGCTTGTTTGCATGCCTTTTGGGGAGGCAGCAGTGGAATCATTTGCTGATTCATATCAGCATCTGTGGTGATTTTAGCAAGACAGCCTTTTAGTAACAGTCTTTTAAAACTAAAATAGACTTGACTTTCAAGAAAAGACAGACACTGTTGGTTGCTTTTGGTGTTGTATGACACCTGGAATGTTTTGTATGTTTTTTACCAATTTTACATCCCATTTCAGCCTGTTCAGCAATGAGCTAGTCAGAACCACTCCTACCATTTTAGTGCTGCAATAGCTATTGGAATGGTTATTGCATGCCCTCTGCTCCCTCCTCCAGCTCCAGGAGGGAATTTCCACTAGAAATGAAGGATCAGGCTTCATTTTCTACCCTTTTTGTCTGCTTTGTCTGCTTCCTTTTTGGCACAGGACTAATTCTGCTTGAGCTTTAAGCCAACTGTCTGATAGAGGGTATTGGACCTTCCTATAGTTTTATGAGTAAAAGGTTTCTAGTTGTTTTTTCTATTTTTTTCTAATTTCTGTGCAATTCATGAGAACAGCTGAAGTAGGAGATACACACCTAGCATCCAAACAAGGCCTGTATTATACTTCTACAACATCTGGAATAACCCCCCTGACTTCACTGGAGTTCAGCCTCTTAGCCTTTTGGTGCCCAAATTCTCCCTTTGGAGGTACATACTAGTTTCTTCTTAACTCCTTAGAGAAATCACTTGAAAGCTCATGACAGCTAATTGTAACCCTAATATTTTTTACTAGAATTTTGGACAGCAATTGTGAAGGAATAGTATCAAAAGCTGTGATTCAGATGGTAAGGGTTAGTTCTTGCATGTGGTTGAGGGGGAAGAGCAAGGCGTAAGTAAATGTTTTCCTTTTGGACAGTAGCATGCATGAGTCCCTCCCTAGCACTCAGCCTCTCCTACCTTTCCAACTGATGTTCTTTCTTCACGCCATACGCAAGCGCGTGCTTTGCTAAGTTGAGCAATGCATTTAAATGCTCGGTGGCGCTGCAACCTAAAAAAGCAACTTAGCGTCTTCACGCATATAAAAAAAAATAATTGTCTGATTTGTTTCAAAGCAGAAATGGTTAACTGGAAAAACACAGCCCAGCACCACAGGCTCTCTATGTGCAAGAGCTTTAATGACCCCCAACTTTTAAAAATTTGTCAGACATAAAAGCAGTACTAATCCGATTAGTAACTGTGATTGAGTAAATCTACTGTAAAAATGGACCGTGCCCTGTTTTGAACATGATACCATGCTGGTCATTTGAGAACTGCCACTGTGAAACATAAAAGTCTCTTTGATGGAATATTTATTTCATGAGTTAAAAAAAAGGGATAATATAGTATTGTTTGTTTTCAAAATCACTTGTAAAATTTTATTAGCCAAGGAGCCAATATTCAAAACAGTCAAGAAAGACTTGTGCTGTGTAGTAAGACAGAGATGAAAGCTCATCAGAGAGGAAATCAAGTGGTTAAGTCCAAGAATTGCTTGCTCTACTTCTTTTAGCTGCAGCGCCTTGTAGGAATAAAAGGAAGACAACTATTTTGGAAAACCATATTTGCTAAGTTGAAAAAGTCAGCACTCTGTTGTGTGGCCTTGGAAACTCTCATTGAGCTTTCTATCTGCCCTCCAGAATATTTCTGCATGTCACTTTGGCAGTCACAGCTACTAATTTTAAAGCAGAGAAGCGTCTTCATTCCTTGGGGCTCACATGCACTGCAATTAGTCTTATTATAAAATGCCAAAAAATCTCTGGCAGCTAAAATAAAGTCCAGGGAAATGTCCACACCACTGATGAATGAGTTCATTGAAAAGAAGTAGGGGTGAGCACGAGCCACGACATTTGGATCTCGACGCAGGTCCGGAAAACCTGAGGACTGTGATTTGGCTAGGTCCGCTATATATATAGAAGGAGATCAGCAGCGGCATTTGTATCCAGATTTCATTAACTGTTTATTTTAAGTGCATTCACATGGATGCACACGCATGGTTTACAATTGTTATCCAAACTTCAAATAGAACAATAAATAATATTGCTTATAAAACGTCTCATTTTTCATTCGCCCACATGTAGCGGTATTTCCTTGCTGGTCAGAGTGTCTAAGAGGTTGTCTTGAGTCAGGAATGCTTGACCAGCCCCTCTTGCTCTAACACTAATGTTCTATTTACCTAATTAAATATTAGCACAAGCTGTTTGCATGGTGGAACGTGCCAGCTACCGAGAGAGAAAAATAAACCATTTTCCTAAGTCAGAAAGTGTATTTTTCAGACATGAGATCCAATTTATCACCCCAGCTGAAACGGTTTTGATTTTTTAAAGAAAAATGAATTCAGCTTGTAATGAAGGGCTTTCATTTTGTTCACAAAAGTGAAAAAACCACCCATTTTTAGGATAGATGGAAAGCTTAATTTGTCCTGCAACAAGTCTCTCGCTTCATGTTCAGTTTGTCTGCATTTTTGTACAGAAGGAAACATTTTAGACTGTATGCAGAAGAGGTTGTCAGGACATCGCTCCTGCTTTTCCCTCCATGCCAGAGCATTCGCAGTTGCAGGAGACTGGAGCCCAGACCTCCCTCTGCTCCCACAGTCCTGGACCTGCACCTTTCGGTGCCCAGGGAAGTTTCCGAACCACCGCAATGCAATACAGTAATTCCCATCGGGAAGCGAAGATATGCCCCGCTCCTTACATGGAGCCATGGAGGAACTGCGGTGATGCTGAGGGACCTGTGCCAGCAGGGCGGCTTGGAGGACCCACACGTGGCGGGTGACCGAGGGGCACTGGGCAGGGGCAGCCGCAGACCCCATTGCCCACAGCCACGCTGCTGCGCTCTCTCTTTGGGAAGCCAGCTTCAAATTGCGCCCATGCCTGCAAGATCTTGCCATAAACCGGTTTGCTCCTGGATCCAGACAGCTATTGAGCATGTGTGAGAGAAATCCCAGGTGCAAAGTCCTGGCATGTTGGGAAGGGGAGCGGGGGAAGCCCCGAGCATTGCCGGCGTTCACAAGTGAGGCTTTAAACTCCGGCTGGGGGACAACCCTCTGCAATGAGTTTTGCTGAACACTCGCTGTTAAATCTACATTTCTTTGAACAAAGTTCTGGAACTGACAACTTAAAAATGGTCAAAACAACATTTTTCGATGATTCACTTGTAATAAATACAGACGATTAAAAATTTCCCCTCCATAAGCTGTGCTTTGCTCATTGAGGAGAAAGAAAAATAGACATTTTCAACCATTTTAACCTATGATTCAAGCTCTTCATATTTGTACATATCTACATGTGTTTGAGCATGTATAGATACATACATACATTTTAAAGATCTTTTCAAAGAGCAAGCCTACTAATAAAGACATATCTGTGAAAATTAAATAGGAGGCTAAAGGATATTTTGTCTAGGCTGGAGTAAAGTTTCTAAAAGGTAAATACCAGTCATCTTTGTTCCAGCCCCCTGGTCCCAACCCCAACAACCTGCATTTGTGGCATACGTTTTTTTCTAGCTTGAATCTTAACTGCATTTTTGCCAACCGTTCAACAGCTGCAAACTCTAAAGACAAAAATAACTGTGTCACCAGAACAGTTTATTTTGGTAATTTTCCTCATCAGATCCTGCTGTAATAGAGGCACTGTAGAGATGCTCAGCTTATGAATATGAAGTAAGGTAAAAAGTCATTTCCTAGGGCTGAAAGAATGGGCCATAAAAAGACAGATTAGTGCCTGAAAGGGTTTGCACGCTGTTCCTCAAGACCACAGGTAAAAATCTAGTACAATTACTTTCTTTTAAATATCATATGATCCACTCTGTATAAAAAACCAAAGGAAACAGTGACCACAGCATACACCTACTGAGATTCTAAAACGAATCTTTGCTCTTCAGATAGTTAATTTATGACATAAATTCTCTATTGAGCAATTGTACACATGCACAAGGACATTGAGTAATGTTTATACAGTATTTTAGTGCATGGTAACTACAGTGGAGTCAAGTCTGGAAATCTGAATGAGACTGCAAAATAGTCCCAGTAATTTCTGATATCCATGAAACATTATGTCCTAAAAAAAGGGGCACAAATCAGGCCTGTTAAAACACAAGATGGATTTTCTCACCAACATTATACTTCCTGACACAAACTGAACTGGGTCCACTATTCTTTTACACTTCCAGCATATTCTATTCTAGTATATTTCAAAATCAGACTATTTGCCAGAAAAAGCCCTGTTTGTATTGAAACACAGGAATTGTATATTTTCATCCTTTTGAACTAGGAAATCCCAAATGTATGGTGTCCCAGGCTGCTTCTTGGGGATGATGGTGTGTGTAGAGTGAGCCATGAACAACTCTTTGTTTCATTTCCAAACAGTTTTATAAATAGAGCTCGCTTACGATCTCATAAACTTCATTCGATCCTGCGGCCTTTCTGCGTAGCTTCATTTACACACGCACAAATTGAGCATTTAAGAGGTTTACTTTAGTTTGATAATGATCTATTAGGACTGATTATAAAATATAAAAAAAAAATCAGGTATCTAGTACAAATATTCTTTCACATAAACAACACATCACCTCATTTCACTGCAGCCTCATTTCTGGATGGGGTATCAAGTTCATAACATTATTCTAGGGCAAAGTGACTTGCTCTTGTAACATAGTGTTTTGGAGCTTGTACTCTTTAAAAAATACAGAGCACCAGATCTTGAGCGTTTCTGGGGAAGATCCTTCTCAACAGAGGCCACAGTTGTAAATCAGATGAGATTTTACCTGTAGGTATGTACATGTGCATATGTGTGTGTGTGGGGAACAGAGGTGGAAGGACGGTATTAGCAGTGGGGACTTAGACCACCCTGGTCATTTAAAAACTGCATTCAGCATGTCACTGGTTATTATTTAGGCGTCTTTGTTTTCAGGTTGTAACATATCTCGGATACCAATTCCTGATCGCTTGCCCACATTCTTTTCTTTTAAATTCCTTCCTAGGCTTCTGTCTTACAAAATGTTATGCATCTTCCTAAGCTTACATGTGAAGCAAATGGCATTCCCTCTAGCGTGACCCTGGCTTCATGACTGCGGCTTGGAGGGTGCCCTGTGCGGAGCAGTGGAGGGAGTGGTTGCGACCACTGCCATGGCGTTGCTGTTCCCCAGCAAGATGAGTTGGGCTGGGGAGAGAAATTGGGGATGAATAGATTGAGGACGATTCTGGTTGCTGCCTTACACTACCAGCATCTGAGGTTATCCAGCAGAGTCAGAGAGGGGGAGGTAAGAGGAACATGCCAAATAGGCATAAGTATATCCCAGACACTTCATCTGCTGTCACTGCTAGTGCTGCCACCCAGAAAAGGGCTGCCATAGTGGTGGTGGCTTAAAGTGGCTGGAAGGAGTCCAAGGGAGCAGGGAAATTTACTGGGCAAGAGAAGCAGTGCTGCAACGAAGAAAGGAGGAAGGACTTCTGGAAAATCTCTCTCTCCTGCCAAATATGACAAATATCACTTTATTGCTCTGTTCCTCTATTACTTTTCTGCTACGCTTCTCTGCGATCAGTATCCCAAAGCTATTCTCCAGCAAAGGAACAAAAGGAAAGTCTGGTCACCCACCAGTGTCACAGTACACCCTCCAGGCACTGAGCAGGTGGTGGAACTGGACTATGCTTAATCCATAGCATGATAGACTAAGGATGTAAGTGAGGCCAAGTACGTAGAGAGAGGCAATAACTTGATATATCTCTTCATGTTATCAAGAAGAGGAAAAATGAGGTCCACAAATTCTTTTTCATATCTGAAGAAGGGCTTACATGCCTGAAAGTTTGTTGCTTCATTTGCTAATTCTATCAACCAGTCTAATAGTGAAAATATTGACTTTTTAAACTGTGCCTCACTTATTTAATATACACTGACAGTCCAATATCAGCAACACCTGAAGTGCCAAAAAAAATAAATGCCATATTACATCCTCTCAAGTGAAAAATACAAATGAGCGTGTAACCATTTTACTCAACTCCCTGTGACTGGTAGCAGAGCAGACCTCAATGACTGGTTTTGCTCTGGAGGGTCCATGAGACCAGCTACATAACTGAAATAACTGGAGACAACACAGACACAACGATTTTAGTTTTCATGCCAAATCCAGATCATTTTTAAAGCCCCAACTAACTTTTTTTTTTGCAAGCTTTTGGCTCACAATTTATTTCAGGTACAATACTGCAGTCTTCCGGTGCTGCAAGGAACCCATGAAAGTATTACCTTGATCGGGTTCATCCGTGGATAGACGGTGGTATGTATTTATAACCAGCACAAATAATTATGGCTGAGAATATGCAGGCAGAAGAAGTAAAATGGAAGGGTAAAAATAATTTAAGAATCATGTCTAGGTTCACTTCTTTTTTATTCTGAAGAACTTTACTTCCAGACAGGCATTCCCAGAGGAAGCTGCAATGGTTTACTGTTAAAAAATGCCCGATTCTTTGTTAGCTGTTTACATTTGATGAGATCTACAATATCCTTACATGTAACATCAAAGGCTGAGTCAGTCCCTGCATTCAGTTTGTTCCCACACTTGAAATGAATACCTTCTGAAGAAAGTTATATTTCACTGCTGCCAAAGGAGCCAACCCACTAATACAGCAACAGGACTCCACTGCGGATAAATATGTGGTCGAGCCCCAGCATTGTTTGCTGATTAATCTACAGTGATCATTAGCTCTAAATATCACTATTATCTATCCTAAATATCTCCTGATTTCTTACTTGCTGAAATCCAAGTTAGCTGATCATCAGTTTAAGCACAGGAAAGTTTCCCACGGCATTCTTTTTGCAGGAGGAGAATGATGGAAGAAGTATGGGAAGTTTTTAGGTTTTTGTTCTTTTTTTGGGTAGTAACCACTTTTTTGTCACTGTGTATTTCTGCAAGGACTGTATTACTGCTTGGAGTACTGAAAAGACATTTTAACGAGGGAGAATAACAAAAAAACCCGCAGAGATGAAAACTGTAAATTGACCAACACTGAGGTTAAAGATGTCTCCTCAGTACATTACACAGAGATTATAAATGACAAAAGCACGTAAAACCAGGTATTTACCTTATTTTCTGATTCCACTTTGTAAATTCATCCCTGCTGGGCAATCGGAGTCTCAGTTCATAAACCAGCACTATCTTAAGTTCTCTGCTGATCCAGCTGATTTGGTCTTACATATTTCCTTCTCGGAGGCCGAATACCACCCTCAGCGTACCCCATGTATACCGTTTACTTTATTTACACTCCAAGCCAACACACAGCTATACTAAGCCACGCAGCCATACTAAAGCACCAAGCCTGCAGAGACCCCCAGCCCACCCGATGCGGGGAAACTCCTCATCCGGAGCTGCCTAAGGCCTTGGGGCTTTTATCAGTCGGTTTGCTATTCAGCTTGGAGAGCCGATTCAGCCACGCCGGAGCTGCTAGCCCTGCGGCAACATACAGAATCGTATAGAGGCCCATTTTACCCTTTACTGTCTAGCCTCGGTATGTTTTGAGTGAAGGTGAC
>NW_008824238.1:6778501-6788033 GCF_000699105.1 Pygoscelis adeliae | reverse complement strand
GCCGGCTGCGCCCTGCGGCAACCCCGGCGGCCTCTCCCGCGGGGGTTTTGGTCAGCGCTTCCTCAAGGGACCTCGGTGGTACCAGCCGGGGCGTCTGCCTTTGTTTTCCCTTTGTTGCAGCCCATTTCCATATGCACCTCGCCCGAGTCCAGAGCTAGGCATTAGGCTGATGTATTATTATTATCTTTTTTAAAGAATGTATTTTATGCTTTAGCAGTTAGTACAGCTGTTCACGTATCAGACTGAATCCGACACAGTTGATGCAACTAAGTTTTTTTTTTTTTCTTTTAAAGAATGTGTAGACTTCATTTACAAAAATGCTCTCTACATAGAAGTGAGAAAATAACAGCAGGCTGTGTGCCGATTTTTTGCAGAAATAATCTCTAGTGTGGCAACATTTTCATATTTCTGGAAGTTGTTACCTGCCACTTTAAAGCTAAAAGAAAAAAAAGACCGGTAATTCTGAGGTATTCCTATTTTCAGAATTAAGATATTCAGCATTTTCTGAAAATGAAGCATATGGCATCTCAAACTAAGAATGCCAAATTACTGGTCACTTTTGAAAAACTAAGCCTACAAGTGCTGAACCTTTTACTGCCACTGTATTCACTGATAAAAATAAAGTAGCTCATATTGCCATCTGAAATATTTTGGCCTTCGGAGCAGACGCAATTATGCTGTCTCATGAGTTCATAGCCAAGTCAACAGTATTTGTTCAAGCCCTTGTTTTTTGCTGGCCAAGCCTCAAAAGATCTGTGTTTAGGTTGAAGTGTGAACAACCACCCAACTGGAGAACGCCGTAAGAAGCGACGTTCAGCCTTGGTTTCAGATTCAAACATCTTCAGAGCTCAAGGATGAAGAAGAAAAGAAAGGTGATTTGGACATGGTTTTGATTCATCCCTTTGTACATATGGGGCCCGCAGAGATTTTTGGATCGGGATCCAAGTGTCTATGAAATGCGGGAACTTTCAGATCCAGGCTCTTGGTTTGGTTTGGATCTACCTCTCTGCTTTGATCTGTTTGGGTGTTTACTTGAAGCTTGTCCAACCTGTCCACATTTTTTTGAATTTGGAAAACTGAGCTGGAAATGTGACCAACTGCCTTTTTTTTGTGGTATTTGACAATTTCAATTCTCAACTGAAACGGGCACGTTTCCAAACTTCTAGAACTTCAGCTCACAATTAGTGTTGTGTTAATGCAGATGTTACTTATAGTCATGATGCTCAGTCATTTTGCAGGTACATATGTTCAATAGTGGCATACAAAGTTAATTTTAAAAAACCCTCCCTGAATTAAATCTGTGTGGCAAATCTCCGCAGATAGCAAACTGCACTTCCTGACGTCAAAGAGCAGGTAGTTTAGCATCTTTCTTTTGGACTTGCGGAGTAAGTACTGACAAGCTTTCTGGGAACTTTTCCACGTTACCAATGCTACATACCTCTCACAAAGTGGTTGAATGATGAGTACAATAACTCAAAGATAGTAGCTAGAAATATAAGAATCAGGGTCACAGCTTATTTTCTTCTAAAACAAAATAAATTGCTTGACGCTTCAGGGTGAAGAGCTTTAAATTTACTGAGTGGATTTGCTTGAGCTGACAGTCTTTGAAGAGCTTGACCTGTAACTTGTATGCTCCTGTTCCACTGCCAGCCCAGTCCCGTAACTCACCCCGAGAGAGAGTCACAGCCTCACCTATAAAATTATGTCCTCTCCTCACTGGCGAGCTCAGGATTAGTCTCCTTGAAAAAGTTAACCAAGGTTTGAAGGTATCACATGGCTGCCCGGTACAGCAGTGGTGATGTTTGTGGAACCATTCACTGTCTCAGGGCTAATCTCCGGGATAATTTAGATTAACCTTACAGAGCTCTGGAAACCCCATTCCCCATGATGGACTATCCCTATTATATCCAGTCTCAATCTTAAAGGTTTAACCCAAGCTGACATCACAATGTTATATCAAAAGCTTTAAACTGATATATATCTAAATAACCCTCCAACCCTCCTCAATTAGACTTTACCTTTAGCTCGAAAGTCTTTTCACCCCCTCACAAAAACACTGTATCTACTGTGAATAATGCTAACCAGAGAAAGCAGGACATCTTGATGTCTTCTGCTGTTTACTTTGTCACAAGACGGATCACTGTGGCAAATAGATGGGTTGTATCAAAGAGCTGCCCCCCCTCGTGTTTGGGAAGGTTTTGAAATCGAGCAGCTCGGGGTGGGAAGGGAGCGGGATTTTTCACCTTAGCAAAGGTACCTCAGGGGCAGGCTCTGGCTTCTGGCATGGGAAGCCAAATTATTCTCTGTTAGTAAAAGTATTTATAGCCATCATTACAACTTTGACTGTGGAGTACATGGCCAAAGACCCCTAGAAGTATAGAGAAACATGAACTAAAAGCGTAATTCCAGTCTGAAGCTGGAGTAAAAGAAATAAATCATACTATGTAGAATTATTAAAAAAAAAATTAGCCTGTTAAAAATTATGCAAACACCTTTTTTTTTTTTTTTTTGGAAAAGGTGCTCTGCTGCAGGGAGAAAGGTGTTTGTGTCTCAGGGATTTTTGCAGAGCAGCCAGAGTAATTCTCACGATGCGCTTCCTGCCGAGGTGGCTGCCACCAGCGGCACTGACCAGCCCTTGGGTCCCTCCCCAGCACAAGGCATGGCAGAAGGACACTGCAGTGAAGAAGCCCAGCACGGTCTCGGCCTGTGCGGATCCTGCAGGGTCTGGGGCCAGGAGAGCCTCTTCTTGCCTCTAGACTTATTTCTAATGGCTCACCTGACCTGACCTGCACCACCTGAGCCTTCTCACTTCCCCTTGAGTATTCGCCACCAACAGACTCAGGACAAAGAAGTCTGGGCAGAGTCATCCAGCTGCTTTCTGCTACGCATATAGAAAATGTCAGGTTAAATAAAATTCTTTGAGGTGGAGGAAGGTGACTGGGTGAGGTGTAATCATCTTTTTAGGCAGGTAAAAGAGGTGCCTTCCCCCCCCCCCCTTTTTTTTTGTGCATGTGCAGACTGGACCACACTATAAAAAAGACAGAATGCCTCTGAAAACAAAATATTACCCAACTCCTTGGCACTGTTCAAGCTGTTCCTGCTCTCCCTGGGTCATGGCAGATAAGTTTTTACATTTTGGTAATTTTGAACAGGTTGAAGACCAGTTATAGAATAAAGAAAAAATTATGAACCTGAGAAAGGCAGGTCAACTGTCATTTTTTTCAGCAACTGTGAAAGTTTTTACTTCCAGCCTTCATTTCAAGTTCTAGTGTCAATGATGTAGCAATAAAAGCAGCTGCAAAATAATGATGCAAAGAGGCCATGTGTCTTATGGTTTATGTACAAGACAGAAGCTGTCAGAACACTGAAGGCTATAACTGCCTGGGAGGCACCAGCTTTGGGAGAACATTTTTTTCAGTTTCCATGTTGGTTATGCCCTGGGGAGTACTTACGGGATTGTTTCTCTGGTCTCTATGATTTCACAATTATGCAATCTACCTCCAGGGATACAATCTCTTCACTCAAAAATAAAACAAAGATCTTAATAAAAATGAGTACAAAGGTACAATAGGAAAATGGATTTAAGGAGAAAACATGGAAATTTCCAAGCATTCCTACAAAGGTAGCTAAGCTAAGCCACACATTTCTTCTACTTAAATATAGAGCAAAAGGTGAAGTACACAGTGATGTGACCCCAAGTCCTTGTAAAGCTATTCTGGTGGCCCAAAGCAGGTTTCAGCGTAGCCATGGAGGATTTCTGGGGGAAAATCCTCCAATGTAGGGATGATCAACTCTTTTTGCCTGTGCCCCATCAATCCCAAGGAGCACTGACCTGTGCTTTAGGAATCCTCCAAGTAGTATAACTTCCCTGTGATGTTCTCCTTAGATATGCCTACTTTGACTATGGTAATATGACCTAGGAAGAAAGCTCATGTGTTAGACCATTAAATAAGTCCATCCACTGATAGGCTCAAAGAGGAATAGGTGCAAGTCCATGTAAAAAGAAGTGGTTTGGATGGTTGGCTTAATTTTTATAACCCACAGATTTGCTGATGTGGTGTTTGACCATACACTCTACATGTAGCTGGCTCATCCTCCACTTTGTCCTGTCACCGTCCGTTGCCAGAAACAAACCATCGATGAACAACTCCCACTGTTCACCAGGATACTGCATCCGAGCTGGCATTAGCTCTAGCTGTCTTGTCTTCCTGTACCAATGCAAAACAGTTGGAAAACTCTAAGGGAGCAGCTACAGATTCCTTCAAATAAATTGCTCTGAAGTTTTGTCTTTTTGGCCTGCGGGTAGCTCATGATCTGGGAAGCAAAAACTGAGGTCAGCTCCTGCTCTCAGCTCTTGCGCCTAGCAGATGCTTTCAGGGCAAATGGAGACCCAAATTCTCCCTCTGTCCAATGGTTGTCCACTGGACAACCGCTGTCTAATTACGGGACTGTTTGAGGGACTGGGTGGCCTGCCTCTTCATTCAGACACCAGCTGACTTAATGGTCCTAAATAAAAGGTCCTTTAAAAGTTAAAATCACTTTGGTGCACATGTTTCATAGAATATACTGAAAACAATGAACACAAAAAAAAATCCACACAGCGTTTTCTCCCATGTGCACGCACACACATCCCAGTAATGTAAAACAATATGAAGTCTTACAGTGTGAAACGGCATAGGGAGAGATTGTAGCAGAGTCTTTCTCAGTGTGTTTTTTTCCAAATCAAAAGGGGAGGTTTGTTCAAAGGTATGGCGTACAACTGGCAGGAATCAGGCAAGACCCCAGGATCTGTGCAAGATGAACGATCTGAACGGATAATGAGGTTGTTTCCTCCTGCTCCTATATAAAAATAGCCTTATTTCAGGAAGTGCTGACCGCTTTTCTTTCCTCGTGTTTCAAATTCAGCTCCCAACAATACAGGTAGTAAAAATCAACTAGCCACTTAAAAAAAAAAGTCTATTTAGTCTAGGTATGGTTGTAAATAAAGTGACAAATTCGACAGTCAGTGTAACTGACTTTGTTTCTAACTGCACTTACAAGCATCCTTCCCACCGCCTGCCCCAGGGATCCTCACTGCGGTGCATGTGATCTCACAGCCATTTCCTTCAGTCTGTGGTGGATTTGGCCTAAATTTAACTACATTTCTGTTTTTTGTTCTGGAATCACTAATAGTGAGTCAAAGAATCAGTTCAAATGCCGTGATTTATGTGAGAGTTAAATGCCACTGAAAGGCAGAGTTACTGCTTCTCAAGACTGATTGCTGTTGCGATGTTTGGTGTTTTTCTTAGAAGTCCCAGGGAGAGTTTCATGACAATTCAGTTACTTTGAATTTAAAATAAACCCCAACAAATTTATAGGTCCTCAAAAATTGTGAAGGAAACATTAAAAGAGAGGCTTTTTAATGGCTTAGAAGCCAAAGAACCAAATCTTTAAGCCCAAAACCTGAATATTTAGAATTTGAATGAGGATTTAAAACCCATTGCTGGTTTTAAGGTAACGATTTATGAATGACTGCTTTGGTGATGCTGAACAAAGCCCTGGGCCCTCAGGCTGTATATCCTCTGTGTTTGCTTTGGCCTTCAGGAAGAACAGTTTTACTCAAGAGTTTAAAGGCTGGGAAGGGCTTCATCTCATCTGACTTTGGTGATTAGATAGATGTCTATGTCTAACATAGATGCCCCCATTGTAGTAGTCAACCTGAATCATTACTGAGTGACTGCAGCCTACTGCCAGCTGGGAGGAGCTGTTGGAAAAGTGTCCTCATGGTGTACAAGAGGAAAGGGCTCGTAACAAGCACGTACCTGCAAGCTAAAGCCCTGGCACAAGGACAGAAAGCAGTTAAGGTAGGATGCTCAAGGAATAGGGTCAATAGGGCTATCAGGATGAACGGCTTGCACACTGGGGCTACAACTTCCAAGGTGGGCACATGGCTCACAGGGGCATCCTGGGGACAAACTGTGGCCATCGCAGATGCTAAGCGGGTGTGTTTGGGGTGGCCGTGATCCCGAGGGCAAGCTGTGGCAGGGCCTGCAGATGATCTAGGAGATTCACTGCCTGCACTGGCAGCAAAACTGCTCTGGGGAACAGGCCCTCAAAACATTGCAAAGCCATATCCTTTGAGTCAAATGCAGGAAGAACCAAAGCTGGCAAGGATGGGGAAAGGACCGGCAACTCCAAGCTGGATGCTGTAACGCAAAGGAGCTGGAACTCCTGAAGAGTTATTTTGTACCTGCTGGGGTGAAAAGGAGTAGTTTGGTTTGCGTTGGTTTCATAAAGCAGGCCCCAGGAGGGAGATTCCTGCGTTGAGTCACCTGTTGTGTGGTGTGCAAGTACATCTGGGCCTCATCGGGGGGAAATCCAAGGCACGGCAGCAGAGGCTGCCTGGGGCAGGAGTGACGCACCATCAACACTCATACACCAGCAGCTAGAGGAGTGCGGTTCTGCAACAGGACTTTTGTGTTCCTTAAACTTAGGCTGCTTGCGCAGCCTCTCTTCATTGGGTGAGAAGCAAAGAGAAACAGCTCAGATCAACTGCAGTCAAAGCCATGCATTTACTGTCTGCCATTAACGGTTTAGAGTAAATGAAAAATTGGTTTTGTAAAAAAACATGCTTTATGTTTTGACCCAAGTCACATAAAACAGATATGGCTGTAGAGTATGAAACAGTCCAAGCCAAAGTGGTGAATCCAGCTAACTGTTATTTGCAGGTCATGTCACCCATGTGTTTTGAGTGCTCAGACAGTGTAAAAGGCTGTAACTCTCTGAACTAAAGCATTTCACCATAATTGATTAATCTTTTGGCACAGACCTTTTTAAGTGTTTTATTCTCTGGGTGCTATTTTTCACATTTTGTCTCCTTATTAAAAACTGCAGACATCCAATCAGCTCTCAGAAACAATGACCTGTGACTCATGTAACCATTGACAGACTGTTTTGGAACAACTCACAAAAAGCTGAAATGCATTAAACGATTCAGCTAATACATAAATAGAATACAGGGTCAGTTTGCAAGCCATTTGTTAATAGACTAAAGGGCTCCCTTCCCACAAAAATAATTTAAAACATGATCTATCCAGCTTCTTCCAGAACAATTCATTCTTTCCAGAGTCTCCTCGATGCCAGTTACAGATGTAAAGGCTAGCCTGGCTATAGCTGTCAAGGACAACCTTTTTGCAGGTTTTGGATCATTCCCGGTTCCTTATATGTTGGCACAAGCCTAGATGGCTATGGTAACCTGGCCTGCGGATAAATTTCAAGACTCTTCTTTATTCTTTCTATGGGTTCAACAGTGGAGCCCCCTTAATGTTGAAGTGTTGGGCATTTTCTGTCTATACAGGAGTTTCTGAAGAGTTGTGGTTATCCTGGTTGAGCAAGCTGATAAAGTAGAGAGGAAGTTCTTCACCTAAATAGGCTAAATGCTGAGGCTTGATCGAGAAGTTGGCCAAAGGATTGGATTTGACTGGAAGAGGATTGGAAATTACTTTCTCCACATTTGGTTATGTTAGAAAATCTTTTGTTGTTCTGAGTAGGTGCCAGGTCTCACTGTAGAAAGGTGGAAATGCCAACTAACTGCTAAGCTAGTTGGTCCCCCCATTTTCCCTTGAGTGCAATTAAGAATATCTAGACATCAAGCTGTACAGCAGGAGATGAGAGGTTAATCTAGTCCAGTATTCTGTTTTCAGTAGTGTCCAATGGCGAATGCTTACAGAAATGTAAAAGAACAGAGCAAATAGATAGTGATAAATCCAGTGCCTGTTTGCAGCTCAGGGTCGTCCTCATCTAGAGAAACTATCTGGTTTTCTGATAGCCCTCAATGGAGTTTTTTTCTCTGAGTTTTTACAGTCAGTGCTTAAACCCATGTAACTTCTCAGCACCCATTATGTTCTAGGGTTTTGCTAGGAATAGGTTTAAGCTTCTTCGATTCATTTTGAACATAATTCCAGATAATTTTAATTGATGCCACCTACTTTTAGTATACTGTGCGACAGCAAACAGTCGCTCCCCATTCAACTTCATACCACACAAGATTTTACAGATTGCATCTTTACTGCCTTGATTGCCTCTTCTTCAGACTAAGCATTTTATTCTGTGCTGAAGACATCTGATCAGTCATATATATCTTTCCATCTCAGATTCTAATATAGACATTATGTCTCATTGCTGGTGCATGTAGCTGAATGTGCCAAAAGACATTACTCCCTGTAAGTTTGAGTTATTGGGACTATCTGATAAAGCTGGCTGCCAAACCAGAAACTTACTTGTCAGATTTCTGGATCTGCCTGTGGATCCCCAAGCCTGGAATGCTCCCAGCCTCTCTGCAGCAGCAGAGTACTGTGATGCAGCCCGGGCTGGTTCCCTCTGCACCAGGTCACACACATTGTACTGGCACTCTCCTGCTTGCCGATTTACCTCTCTTCATTCACTCCGCTGCATTTTCAGCCAAAATGGGAGCCGAACGTAACACTGCACCTGTCTGTCTGCAGTATGCAAATTCTTCTAACCATTACTGACCCCTCTCCTGTCCTGCCCTGGCAGCCGCCGGGCTGGCAGAGAGCCTGGGCTCTGGTAGCACTCCCTGACCGCTTGCTGCGGAGAAACCCCCTGTTCAGCAGCAGGCTAGGGCTCGGACAGCTGTGTTGCCTTGTGGCTCCTCTTGAATCATTTCCACACTGGTGAGAGCCAGTAGGCTGCTGGCAGACCCAGCCTGGGGGGCCGTGGGTAATCCAAAGTGCAGATGTGGTTAGGTGCAAACGGCAGCACACTTCATAGAGGACGGACGTGACCGGATGGGGGAATATACACGTGGCGTTATGTCACTGAGTACAGCTGGGTTTGACTTGCTACATGGGCATAATCTTGCATATAATTACATGAATTCTTTCTGGTCTTAGGAGGCTTTTCTTTCAAAGGTCAATCATGTTGTCCAGATATGTTTTTCTAATGCTTTAATATTTAATTATGATATTATAGAACTATGAAGGGTACACTACTGGATTACCTATCAGCATCCATTCTAAATGACCCATATTGTATAAAGCAATATATTTTGAAATGAAATATAAGTCTAAAAGAAACAAATAGCTTTTAAAATAAATACATTACCTTTTTGTTTTAAAAGGTAAAGGAAGTTATGAAGATTCATTATTTTTCACACATGGTTATGCTTTAAAAGGCATCAGATGGACAGAGCTAAGTTTCACAGCCAGAAGAAAGTCACTGGCATCCTCTATAAATCAAGCTTTCCTTTCTTTTACTCTCCTGAGCCAGGTGCTCCAAAGGGTTACCACTAGAAGTTAAATCTTTCCAATGGGGAAAAATAGCAGTGCATAAAAACATGTAACTTGCAAAAAGAGAGACTAGGTAAAACTTTGTGCCTTTGAAAACATATGAAACAAAACCAGAGTTAGTGCTTTTCTAATGAACTGGAAGTATGAGCTTCCTGGGACCACAGAGATCACTTTGCAGCTTCTTAGTCAAGACGGAGGATCTCGGAAAACTTCCTGGAAGGAAAATAAGAAAAAAAGAAATGGAA
>NW_008824238.1:6723915-6778463 GCF_000699105.1 Pygoscelis adeliae | reverse complement strand
TTGAATGACAGTGGTAAAATTGAATTCATTAGTGAGGTCATCTAGTCACTGTGTAAGCGTGGGTACAGCTGCGCTCACCTGCAACACCCCTAAATTTGGTTGGTGTGAAATCTGGATGCAAAAAAGTACCGTCATTTCTCATCCCAGAGATATAACTTGCTATTTTTCAGCATATGAAAAAGCACTAGTCATTTACCAATCATAAACATTGCATATATCCTCAATCCTAAAGAGTTACCTGTCTACAGTAAGATGGGGGAAGTAGGAGTACTAACTGTAGGCGTTTACAGGGAGAGTGACGTTAGAAAGGCATTGGAGGCTACTTATGATTACCTCTAAATAAGTTTGATTAGATATACCTGTAAATATACATATATTAAATTAATGTATATATTATGTCTACATATACATACGTATAAAAATAAGTGTCTTGTAAAATATGTAGAGACTTATATACCTACCACACCCAACCCTAAATTCTAAGGGTTATCAATTCTAAAAATCAAAGGTATCCCATTTGGTTTTATAAGTTAGGAAATGACACAGTCTAACAGAGGGGCTATAGTTAATCCTCCGTTTGAATCTTTGAGTCCTGACATGAGGTAAATCTCTTTCTAAACAGACTCTGGAAGGAAAAGAAATGGGAGACATCTTCCTTATGGGAAGGCTTTAGGACAAGCTAAAAAACATGTCTCAGGGCTTGTTTAGATACAGATGATCCTCCTTTGAGTGGGAGGAAGGAGGCAGACTAAATAATGGCTCATAGTCAGATCCAGCTCTAATTTCTAACTCTATGAGAAGAACAGCAATACTGTGTTGGATACTCTTCCATAAAGCCTGGCCGCTCCTCCCCAGAACTGATAAAACAGTTCAGAGAAGGCGATAGATAGGTTATGTACAGCTGTAGGAATTTCTGTCATTCTTTGCTATGGTATTACACTAGTGGAGAAGGTAATGCACCAAAACACATTGAGTTTTGCTCGCCTTCAGTGTAATTAATGTTTGTTTTATTATTCCTTATTAAGTGGAGCAAACAGATTTCTTATCATCAGTGTGCATTGGTCCTGAAACAACTGAAATGAAGTGTCCTACATAATCATCAACAGAATCAACTCACATGCCGCCTTTGAAATGAGGATGCAGTGGGTAGTCAGATGAGGGAAGGCATAACAACCTGAAATGAATCCTGTTTTGATTTTGCCAGTTTTAATAAGGAACTGGACTAGACTATTTCTCTGTATTTTCTGATTACATTTGATGACATGGGAAAATCATTGTAGACTTTATCTACCCATCTGCTTCTTTCATTGATGAATAGCTAGGGAAGGAAATTTTTCTAACCCACAAACCATACTCCCCATAACTTTGTTATACCAGCCAGGGTATACAGAAATTCCATAGGCATTTTCTGAAAACTGAGCCGTCTGAAAGGATTCCCTGGCAGAAAATACAAGATCTTCATAGAACCCTTCACTGTGGGGCTGTTTAGAAAGTAGGTGCCTGCGAATACCCACCTAAGCTAGATCAGTGAGCCAAAATAGAGTGGATCAAACAGCAGCGACAATTGAATGCCCCGATTAACTGCTTTTGTCTGGTTTCTTGAGGAAGTTAATAAATGTGTTAGAAGAAATACGCAGTGAATGGATGAGATCCTTAGCCAAACACGTGGCAGTCATATACTTATAAAAGTATGAAATAAAAGATCAGCCACTTGCGTATCAGCCCTGCGATAATATTATTCTCAAGCAATGCTTCAAAATCAGTTAAGAACTAGTTGAATGGTGACTGAAATGTATCTCATAGCCAGTCAAAATATTCACTATCGTAATGTAAAATAGATAGGGATCCAAAACAATTCTTGAAGAAATTAATGGAACATATAGAGCATTGGCTATATTTTTGCATGAACAAGCCTCCCTTTGAGAAGACACAATTTTCACCTGAGATTCTGCTGTGAACACAAACTGTCTGTAGAGATACAAACCCCATTTTATTGTTGCAAAAATAAATTTGAAATTTAAAATGAGCAGAATATGCAAATCCATGGAAACCTGCTATCCTCCTGCTGGTGTAACCTGGCAGAACTAGAAATAGAAGTACCCACCACAGCAGCCTGTGTCATCAGTTTCAGTGTCATGGTTTGTGGGGAGGTCATAAATTAGGTGTATATAATTGTCTTAATGTTTTCTGCAGGAGAAGAGAGAGGAGGCGGCTGACTTGTTAGCTGATAGTGTTATACATAAAGCTATGCTATGGCCTAAAAATTATTTCCAATCTATTGTTATTATCTGTAAGGAAATCTGCAGCACAGTTTGCTGGAGCTCAGTAGACACAGTGGGAACATATTTAACGCTGAACTGTTACCAGGGTGTCATGGAGTGAAGCAACAGCAACTTCTTTATCTGCAAAAGCAATTAGATAGCAGTCTCACAAATGAGTTGGTTGCTGAGTGGTGCTCAGAGGAACACACTGCTTTCTCTTCACACCTGCCCTGTGTGGCATCTGACAAACAGTAGTGAGCTATTAGCAGTTATTGACATTTGTCAACTATCTGGTTTTCTAGCAGGAAAACGGAAATGGCAGCAATCATGCCCAATTTAGTTTCTCATGATGTCAGGACTTCGTGGACTCACACACACATCAAGAAGCATCCAGAAAAGGTTTACAGATGTGCGGAAGGCAGTCAGCTATGACAGTGACGTTGCCAATGTTGCACATGGATCAACTAACGATTAAGATATCAAAAGCGATCACCGTAGCTTACTGACAGCGAGCTCAATTGTTTGCACCTGTTTCCCCTGCATTACACATGAGTCTGGAATGGATTACCCTGCCTTGTGCTAGACACATTTCACCTTTCCACACCATGATGTACTCCAGCAACATCTCTGCTAAGGATCATACAACTCACTTTACCATAAGGACCGGGAAAAAGAATGAGACAATTTGCTGCCTGTTTTCTCTTTGGTGAAAGATTTCAATTGCTACAGGGATTTAACAAGAACTTATTGGCTTAAACAAGAACTTATTGCTTCTCCTCTGCAGAATTCAGGTACTGACTGAAAGCCGTATCATCAGACATCATCCTGACCACTTAAATCCAGAAACAGGCATGGGCTTGGTCTCTCATGCATTAAAATTACCTCTTCTTTTCATAGTTTTTGTAAAGGAATTCTGAATACTTTATGGTCAGATGTGTACCACAGGGGAGCTTCTGATCAACCACTTTTGATTAAACTAACTCTGGTACCGATAGAATTAAAGATACAGCAGCCCAGATCTTCTCCTCAAGGGGAGCCCAGAGCCCCAGAAATTTCGCAGCATCAAAATTTCCCCGGACTTGGCTTCCAGGGTTACCCAAACTAGTTAAATCTAAGCTACCACAGGTATGTCTGGCCATGCTGTCATCTGCCCCCTGTTGTGATATAGGTACAGGTTTCATATGGGACTGCAGGTAAACTGCTAGGATCAGGCAGCTGGAAGTGCACACAGATTTTTTCAGGAATTATAGTGTGGAATTATCAGCCAGGAATTATGGCTGATTTGTCCAGTTCTTATCAAAAGTACGTTGTTGGTAGAGGGCTGGTGAGAAGACTGGGTTTGGTGGTCTAAATTATTGGTTTTAACAATAATTGTCAATTCAGAAATGGTTTTCTGTGAAAACAGGCTAAATTTATAAAGAATATTCAGAACAAATAGTCCAGCTGTGTGTCGTGTACCAAATGTAGGAGCTGACATGTGCCAGTTAGTAATGTAGCTCTTGCATGAAGTCAGCAATGAAAAGACATAAACCAAGCCCAAAGCGTCTCACAATTAATGGATCAGAAGTATCACATTATTTTCCTGTGTAGCACCAAAGCAAATAACTTAATGGAATTTCTAATAATTTCCATTTTTTCTACTGCATGATGTTGCCACCTGTCACAGACTTGTACATGTGTGTAATTTGTTATTGCTTCATTTTAGGAGGTATGAAAGAAAATAAAATTCCAACCTTAGGACATTTTAGGTTTTCCTTTATCAATACATTTAGCTTACTGTGATTAACACACACTTCTATTCCATTTCTTTACTTTGCAATGTTTTGTCTTCATTTTCCATGTAAACTAATGCAGATTCTCTGTAAGACATGATAGGACAACATAGGCATGTTCCCAAAATGAGAAAAGTCTGTATATGTGAGATCATTTGGACATAGTGATATCTAATAATGTGATATCTATTTTATATATATATTATATAATATATAATATATATTTTATATATAATATATAAAATATATATTATTATAGATATCACACTTACTAAAGACTAAAATTATAAACATGTAAAAACTATAGATAATATGCAAGTGTTCAGGAATAATCTTAGATATGTGGGTAGCATATTTAAGTCCATTGGGCTTGTTTCATTGTGTTAATTTTGCAAAGAAGCTGAAAGAACTAAATAAGCAAATACTTTCAACAGCTCATGGTTAAAATCCAACATTGGATCTGACGTTTTCTGAAGAAGCATTTGCAGTCGGAAGTTGATCCTGTTAGGTGGAAAATTGTAGATCCCACAGGAGAGGGATGGGACATCCAAATGACAGGACATTCAAATGAAAAATGAATTATTCTTCACTTGTGCTCTTGTGGCTTTCTAGTGCATAAATATCAACACAGGCATTCTTTGAACACATAAGGAACACAATATCAGCTTTGAAAAAAGATCAGCTCTTTTTAGACTGAGCTTCATCTCTTGTTAGGCTGGTTTTTTTTTCATCATGCATGCTATAAATATCACAGTTAGCAAACACCATTCTCCATTGCTCTGGCTGGTGTTCACATCAGTTTGGCCTAATGGACAAGGCACTGCCCTTGGACTCAGAGGAGCTGGATGCTGTTCCTGTCTTTGCTGGAGACTGGCTGGTATTTTATCACTGTAGATCACTGTTTTCCAGCCTATAAATTGAAGATAAAGCTATTAGTCTACTACATAAGAGGGAAAGAACTGATGAAATGCCTTACAAATATCTGTAATTCTGTCAACATTTACAGAATCACAGAATGGCTGAGGTTGAAAATGACCTCTGGAGATGATCTGGTCCAATCCCCCTGCTCAAGCAGGGACACCTAGAGCAGGCTGCGCAGGATTGTGTCCAGACGGCTTTTGAATAGCTCCAAGGATGAAGACTCCATGACCTCTCTGGGCAACCTGTGCTCGGTCACCCTCACAGTGAAAAAGTGTTTCCTGATGTTCAGAGGGGACCTTCTGTGATTCAGTTTGTGCCAATTGCCTCTGGTCCTGCCCCTGGCCAGCCACTGGAAAGAGCCTGGCTCCATCCTCTCTGCACTCTCCCTTCAGGTATTTGTGTACATTGATAAGATCCCCCTGAGCCTTCCTTTCTTCAGGCTGAACAGGTCCAGCTCTCTGTCTCCTCATAGGAGAGATGCTCCAGCCCCTTCATGATTTTTGTGGCCTTGTGTCTCACTCTCTCTGGTGAGTCCATATCTTTATTGTACTGGTGAGCCCAGAACTGGAGCCAGCATACCAGAGGAGTCTTACCAGTGCTGAGCAGAGAGGAAGGGTCACCTCTCTTGACCTGCTGGGAACTTTCTGCCTAAAGCATCTCAGGAGGCTTTTGGTTGCCTTTTCCATGAGGACATGCTACTGCCTCATGTTGAATTTGGTGCCCACCAGGACCCCCAGGTCCTTTTCTGCAAAGCTGCTTTCCAGCCAGTTGGCCCCCAGCGTGTACTGGTGCCTGGGGTTGTTCTTCCCCTGGTGCAGGACTTTGCACTTCTCCTTGTTGAAATGCATGAGATGCCTCTCAGGCCAATTGTCCAGCCTGTCAGGGTCCCTCTGAGTGGTGACATCTGGTTATTAGTTCATTTTTGTGCTTTACTATGTATTGATCTTTTTCAAAATGAAACCAAGAATTCTTTTCTGTTCCATATAATGAAAGTTTAAACAAATTAGCAGCAAATTAAAAACTTAGCAGTTTTCTTTGTGTAACTCCCTATTCAGACATACTTGTCATAACATTTTCTTAGAAATTTTTCCTCGGATATGAGAGTCATTAAAGTAACCCTCTGTAATCTGTGGAGCACTGAAATTTTTTGGGAATAGAGCAATAGCTAATTAAGGTCAAAGCATATTCTGTAGATCATGTTGATAATCTAACATGCCCCTGAGTTTATTTTATTAAAATCTGTCATGGTTTAACCCCAGCCGGCAACTAAGCACCACACAGCCGCTTGCTCACTTCGGATGGGGGAGAGAATCGGAAGGGTAAAAGTGAGAAAACTCGTGGGTTGAGATAAAGACAGTTTAATAGCTGAAGAAAAAGCTGCACGCGCAAGCAAAGCAAAACAAGGAATTCATTCACTGCTTCCCATGGGCAGGCAGGTGATCAGCCATCTCTAGGAAAGCAGGGCTCCATCACGCGTAACAGTTACTCAAGAAGACAAAAGCCATCACCCCAAACGTCCCCCCCTTTCTTCTTCTTCCCCCAGCTTTATATGTTGAGTATGACGTCACATGGTATGGAATATCCCTTTGGCCAGTTGGGGTCAGCTGTCCCAGCTGTGTCCCCTCCCAACTTCTCGTGCACCCCCAGCCTACTCGCTGGTGGGGTGGTGTGAGAAGCAGAAAAGGCCTTGACTCTGTGTAAGCACTGCTCAGCAATAACGAAAACATCCCTGTGTTATCAGCACTGTTTCCAGCACAAATCCAAACCATAGCCCCATACTAGCTATTATGAAGAAAATTAACTCTACCTCAACCAAAACCAGCACAAAATCCTGTTCCATTTTTTTTTAGATTAGAAATCGCCATGAATTAGAAAGAGGCACCTTAAGGAACAAAAAGTACCCATTTTACTTGTGTTGTAAGCTGTCCCTGGACTGGAAAGGCTTAATTCTGATGTCACATGTACACTCCAATGCAGAAGTCTGCACATGCCATCTTGTGAAATCAGCTACTCTGTCTGAGTGAGCAAGAGGTATTTTACAAGATTCTCTGGCATATGTAAAAATCGGGAAACAGATCAACTTAGCTTATTTTCCCTTTAAGGCAAGTAATTTGGATAGCTTTTAAATAATACTAATAAGCATTAAATAGTCAGCGTTTCTCATGATTTTGTTATTGTTTTTATTTCTGTTTAACCTATAAGATGCTGGCCGGAGCCAGGGTTGTCTGAAAGACAGACAGCTGGACTGCAATGGAGATTGCCAAGAAAGTCAACCACGTATTCAGAGTTTGGGCTGTTTGTTCCAGGCATACATGGTTTAGAGCAACCAAGAATGCCACATGGAAAACTGGAGAATGTTCTCCTCGGTAAGAACATCAGAATTACAGTAATTAGAAAGCAGCAATGTAGAATAGGAGCCTTTTTGCATTTCTGTATTTTATAATCAAATCAAATAAATTTTTGGGTGTATTTTTTCTGATCTATTTATTTTTGTGTGTATTAAAACAAAGCTCATATTTTAAAGGACATCATTACAAAAGATATAATTTAAAGATCTCTCAAATCCAAAACAAACTCTTAGCATATATGGTATCACAACATCTAGCCCTTGTCCCTTAGGAATAAAATAAGCCAATAGGAAACTTCTATAAGGTTTTCTTTGTTTTAAAAAAGTAATTTATATGCAACGGCTGCTGATCGTTACCTAAAGTCATTATTTCACAAACATTAGTAAAGTAAGTGGGTCACAGAAATGGGACAGACATTAACTGAAGTATATGGTCAGATTACACAGATAAAGTGACATGTAAGAAGGCCCCAGACTATTGGGCCATAGTTCTAGGAAATATTTTTTTACAATTTAGAAAGATGAACCCACTATTAGTATATAAAGAATTCCCTTTATGCCATGCCACCAGTAAAACAGAAGGAAAAAATGCACTATCCAAGTTGAAGTACATTTATTTGTACGTTAAGTATTAGACTAGAATCTGAGCCACTAGCTTTCATACAGGCAAAATTAGTGGTTAAGTCAATGACTTTAAAGAGGATTAAGAGAGGAAAAGCTTGCATGGCAGTCTAGCTAGCTGTCCAAAATTAAAACTGTATATATAATTTTTGTATAGATATATTTTTTAATTGCATATATATATATAAAAAAAGATAATGGAAAACGGATGACCCTCCTCACAGAGAAATGCATTGTACAGCATCAGAGAAAGGAAAACATTAATAGTCTCCCTTACAAATGTGTCTTACAGAACATTTTCTTACAGTGATAGGGGAAGGGAATAATGCAGATCTGACAAGAACAAAATTTTTTTTTAAGAGCTGATGTGGACACTTTAGCAGATCAAAGTATTTGCAATGCATAAAGCATTTATTGGTCCTTTATACTCAGAAATTACATGTCATTCACTATCATTGTTATTAATAATTAGCAGAATCAAGATCTTCCCCATTAATTTACTTTTTGAGGTGAAACAGAAGGTACCACACCATGCTAGCAAACTGGTACGGCTCAGCAGTGCAGCTAATAGCTAAAGCACAATCTAAAATGATTACATAGAACCTAGCAGAAAGGGAAAAGAAAAGCAAGAAACTGTTACAAATATCTCGTGAGATCTGTGCAAGAGACCCTGGGATTCAAGGGCCACACTTAAATCCTGGGTAAGCTCTTACCTTTCATTACATGGGGTAGGACGGAGTTTCAAAGTTTAGCTGTATGCTGTGCATGTATACCTATATACCTTTTGTCTGCTTTAAACCTGCCACCTAGTAATTTATTTCATTTGATGCCTCTTAGACTGTGGTTAGGAAGAGACAATGAGCAGTTGATCTGTATCTGTCATGCCACTCTTCATTTTGCAGACCTCTATCACAGCCTCCCTCGGGTGTCTTTTCCAGGCTGAAAAGTCCTCGCCGTTTCCTGCCTGAGCACTTTCCTGTCCCTTTGATCATCCCTGTTGCTTTTCTCTGAATCTTTTTGCGTTCTACCTTATCCTTAGTGAGAAGGGGGATCCGAGTTGCACAACATTGAAGAGGTGGGCAGACTCCATGCAGCTGTGTGATGATGAGCAGACCTTGCTGCCCCTCATGTATGAGTACACTGAGTGACAGGGTACAGAGCCCTGGGAACTCCCCTGGTGACCTTCTTTGCTGTGAAAGTGACTTTTTAGTCCTAACTTCTGCTTCTATTACCCACTCTTGCTTACGCAAATGTTTGGTCACTGATTCAAAGTACTGTCATAGTTTTCTGAGTCACGACTTCCCTTTACAAAAGCTGTGCTCACTCTTCTCTTGTACCTCTCATCCCAGGATTTTCTGATGCTGACTGAGCACAGAAAGTGGTAGGTGACACCTCCCAGGAACGTGCCCAGAAGCATCCTGGCCCAGATGCAGAACATTTGCATCTTAAACAGGCAAAGCTGGAGATGGGGTTTAGCTCTCCACAGAAGATAAGACTTGAAAGAAATGTAAGAAGACAAATTTTCTAAAAATGGCTGTTGCCAAATTTACTGTATAAAGACACTGAGTTTATATAAGTTACAATTTAGATATATAACGGTTGTAACACATATTTGTTTATATATGCACACTATCTAAAGAATATATGAAAAAAAATGTCAACCAGGCCTACAAAACCCGTGTGTTACAACTAGTTGTGGAAGTGTAACTGAAACCATAGTCCTGCAAAATCTATACATTCCTTTTGAACCCCCAAACCCTTGGACTTTGTACTTGTTTCCATTTATTTTCTGTAAGTTTTCTAAAATGAGGTCCAGACTATATGAATGACGTTTCCCTTGCTATAGCTGGATATCTATTTCATACACGGGGAACTGAGGCAGAAAAAGAGCAAATGAATTACTGAAGGTCACACAGGCCATGCAGAGCAGCAGGCGTGGAAGAGAGTTCACGTTTTCAGGCTCAGGTTAATGCTAAGCACAGGACCATGCCGCTTCCCCAAGTTAGGGCTAATTTCATCTACAATATCGGTAACAAAGGGGACAAAGACATTTCAAAAGGGTGATTATTTCTCTCCAGTCCTATTCAAACTAGCTTTGTGAGTACAATCTCATGATTGTGAACATTCACAGTGCTTCACTGCTTCTAAGGAAAAAAATGCTGTTTGCCTCGGGGCTATTTGAGCAGAAAGAGAAATGTCTCACAGTGTTAGGGAACAGTCTATCTTAGTCAAATGAATCACTCATATACGGCCATAAGCAGTACAGATGTGTTGTAATCACTGCTTAATAATTCCTTTCAGATCAAATAATGTTCAAGAGATTACCGCATCTGTAAGATGCTCTGAATAAAAGTACAGGACATTTTGTACAGACTGATTTAGAAAAGCAGGCTGTTGTCTATAGGGACAGCAACTTTGTGTTATATTACTGATGGACAGCAAGGCAGAATCTACATTTTAAGCACAAGAGGTATATAAATCATCTCAGTGCTTTCATGATTGTAATCTTATTAGTTAAGCCTTCCTTCAACATGGTCTTTGATTTAGAAAGCACCTGTAAAGCTGTTTGTGCTTTTTGTGGATCCTCCCCTATGCCTCCTGGATGGTGTTTATCATTCTGCACATGTGTGCTATGAGCATTGGTTGAATTATTTCCCCTGATTGTCTGAAAGTGTCTCATCACGGTCCAGAATCAAATTAAGCATACTGCATGCGCTCATTTCTGTGAGACTCATGTTGAGTTTGGGGACTAACCTGCTACGAAAGCATCCACGCAATAACCAGAGGATCAGTGGGTTTCAGCTCTGTGACCGTTTGTTTTGTTTTGTTTTTCTTCCCCTCTCTCCCCCTGCTCTTGAGGAACAGGTGGTATTTATCTAAGCAGCCTGCACTGGGCAGCTGGCTGATGGGTCCCTCCAGCTGGACATCTCTACATTTAGTTCAACCACACCTGCTTCAGATAGCAAACAAGAAGTGTTTTTATCTTCTGTATCTGGAGGAAAAAGGTGTAGCTATGTGAGATGAGATGAGATGAGATGAGGTGGGGGGGGAGGAAGAGGAGGATGAAAAATCCTGGACCAATCATACCTCTTTCAGCTGTAATATTTTGTGATGTTTGCAGAGCCCATCTGGTCTTGTACCAGAGAAAAAAGAGTGAAGTTCAAGGGCTTTTTCTTTTGCTCTGTTACACTACTCTCTTTAACACAGTTATTTCATTATCTCTTGCTATCATTTGATCAGATTTATCTTCCATTAAAACTTCCTTTCCCTTGAAGTAGACAGTGACATGAGAATGCATGCCTTTCCAAGCTTTTATTGTTCTGAATTAAGAAATGGTAGAATAGTCTCATGAAAGATTAATGACTTCCCGTAAGCATCTTTGTACCTGAGGACAAGCAATTACAAAAATATGTCCAAAAGAAAACAAGAAAGGATATTAGACTGTATTGGCCAGGTATTTCTTGGCAGACAGCAAGCTTAGCTTGTTACACTGCCAGCATATTTAGAGCAAAGGCAACTTCTGTCTTGACCCCATGTATCATATTTTGTTTTGTACATTAGTAGCAATGTTGTTCTTGCAAGAAAAACTGACACTCTACAGGTATTTTTCTTGGTGCTTCATTGTACTTAAGTTTCCGTTTATGCACTAGTACCTGTTTCTGAGAGGTAGCTGTCTGCTCAAAACTAACACTTAAGGACTGAGAACAAAATATATATATTTTCAGAAGTTATTTCATGCTTACGTATTCTTGTTTTCTTTCCTATCTTATCTTATCTTTTTTTTTTTTTCCCTTCTGCAGGGATTTTTCATGAAGTTTGCTTTGGACTCACAAAGAGAGTAAAGCCAAGAATCTTTAAGATTGCCTAAATTTGAAATAGTCTGCACTCTAATACTTTAACTACTGAAGTGAACATTCATCATTTGATAGGTTTTCTGTCACAGCCTTTGGGAGAGGTTGGAAACCAAAGAGCCTCCCGTTTCTCTACAATGAGCACCAACACTGCAGCATGGACTGACTGCAACTTCTCTGTTTATCCCACTGGTATGTTGCAATTAAAAGGAAATACTGATGGCAAAATACGGTGAAGGATCAGAGTTAAATGTACAAAAGCCAGCAGAGTGGAGGCTCTTTGCCACATTCTGACCTTGGCCCACCATCTCGGGAAGGGCAGTGCAGATGCCCGTGGGATCACCTCTGTGACCGCCAGGTAAAGCATTTAGTGCGCACAGCCTTTGCGTCTTGCTTTGTTGGAACTGGTGGACTTGTAGGGACTCCTGTAGAATCCCCGCTGGAGGGTCAGCTTGTAATGACACTGGACCTACTTCCGAAAGCTAAAGGGTGATCCTACAGCCTGCCTAAAATGTGGGATTTGACTGGGTTTAGCCATGATGCACTTGGTTTCCCTGTCTAGATCCTTAACACTATGGTTATTTTAGCATAGATGGCTAATCTGTGTAAAATTACCGAATTTCATCCTTTTCCCAGTAAGCCAGTAAATCAGGATTTACGGATTCTGAGAGCTCAGCTGGGAACCCGGACAAGCACATTCCTTGGGGACCCACGTTTCATTAAGTCTGAGATTCTTCAGTGAACTGTACTATAAAATCTCTCCTTTGAAGAAGGTGCTATTTCATGCCTGCAGATGGGTGTAATACAACCTACACAACCTCTTTTTTGTAAATGTATAAGAATATACTGTTCATATAGGACCAGTATAGTACAGTCTATTTCGACATCAAAGCAGTTTTAGTAGTGAGTGGACCAGATGTGAAAAGCCTGTTACTCAGGAGAGAGTAAAGGTGTGTTACGATCACTTTTGTAATATCAGCATAACAAACCAAGATGAGCAGAAGCAGTACAAGTAAAAGTGCACTATTCATTTTTATTCAACTAGAGTTCCTTAAGTAAAAACATAACCTGCCTTAATGTGCTCTAGAGCAACAAGCAACATCGGTAGTAAAACTATCTTTTGTTTCAATGGATGAGTTTTTTGTTTCAGCCAATTGCTCTGCAGTTGCACTGCTAAAATCTGAGACTGAAGGGTACGTATCTTTGAAAATACAGCAGGCACATGGGGATACATCAGCTTCTTAAATACAAAAGAAGTAATAGCTACTCTGCGCTGGTCACAAGAGAATACTTATACTTCATCAAGAACTTGTTATGAGATTTTCTCCTGACCTGTGAAGGCTCCATCGGATGGGCTCACTGCATGTTAAAAAAAAAAAAAGAAAGAAAAAAGCATAAATCTATTTTTACAAGTGACACCTTAACTTATACTATATAAACCTGCCTAAAGCAGAAGAACTGGGTTAACCAGAGGGACAATGGTACACTGCTGAAAGTGACAGACCTAAACAAGGCAAAAAGAATAAATGGCAATGAAATTAAAAAAATGAGAAAAGGGGGAAAAAAGTCCTTATAAATGCTGAAATATGTGAAAATTAAATCACCATTTTGACCCTAGTTATGGACCAATTATTTTGACCAATAATAATTCCTACATAGGATGGCCTTATAAAAACTGCCATTGTTCCTAGCTGGGTTAGCCACTTTTCCCACCGCCAGTTTTCTGCAATGAAATTATGTGAATAGGAACTTTTTCTTTTTTGCTTTAGAATGAGATCATGCAGTCATCGCCCACAATTGTCAGCACAGTAAGGCAGACATGCAGGAGACTACAAAATTAAGAGCAGTGAGCAGAGGATGGTGTAGTCAAGGCAGAAGCAATCCGTGCAGTCAAACGTTCAGGTGGGAGAGCCACTGCAGGATCTGAGACCTTGGCTAGCTTAGAGAATACACCCTTACGCAACAGTGTATTGACTTCAGCGTGCTGGATTTGCAGTTGTTACTTACCTTGGTGGTCTGTGAAATACGCTGAGAGCTCATGTCGTGTCAGCTGCCCCAAAAGAGCGGGAGTGCTGCTGAAAGAAATTCCTACTTCTCTAAATTCATACCATGTCTTTGTAAAATATGCATGGACTGAGTTCCCACTAATCCTAATTTTTGAAGCAAAATGGCAAACATTACTAAATGTTACAGTGGGTGAAGATCACAGCTTTCAGGACTCTGAGAAAACTCACAGAAAATCTCTTCTTATATAGTGCTTTTCTTTTTATGTGATCTTATTTCCTTCTGTTTTATTCTCAACTCCAGATAACTCACTTATTGTATTTTGTTTGGTAGTATCAAATCTGGTTTATTTACTGCTGCCTGTTCCTCACTGCAGTTATCATAATTTTCACAACTGAGGTTTCTTTTTTTTTTTTTTTAAAATATCTGTTACTGGCAGGAAAAACTAAGCCAAATCAATTCTCTTCCCCTTGAGTTCAAATCCTATTGCCTGAAGAACTTTAATGATACTGGATAGGATAATTTTCCGTACCACTTTTGGTGTATCAAAAATCTTCGGTGAAAGTGAATGCAGAAGCGAACAGCAGTATACATGGCAAACACTAGGAACTGCTCTTCTTTATGTGAGATCATTCCAAGAAAGCTGGGACAAGCCTGAGCCAGTTATTGTCTTATCCATTTTGATGTCAGGTGAAAGGAAGATTAGCATCAATAAATACATTAAAAATGTGAATATTTAAAGTTACTGTTTGCAGAGAAAGCATGAAAGTGTCTTCAGTTTCTAATTTCTACATGAATCGTTCCTGTTATGGAGGTGTGGCACACTCCAGCCAGTAGCCCTGATTGACTGAAATACTCATATTGAGCCTTGACTGACTGCTTGTAGGTCTTTCAACAATGCAATTTAACGTTCTGACCTAACATTTAATGTATTAATCCTAATTTTATGTTGATACTAAGACTCTCCGCTGTATTAAATCAACCTAGGTTAATTCCAAATTACGTCTCTCCCACCCACTGTCAATAGGTCTACTGTTTGGTTCCCCAGAGCTGACCACCCACTTTTATGAAAATCTGCAGCGAATTAGAAAATCTGTCATTGCTGGAGGAGCCGGACAGCTAGGATATGGCCTGTCATTCCTTCCATACAATACACACCCTTTGTCTGCTATCTCTTAAACTAACCTGACATAACTTAGCCTCCTGGTCAATGGTATCTTTATTCTCTTCCAAGGAATGCTTCGTTCACCAGCGTTATTAAGAAATTTCTGGGCAATGTTTAGTGGCTGCACAATCATCCAAGGTTCTATTAAAAAGCCATCTGGGTAATTAATAGCACATTTGTTCTCAGCCTCCTCCCAATTTGTCCATTAGTGGAATAAAAGCACAGGACAAAGGGTAATGTGGTTCAGTTATATTTTACAAGAATTCTTCAGGAAGTTGAAAACACATGATAGTTTTCCAAAGATACATACGTTTATGGGCACTCTACGAGAGCAGCAAAACTGCACAAGCCAGGGGCTCTTAATCAGGCTTCTCCTCTGTTGATAGTAGATTGACTATTGACTGCGCACTGCCTTGCATTGACGCTCTCCAGCCTGAGATGGGGAGGGGGTGTGAATGGTCTCCTTCATCTCAATTCAATTACAGCTGATAAAACCAATTCCAAGATCCACGTCAGGGCACCACATCAAAAACAGCGTGAATGACTTTTATACTCTTTCACCTGATATTTGAAGGCTTTTCTGAGGTTTCTTTTTAATGTCTCCTCTTGAAGGCGGGATTACAGCCTCAGGCTGTGCTCTCTGAGGTTGTTTTATTCTTTCCCTTTCATTTGCCCTTTCTTTTTCTTCTCCCTTGAAAGCACCTGAAGAAGAAACATTTTAAGATTTCAGAAGTTTGTTGTTAAAATTAAGAAATACTCTACTTGAGCTTGGATTTTTAGTCCTTTTATTCTTTTTTTAACTCCTGTAAGGAGTTTTGTGCCTGTTGGCATAGGGAAAAGCCAAGTCTGCATCTTTTAAACTGCTGTGAAATGAACTATTGCTAAATAGCTTCGCTTCAGCAGCAGGGATCTCTCTTGTACCACAGACAATTAAAACTAATGTTTGCATGTACTCAGTTATAATTAGGTGTAAGGCCAGAGCTGGTGTAAGCTCAGTGATGAGCTCAATAGGACTGTGATGATTTACACCATGAGTGGACCTGGCCTCTCGAGAAAGTGAGGCTGAAATTCATCAGCCAGTCAGATTTTTCATATAAACTATGTTGCAGAAAAGTCAGATTGTGAATGAAATGTGATTTTTCATTAAAAAAGCATCTGCTTTCTGTGGGAATTTTTGTTTCTTGGGGTTGAAAAATGAAATTTCTGAAAACCAAGGCTTGTTTATTTACCTGTATTGCTTCAGAGACTCATAGGGATTATATTTCTGTTGTTTTATTTGTCTTAGTGGGCTGTGCACTGCAGGGAAAAATGCAACTCCCCAGTGAATCATGATATGACATTGTCATAGTTCACCATCTCATGGAGATCGCAGCACAGATTCAGGAGCCTGTCTAGACAGCATGTTGTGTTCACGCTTTACGCATGCAGTCCAGTGTACAGAGCACCATGACAGTGTTTCGGAAACCACCAGCCTCCACTTTTCTTGATCTTGATATTAATTTTCTTGAGGTGAGGGTGTTGGTTTGGTTTTTTTGGGGTTTTATTTTAGCAGATTCCCTGGTAGGTACAGCCACTCAGTGTCATTTGAGCTTTCTTGGATCATTGGATCATGCTTTGCTTTGTTACTGGTTCTTTGTTTTCCACACTGACAGCAACTCTCCTTTGTCTTGTATTTTAGCAGATAATTATGGATCAATAACAAGCAGTGTGTGAAATTACCATTTTCACCATATCTGGTGAATTGTTGCAGCTAATGGGATTTCCACCTGGGTGACAAGGAGTCATTCTTCATAATTCTTTTCTCCAGACAGCAAACAGAGCTTTTTATTAATATGATTTTATTTGCAAAACTGTTTTCCATTGAAAAGTGGAAAAACTTTCCTGTTTTCTATTCAGCTCTAGTCTAGGAGATAAAAGATGAAGTCCCATAGACAGCTTTTTCCCACCTTCGTGGAGCGTGTTGGGATTTCAGCCTGGATTTCAGCCAAAGCAAAGAGAGTGTAGAGCACAGAAGCAACACAACACACACATGGTGGGTTTTTAATTTACTTTGCTCTCCAAAGCTTCCCCCCGCTGCTTGTGTGAAGGAGCTCTTTCCACAGCAGTATAAATATTTGTTGACACTTCACAGCCTCAAGTGCCTGTAAGAACATTGCATTTATAAAGTAAGTGCTCTGTAAATACTCAAAGGACTTAAGGTCGGTATGTCTAACTGTGCAGCACCCATATTTAAATTTTGTTTGCATGCTGTAGGCCTACCGACTTAAGTAGTGCTCTCAGTAAAGGTCACCAAAGCCCTTCAAGTTTTTCATTCTTAGAGTAATCTCGTTAAAATTAACGATGTGCTTGTAATTCCACAGATTCCAATGGACCTGCAGCTGCCTTGCTGTTGCCACACCAGCCAGCAGGCTTGCCAATCTTTTTTGGCATGGCACGATTTCTCCTACACAAAATGTTCTTTAGTGTCTCGGTTCTGTACATCACACTGATACATTCCTTAGTGCCATACTGGGTAACAGTGCCTCTCTGGGTAATATTTCTCTCGCCCATGCTGTAGAAAGCATAGCAACTTACCCTATGCGTGACCCTGGGAACCTGAGCGTATTCTCTAACTTCCTTGTGTGAGAGCACAGAAATCGGGGAGCACAGCACATACGTGCTGCTTCATATGTCCTAAATGAAAAGGGGCAGGAAGACCACATGGAGGAAGAAAGGACAACGGTACCAATGAATCAGGTTGAAAGTCTAAAATCACTCAGGTGGAAGGCACATGTGATAGAAAAAGAGTTCAGAAAGATTTCCACCACAGTCCCCCAGCTCACAGCTTCCACGGATCCCAGCCATCATGTTCACAACCTCGGGACCGTTCTGGGCAGTCCCTCCAGAGCTGCCAATGGCACTCCATCATCAATTACGCATGCCCGTCTTTATGTCTAAGTTAGCCTGCACGGGAGAAGACTATCGTCTTAGAATAATATTTAGGTCTACATTCAGGTATGCTATTGGGATAAAAATCCCCTGAATCTCTGAATCCTGAAGTGATGCTGGTTGTACTTGGTGCTTTCACAAAATGACTGAACCCATTTTGTCTAAAGATTTGCATGCTATTATTTTTGTTCACACTTTCTCTTTGGATTTTGCTTCTTCACTGGCTCTCATATGAAGGCTTCCCTCCAAGAGATGTACAGAAATGTTTTGTCATAGGGCTCAACTGAACTGCACCAAATAATTTTAAGACCCGTTTTAGACCCTTGTGCAAAGTGTACTGGTAATTAAACATTAGATAACTTCTCCAGCTTGCTCTACAAGCTCAGACAGAAGACTTTTTAGAGAAATTGGAATTCCTCTGGGTCAGAGGCGAGGCAGGCTGTATTTCAGTGAGGAGAGTTGGGCATTTTTTGTATGTCTTGGCTGAGTTGCCTTGAAGAAATTGGCTCGCTTGCACCTGAGGTTTTTAACTGAACTCAGGAACATTTGATTGCACGGATGCATTAGGTACAAGACAAAAATGACTGATTTTGCAGATCACGTAGCAGGAAGTTTTCATTCAGTGCCTGCTGTACTTGAGTTGCACCATCCTTTTTCACAATAATAGAGAATTTTGTGTTTGTTTTTGTTTGTGAGACTATGTGTGTACTGGAAGAAGACTGACTGACTGACTAAACTACTTATATAGGATATTTTTGTCCCATTGACTGTCTGACAAATGAAGGGTGCCTTCTATAAAACTTAAAAGCAGTGCAAGCTGAACTGTTTCTGACCTGTACTTGACCTATTCAGCTTCATCTGCTCCTGACAGACTTTTCAACAGTGAGCTCACAAAACTCTCTTTTTTTTGCATTGCTCTTGGATAAAGCCATTAAGCTATTTTTTTTCTTCACTGTTTTAATTTCATTGAGCTTTGTGTATCACTATTTCTGCTTGCTTTTTACTCCCCAGTTTCAACTTGTAAGAAAACCACTTTATTTACTACTGGTAGCAGAATGCATTTCCAAATGATGTGAGTATGTTGAGAGCTTTCTGCACGTGGAAGAATAGGACAATTTAGGAAAAAGCCTCCCAGTCACTTCATCAAAACATATATTCTAGCTGAATATATGCAAAGAAATCTGCATATGGTGAGCTTAAAATGCTCCCTGGGGTTCTCAGTCATGTGTTAGAGGTGGTTGAACTGAGAAGGAAAAGAATCCCACAATTTCCTCTCTTATGCTTTTCTTCTTGTATCTCTCAAAACAGTGTTTCATAGTCAACATAATTTCATTTTAAGTAGTTCCATTTTTAGTATTTTGAGTCCAGTTTTCTGACATATTAAGTATATCCTGTGAGGTGCTGAATATATACTGAAAGCAGTAGGAGTAGGATTTAATCATTAAGCATTTCCTGGAAAGCTTTCCAGTGGCAGTGGCAGCAGAAGTATAAGTAATGTTAAAGTCTTTTTTCTTCACTGTCCTGTTCACCAAAAAAGAACCATGTTAAGGTGCAATGATCAAGCTACTACTTTGGTTTACTTTCCATTGCTTTTCAGTTCATGGGGTGAATAATAATTCATTTTTCTCAATAAGATGTGTCTTTTGTGTAGAAAAATATGAATGGAAATTTTTCGGTTTTCTGCTTTATACAGGTAATCAGAAATTAGGCCAAATAGATTAAATGAAATCATTGAAGGAAATCCTGTACACTTTGGAACACTTTTATTTGCACAGTAAGATAGCAGCAAAAATCACCATGCTGTACCAAACCACTGTAATAACTTCTTCCAATGATTAAAGAAAAAAATCTGCTATATAGAAATCAACATTGTTTGTCCCTATTAAGGTAAGCTCATTGGAAAACCCAGAATAGAAACATATGGACTACACTCAAACAAACATATTATGGACTAAATTAACCTAATAGATCTACATTGCCTTGGTCTATACTCACGAACTTTGGTGTTTGAATGTGATACACAAAGAAATCAAGAGGTCTATGCATCTACTGCCTCAAGAAATCTCACCTGTTTTGGTGAAGTCCATTGCCCTGTAGTTCCTGCTTGTGCTTTACATGCTTTTCCTACTCTCTGTGGAAGAGGTGGTCTCATCACAGGCACTGAAATGACATCAAAGTAACATTTCTAAAGAATTCTATACAAAGGAGAGAGGAAAAAGGAAGGCTGGTGCCTGCCTTACTATTCTTTTGTGCCGCCTGAGACAATAAAACAGTAGTACATGTGTCCTGAAGCCTCTGTCCAGAGAAAGACTGTGAATCCATTCGAGGCACAAGGACAATTTTTTTTCCTTAGGATAAATGGTAGATTTGGTAAGATATTTTCCTAAATTATCTTCAGTAGTTTTCCCGGGGATACAATATCTCTCTTACACCGTGATTCTAGAGCTACCAGTGCAATGAATATTATACTGGAACACAGCATAAGCACAGCTATCATCCCTGATGATGTCATCAAGCAGGTCTCAGTAGGCATAGTGTGGGGTTTTCAGTTGTGTGTGGAAACAGAAGATATTACAGCTATGTCCTGTTCACGGGCCAAAGCTTTCCATTTTTTTCCTATGTTCCATAAAGATTGTTGGCAAGAAGAGGAAGGAGTACAGGGAGACCTGGATTTCTGAGTTCTGAGATGATAACTGGGTTAGATTTGTAAATAGCAAACAGATGATGATGAAGACATTTTTGTTGACTGATAATGAAAGCCATCTAAAAAGTGCAAAGATTAAATAATAATGTGTCTGGAAGTCATACACTGTAATTAATCTTCTTGTCTTGTTCATTCAGACTCCCTCTACTGAAGGGCCTTTGCCAGAACGTAGTAATCAAAAAGGGGACATAGCTAATTCCCCATATCCCTACAGATCGATTTCCTGATTAGAAGTTTACATTTTTAACCTGACCTCTTCTTGGGCCAGGTTATTAAAAACACTTTACAGCACTAGTTAATTCTGTTTTACAATGCACTACAGTTTATAATTCACTGGTTCAATTGTTAAAAAAATCAAGTATCTTATACCCAAACCAGTTATATGAAAAACATTAAAAAATATTCAGATGTTTTTCTGGTTTTGAGCTTTCCTATGTGGTCTTATTCTTGATTTTGTTTTTCTAAGTCTGAAAAATTCAGACTTCAGTGCATATATCAAAATATGAGCCTCCCATTCAGCTGTTTGTTGCAGACTTCGTTTTCCTACCCTAACACTCTGGGATGAGATAGGCTGCTCCCATACCCTATCAATTTGCCTTTATCTTCCTCTGCTTCTCTTCACATCCTTCCTTGCTATCATCCCAGTCTCCTGCTCCCACCTGATCTCCGTTTGACCCAGCCCCCACATTTCCTTGCACAACCTCCTAACCTCTCTCACTCTCACAGTTTGCCTTTTCAGTGTGCCCCTGGTCCCTCAGATTTCCCCTGGTTGTATCCTTGCATCCCCTTCAGCAATTTCCTCACTCTAAGCAGTTTTGTACCTCGTATGAGTGTTTTTATATTAACAAATTCAACATATTTTCAAAGAGAAAAAAATCCCTTTCCTATTGCTGTAAATATGAGGTCACAGCTCTAGATGTGATTTTAATTATTTTCAATTTCTCTCTTGCCTCTCAGGATTCTTATTAGCTCAAAGATATAGCATGGATGATACATGGCTTCTGTACGAGTGACATTCATGCCTTCTGCCACAGTTTCTAACTATTTCAGTTGAATTGTCATAGGAGAAACTATTTACACATCCAGAAAAATCCAAGAAGCAGAATTTTGTTCCTATCCATATAACTACTGTGGAAAAGGTTGCCTGACTGGGAAGTCTGCAGTCCAGTTCAGGTGTGCAGTTCACTGAAGCGACTTGATTCCCCATGTTCTCTATGTCTTGTTGGAAAAAGGTAAATGCTTGCTTACATTTGGTTTATTAGCTTGGGGCTCTCATGCAACCATTTCTTCACATGTTCCTCCTTTTCTTTACCCTAAAGTTTCCTGGAGGTTGAGCTGCTCTTTTCCTCATTCCTCCTTTAACTCATGATGTGCTGGAGTATACATAGCTTTTCTGGCAATGTAGGTGGTAGATTTAGTGCTGGTGTGAATGAGGAACCTCTGGCAGAACTGTGCTTTCTCATCTACCATAAAATCTTTCCTGAAAATTATTGCCTTGAGACGACTAAACAAAAAAGGAATAAGTAATCTGAAAGATAAATTTTTCATTGGGTTCCTCATAATCTAGATATTGTCATACAGTTCCTTCAATATTATCTGTTTCTACAGATTTATTTGGGAAGGCAGAGGAAGAGGATGGGTAAGGTTAAATGCTAGGATATTTCAAGGGGTGTGACTATAGTTTTGAATGCTAGTCTTGTGTGTAAGGTTTCCCTTAATAGTTTGTACAAGCTTTGTATAAATCACTCAAAGAAAAAGTAAGTTGGATCTTGGGAATTGAACTGCACAAGCTAGCCACAGCTCTGTGTATGTGCAATTATGACAGAAGTTTCAAAGAAAAAAAGCATGATTGCAGCCAGGAAAGTAAAAGGATATTTTGCATATCTGAGCAAGTTTATCTTCTGTAGCTAAAGGGCTTCAGAAAACCTGTTATAGCTAGAATATGGAATTGAGTAGTCTCAATATTAAAGAGGTTATAAATCTTGGGGTAGAAATCCTCATTTTCTTTTGTGTCCTGAAAAGTATATCTGTTTTGAAGCATCAGCATGGATTACCATCATATATTGGACTGCTTTTAACATTACTCACTAACGCAACATAAATCATAGAAGTAATATCTCTGGTCGTGCATATCACTGTCGTTCAGCCAGAAAGATTTCACTGGACTAAATGGACGCTTTATATGTGACGTTCTGGAGAATTATGAATCAGTCAAGCTTAACCTTAGGGCCCCAGGAAGACACAGAAACACTCTTTTACACAAAACTAAATTGTAAGGAATAAAGTAATGAGAAACATTAATAAAAAAATAATAAATAATAAAATTATGAGAAGCAGTCAGAACAGATTGCCAAAAGCAGATTGAGCCAAAGCTAGCTCCAAATCTAATTTTCTTACTTACTGAATAAGTAGTGTGATGGATAGGCAGGAAACAATAATAGTGACATATTTTGCCTCTAGGAAAGTTTTTAAAAATACAATCGCCATGTGCCATATCCATAAAGAACGGGAAAATAGTATTTTGACTATCCTAGGTCAAAGCTAGGTCAAGATCAGAAGATGCAGAATTGCTTGAAAACGTGTACCCAAACAGTAGTTATTTCTGATTTTCTGGTATGCATATACGTAGGATTCTGCAAGGACGTCTTCAGCCAGTATCATTCAACACTTTCAGTATAGACTTGGATGGTACATTACAGAACATGTTTACAAAATATGCAAATAGAAATAGTCTGTGAAGAGTTCCTAGGAGACTAGAATAAAGGATCAGCATTTAAAATGACTGAAAAGTTGAGAAAGTCAGAAATCAATTAATTGGATTAATTGAATTCCATAGAGAAAAATGCAAAGAAAAGAAAAAATAAGACCTCTTCAAGGTGCAGAATAATTGGCTGAGGTAGTAATAAACAAGTGAACAAAATAAGAGCCAAAGGGAAATGTGGTTCTGGTTTTCAGTGTCAAAAAACGTTCTAGCTAGAACTCAGAAAAAATATTTTATTTAACTTTTATTAGGCTTTATCTGGACCAATGTTTCCATATCAGCATACCTCCTTTCAAAAAAGGTGCAGATCAATTAGAGACAATCCAAAATGGCAATAGCAAAAAGAACTTTATAAAACATAGCCCACAGGGAGACATTAAGTTAATTAGTAAAGATGCATCTGAGAGATATGAAAAGATTAACTACATCTATGGAAGTCCAAATGTCACCTGCCAGGGATGGCCTAGATGTAAAGCTGAACCTGCCTTAGAGTAGAGGTTGGCCTAGGTGATATTTTGAGGCCCCTCCATTTCTGTGTTACGCAGTTATGGAGATGGACTCAGTTCAACTTAAAGCAGCATTTGTCATGTTTTCCTTCTTCATGCTTTCTGAGCTGGTGATTCAGGAAGCTGGGGCAGGTCCAGGCATGCATTAGAGTTAATGGATGTTTACACAAGGAGCAATGTCTTTGCACTTGAGGTATTCAAAAACAGATGAAATCAGAAAAAGGGCCTCAGTGGTGCTAAGGGAATTTGGATGCATGTCTGTGTCCTGTAAAAGCAGCCAGATCTTCCCTAACAAGCCAAAGCCGTAAGCTAGGGCTACTATTTAGCCATATACCAGCCCATCAAGTGCTGAAAGTGTTATCTTGCCCACATTGCTGTAGGTTTTGGCACACTTTCAGGACACGAGAACATCATTCTCAGTATACGGTCTGATGCACAGAGAGTCTAGTAGTAGGTCAAGTTGTTGCAAGACTCCTCTTTACTCCTGTGGGGTTATGGAGGGAAGGACTGAGATGTCTGCATACAGTTTCTGCAGACATTGGAAATATAGCTGCTGTCAGGATGTGTGGACACTGCCGTGTGGGCTACCAGACGGGTGGACAAGAGGTGGGCCACAAAAAGTTGGTTTGGTCAGAAGCGCCCATGAGCTGAGTTGATAGGAACTGCAGAAGCATGCAAATCGCGGCATTTCCAGCGTGTTGCTGGGTTGCTGTTTCTCTGTGCTCATGCATATGGACCTCTAGTACAATGAACCTGATTTTTTTCGAGGATGAAGGAAGGTATTTGTTGGATACTGGGTCTGACATTTGGCTTAGAGTCCTCAGGGCAGTCTTGGGAGAAACTTTTCTGAATTATGGGTTATGTGATGAAGACCATGTAACTCCTTAATACCTCATTTGTGATGGTGGAGAACACAGGGTAAATACCACAAAAGAAACACAGAACTGTGACCTGATGCATAAACTGATCTCTGTTTCTGCATATCTTGATGGACGGACAAAAGCAGCCTTGTCCAGTTTGGTTCTGATAAAGGAAATACACAATATAGCATTTGTGTGGCTGCAGGAAAACTGGGCTTTGATTTCTAATTTTAGTTAGTTTAATACCTTTTTTTTAAATTAAAAAAACCAACAGCAACAACCAAAAAGATAAGCATGTGGCATTTTAATGATGACAATGTCTTTTTCAGTGAAGTTAGTCATTTCACTAATGATGAAAACATTCACCAGTACTTGTTAGATCAGTATTCAGACCAAAATATTAATTGGATAATCAATTGCCAGAGAATGCACATTCATTTTCAAGCAAAACTTTATGCCCCCCTTCTCTTATTCAGAATGTAAAGTAATAAAATGTATGGACAAAAAGTTTGATTGTGGTGCCTATTTGTCATTCAACTCATTTTGATTCAAAAATGAAAATTGCAGTGTCACTTCATCAACTTACAGCTTGTTCTGGCATAGCCTGATGCCAGCTACCAGTGTGATCTTGTATTCATGCGTCACTGAAGAGTACAAATAGGACAGATCAGGTCTTTTGCAATATGTTAAAGGGTTTCCATCCCTTCAACTCCACGCTTTTCTTTTTTTTCATGCTGAAGTCCAGGTGTCCTTGTCTCAACCAGCCAGAAATAACTGTTCAGTGCAGGCTTATCTGGCTCACACTCACCCCGATGTCTACATGTCTCTGCCACAACCCACTCCCCTCCCACACACAGTCCCTCCATGCTCAACAGTGAATGCAAAGCCTCTGGTACAAAAAATCCCAAAGCTTTAAAAGCTTTAAAAACTAGCATGCACCCTTGGAAGAGATCAGGAGTCACTGAGAGTTTTGTCAATGCACCAGGCTGTTCTTACTGGAAAGGAATTTGTTCAATGAAGTTATCTGTGAAGATCATTTCCTAGGATAATTCCTCAGAGCTTCCCCTGTTCCCAGGGAAATACAAACTCCCTTTCCCCTGCATAATCCTCAGTAGTCTCTGCCAATCTTATTTGGGAAAAAAGTCTTTAACATTTAGTCACAGGGCCTAACTTGGTCCCTTTCCCAAAGATTTTGTGTTCAGGTACCAAGTAGTGCCTCTGTTATTAGTGATTAATTTTATCAACATAATACTAGCACTGTTGTGTCTTGAAGTCCTTTTTACACTCCACATACCTGATTAAGCATTTAACCATATGCAGTAATTGCTCTCATTAATGCACTAGGCAGAATCCTTAATGAAAGAGTAAATAGATTCCTATGGCACATTACACTTTACTGTGATAAAAAAGATAAAAAAGATAAAGATTTGTGAACAAAATAATGAGTAATTTGGGGGAGACAAGATAAGATGCCACAGTATACATAGGCCTGATTTAAAAATAGTCTTTGTATAACCTAGGCTAATCTTGGCTTTCAGTGCCTTTCAAGATTTACCTTTTACTTATAACTTCCAGACGGGTCCCTACAGTCACTCCAAGTCTTCAAAACCATGCTTCTTGTGTCTTCCACATCCCAACCCCTTCAAAACACTAAGCGTGTTTTTGCACAAAACAGATGCTTCCCTTTAAAAAAAAAGTTTGTTACAAGAGAATAGACTTCAGGATCAAGGGAATTAGGTAAGCTGTACGATTACCAGAAAATACATGCTCCAGTGCAACTAGAAAGCACCATCTGGGACGTTTCAGACTGTAACAGTTCTGCAAAAATCCACTTGTTGAAAGAAACAGACACTGCAAGGGCATTTAATCATCTCACTTTCTTATATAAAAGGAAATCCCTGAACTCCTTTAGAATATCAGCTTTGGTATAATTAGCATGGTGATGATAATGTGCTTCACAAAGAGTGGTGGTTTTTTTGAAAGATTTCAAGTATCTGAGAAACACATTTATCAGCTGATGTTATCGCTTGCCACCATCACCCAGTGATTTCAGCAAAATGGACCTGTGGAGAAAATTTCACCTTAACTACCCTGGAAGTTATCAAAGGCAAAGCACAAGAGCAATCAGAAGGTCTTTAAGATGCATAAGAAAGTTTAGTTTGAGCCATATTTTTGGTTTTGGACTATGATGCCTACTTGCAGAGTCCTCCTGATCACCCAGCATAACCGCAGGCTACATGATGTTCTGCTCTAGCACATGGAACAAACTTTACCAGAGGTATTTTCAGCAGCTGGTGGAAACAGCTACAGATACACTCAAATCTTCACAATGAAAATGGCGTCTCATCACACACTGATCAGGTGTCAGCCCAGTTCCCTTCTGCACTGTTTTGAAGGAAAATTAATTATCCTATGAATATATTTTTTTTAGTTGAAAAACCAGTCAATCAGTCTGCATCACAAGCTGCTGACATTGGGCTTTGCTCAGCCAGACATATCTGTGTCCAACTTGACTTTTCTTCTGGTGCAAACAGAAGGACCAGTAAAATCTCTGACTTCGATACTGCATCAGGGATTTAGTATATTCATTTTAACCTTAGCATTTCTTTCTCACTTGGGTAGAAAACAGTAGGTCTTGAAATTCTTATTTACCAGTGAGGTCTGCTTCTCCATATTGCAACTAGAAGACACTCTTTTTCACGGGCTAATTGTCCCTAAGACCTGGAGCCCCACCAGAGCCATAAGTGCTACAGTGGTGCTGTTTACTTTAATCGCCATGTAGCGCATAGCAAGGGCTGAGCATGCACAGATGTTTGAGAGTCTGGCTGTAGCACTGGTGCTAAACTGAAAACACTGAAGCTGATATAGCGTATGTCCTTACACTTACTGAAGGCAGACATGATCTAATGCTGATTCAAAAGTTATGTGGCTGTCAGGCTCTCCTATTATGAGAGAGCACATTATGGCACTGTGCTAACGTGACTCTGTGGCAAGCTTATTTTGCCCGCTGTATCCTGTAGACATCTATATTGCTATGGTGGCAAAACTTCTAAGGGCAGAGGCATTAGCCAACCTAATTTTTTACTCACAGATTATTTCCTTCCAGAAAAGAGTTGATGTTTCCTCAGATGTGAAAAATGGTGCGTGGAATAAGTTGTGATCCTTCCACTCATGTGTCAAGTTTTTGGACATCCAGCTGCTGTGCAGGTAAAACAGCTGGCCTTGTTTGAAATCCCATTTGTTCTAAGAGCCTTCAAAACATGAACTGTGGTGGTAGAAGCTAACCGGTGAGAAACCTAACCTAACTGGTACCTAACTGTTACCAGAGGAAGCACCTACCACAGACACAGGCTTGTTGATAAGAACATTGTCTTGTTCCTCCGAACAAACTTCTAGGCCAGTCCATGAAGACATGAGAACCTGTTTGAAATGTGCGGAGGGAATCTGTATATACCCCTGTGCTCTCTGGCATCTCCGCTCTAACACCTCCTTTGATACAAAATTTGCTCTAATGTGACTGCGGTCATCTGTAATGCAGTTACCGGCACAATTACAGCCACATTAGGAGCTGCATGTATACCAGTAAGGAAATCCCAATGTACTCATTGCCTAAATCTCACTCAGCCAATATAAACTGAAGTCTAAAATTTCTATTGCATTACTGTGTAGTAAGGACAGTAGCTGGCATGCTTACTAATATCTTTTAGTGGTTGAACATAAAAGGGAATTGACACAACCAGTTCAGGCAGCCTGGGTCCCCCTTTTCAGGTGTGAAACATGAATCTAAAGCATATGAGCTGCTAGAGAAAAAGGCAGCTTGTTACACAATGTCTGTCTTTGTTACAAGCGCAAGCCAGTCTTACTGGAACCTGAAATTTTGCCATCTATATGACTTTAATCAAACCAACAGATGTTAATCAGCTGGCATTGCTTTGTTCATGTGGAGTGTTATGTGCTGCTTCTGTGCAAAAGGACTTAAAAGAGAAAGCAAAGCACAGATGTCCTAAGCTCTAAACCCTGGGACCAGATGATGAACTACACTGGAGCTGCTTGTGTGCATGTCCCTTACAGAATGTTCAGAAATTAATGTGTCTCCCTTCTGCTTATCATACAAGTCATGCTGTTGTGTGATTACTCTCACAGCACCATCCCACCAAAACTCAAGTCGTAGTCCAAAATGTATTCTTCTATTTCTAAGCAGGGCTTGTTTTACCAGTGTGTGCAAAACTGCACACTTCCTTGGAAGCCGATAAATATTGAGTATTTTAAGTCAAAGGAGTAATGTTGCCTGGCCTCTGTTATTCATTAGGATTCTCTTCCTACAGTGAGACTTTTGAAAAAGCAGCTAGAAATTTAGCTACTCAGCATCACTAAAGCAGAAAGAAATTTTCATTAGTATTTTTTGCTTGCTTTGGAAAAAATGGAATCTGTGTGTCAGAGCAAGAGATTACAGGAGAGTCCTTTTTGGCAATAATGCTAATTTGCTTTGGCAAAATGATACTATCTTTTTCTGCTACTTCTTTGTTTCTGTTTTTGAATTTTGTATACCATTATTTATTGCTATATAAGAAGAGAAAGAAGAGTCAAGTTTGACATGATCAAAGGGTCCTGACTCAGCACAGTGCATGCAAGCCATTTCAGTTCAAGTGTTCAGTCATTAATTACCACAAGACTAGACTAGCCCATTACTTGCTCACAAACAAGAGAAAAAATAAAAGGAATCATGGATAAAAAGAGGACATAGATTAAAAATGCACTTACAGCACTGAAAGGGAGATCATTCATTTGACAGTTCATGTGAGAGAAGGGAGAAGGGTTGAGGGTATAGACTGAGATCATCCGTTACGGCATGGTTTCCTTGGCTTTTTCCTGATTCAGCCATAGTGACGGTATCTGACAGGCTTCGACATTAGCAGTACTGCTGACTCAGCATCCAGCCTCGAAGTGCTCCTTCTTATTGAGATCTGGAATTGATTCTGACCAGGCAACACTGCATGGTCTCCAGAGAAACAGATCTTGTCTTGGGATATTCCCTGCTTCCTCACACAAGAAGGGTAGGTGGGAAGCAAATATCCACAAAACAGGATATAGTGTGTAAAAATAAGTTTGCTGTGCACATGACTGAACTCACATGGCCATGCTACCACAGTGCCAAACTCAATCTTAAAAGCTGTATGAAGATGTGAGAAATATTAGGAGAGTCTGACAGTCACGTAACTTGAATCAACATTAGGTCATGTCTACCTTCAGTGTATTGTAAGGACCTATTCTGTGTCAGCTTCAGTATTTGATCCACTGAAAACAGACAGGGTGTGTTAGTCTTCCTTAGCAAGGAGGACCAGAGAGTAGTTTAGTGCTAATGACACCTAATGTTTCAGATTTAACATAAGAGCTCAGAGTTTGCAGGAATTCAGGCGAACCTGTGGTTGAAGGTGTCCTGCCAGAAGGACAAGTCTCCAGTAGAAATTCTGTGGAGGTGACTACCAGAGACTCCCTAGATGTTGACCCCAGTTTGTGCTGATGATCACCCCATGTACTGGTTTTGGCTGGGATAGAGGTTTGGGGTTTTTTTCATAGTATCTTGTATGGTGCTATGTTTTGGATTTGTGATCAAAACAGTGTTGATAACGTAGAGATATTTAGTCACTGCTAAGCAGTGCTTGCACAACATCAAGGCCTTTTCTGGTTCTCACACTGTCCCACCAGTGAGTAGGCTGGGCATGGGCAAGAAATTGAGAGGGGACACAGCCGGGACAGATGACCTCAACTGACCAAAGGGATATTCTATACCATATGATGTGCTCAGCAATAAAAGCTGGGGGAAGAAGAGGAAGGGGGGAGGTTCAGAGTTATGGTCTTCCCAAGGAACTGTTACACGTAATGGAGCCCCGCTTTCCTGGAAATGACTAAATGCCTGCTTGCTGATGGGAAGCAGTGAATTAATTCCTTATTTTGCTTTGCTTGCACATGCTGCTTTTGCTTTACCTATTAAGCTGTCTTTATCTCAACCCATGGGTTTTTGCACTTTTACCCTTCCCATTCTCTCCTCCACCTTGCTAGTGGGGAGCGAGTGAGCGGCTGTGTGGGGCTGAGCTGCCTGCCAGGGTTAACTCACATCACCCCAGGGCTTTCAGCACCTTATAATCAAACATGAATCAGAGTGGTTTGGTGAATGCAGGTATACTGTCTCTTGAAGCTTCCTGATCAATAATCAAAATAGCTGATAAAATTTATCAGCAAACCTTGTACGTCATCTTTGCTTAGAAACATTGGACCAGATTGGACCAAAACCCTGTAGCTGCTGTTGTCTGTGTAACTGCAGAAAATTTCATGAGTACCCCATTTCTAGCATTCTAGAAAGGCTAGAGTCACAACAAAAAGTATCCCTTCTCAATGGCATTTCACCACAGCATCTTTACAAGGCTGATTGGCTTGTCCAGAGGTAACATCTTACACACTGATAGGGAAGTCCAACACAAGGAAAGGGAACTCGCAAGTGTGGACAGAGTGGCAATTCTCATTTATGTCCAGGAGTATTTTTCCTCTGTCTAAATTGAAGTACTTAACTGGTAAATCTAAATTAGGATCCTGTTTGCCTAACCCTTGTTATATAGCCACTGGGGAAAGATTTCCAGTGTCTATTCCTCCATTCATTCTATGGGCAACCTAATACTTTAGATGCCTAATGTTAGGTACCTTAAATCTCCAAGTAATATCTGGTACTTTTTTAATAATTATTTTTTTCTTAAGAACAGAGAAAGCAGAAATATGGGCAAATATTCTCGAGCACCGAACGCAATCATCTTGAATATCATGAATAGTGATTCTGGAACAGATCTGGTTTAGCAAAAGGGAGTCTTACAGAACTGGGTCAAAGTGGGAGTTTCTGAGCTTTGTATAGTTTTTGCAGAGAGCAAAAAGTTAGCTCACCTGTCATGCCAAGTTTGTCCTTCTGGGTGCAATATCCTGGCCGGAGCTCCGAAGCACCACTGCTTAACAAACATGCTCAGCATTGCTGGGATGTCTGACACTGACATTCCACCACTTGATTCGTAATTAGACCAGCAGAATTAAAGGATGGGATGTTGCTGGGGGGCATTCTTTTGATCCAAACTCGAGACAAAAAAGTTTTAGCTATGCAGACACAGTTTGTGGCTACACAGGCACAGTTATTTTTGGAGGTTGCCATTCTTACTAAATTATCCAACAACTACACGAGCACATGAATCAAGTTCTTTTGTTTGCATATTTATGGTTTAATGTCACTTACGGTATCAAAGTTTTAGACTTGTCAAACTAACTTAATGGAAAATTAATAGGGGTTCCAGCTCTTGCTGTGGCTCTGTCTCTACAGTATGAACAACTTGGTGCAAACCACAGCAAACAACCACTAGTCACTTCCTATTATAGAGAGCAGACATTTAAGCTGCAGAAATCCTACATCTTGTGGTGCTGTCTGGAAAGCAGAGACCATGATTTGTGGGACAATCCCGAAGAAAACTGAAGACTGTGGGATCTACCACTGTGCATATTATTTGAGAGTTAGTTCAGGAGAAGAATGAAAAACTGAGAAGATTACAGTCCTCCAACCCCTAAGTCTGGCTCTTCTTCTCTGTCATATATCTTAAAAGAAAAAAAAACCAAGAGAGAATATGAGGAAACAGCTTGCTTGGCAGTCCCATCTTGGCTTCTGCCATGTTGTATTTTGAATTTTATATTGGGTTCTGTGCTAGGAGACTGCATCTATTATTTGTATTCTAATGAATATTTTTGTTCCTTCCTAAGCATATGTTTTAACATCCTCATTTCTTTCCCATTTATATGCATTCATTTTATCAGTTTAAAAATAAAAACAATTATTAAAACTCTAATAAACTTCTGAAATGAAATATGATGTATAGATAGATAGAGATTGCTTTTTGTTTGTTGCCTTTGTGATATGCAAAAGAGGCCTGAAGATTTTGTCAGAAATACTTTTTCCTCCATTATTTTTTACATCAGTAGTTTAGATCCAGTCCTATTTTTCCTGAAAGTCTGCAAGAAACTTGACAGTCATTTTGCCATCTTTAAACAGACTTGGATAATGGGATTAACTGAAACCACAAGGTATTTTTATTAAGATGATACAAACAAAATTCTGAGTTTTGAATTAATGACTTGAATCAGAGAAAACAAAAAAGAAACACTTGCAAGAAAAAAACTTTTTTAAAAAAAAAAATTCTTACTCCTTCTGTTCAACACTGAAAAGATTAGCCAGAATAGTAATAAACATATTTCAGTGAATTAGAAATGAGTTTTGATTCACAGCACTTGAATGTCTTTTTCTACTCACTTTTCATATCTACTCTTGTAACCACTCTAGTTCACACTAAAGTCCATGGAAAATTAATTTCCAGTCCAAGCCAAAGTTAGTGAAGTAAATCAAGTACAACAATCTCTGTAGTAGCAGAATTTTTGTCCAAATTTCTCATTAGTGTTAAGATGCCTATCAACTGGTTCTGGCAATTGAAGGCATGACCGAGATAGTGTAGGTTACTGTTGCTTGAATTGCCTTCAGCCCAACTGCACTTTTTTAATAGATCTTTTTCCTGTTTGTTTTTTTCTCTTCATTGTGTGGGCTGATGCCTAGAGACTCAGCATGAAAGATCCTACAGAGTTCTGACCCTGCTTTCCCACAAAGACCGTGCATATTCATATATACTACAATAACAATTTCTCTTTCACAATGAATTCTGCTGAAGAACAAATGAACACAAAAAGAAAAATTAAAACCAAGATCCCATATAATAATCATAAGAATGAATCACCAGGGGAATTAGATGCAGACATATTTCGCAGAAGCAACCTAGATATTGGAAATTTGAAAAGGCTACTGCAATATTCACATGCAGAGTAGAGAAGGTGAGCTCCAGTGCAGCCAGACTTTGAGAGCTGGAATGATGTAATCCAGAGCTGTTCCTATGGCAATCTTGAATATGCAACAAATCTTTGTAGCCAGTTGCACTATGAATCAACAGCTGGTGATGGATTAATGGAATATGCTCTCAATGGTTATTTCAAGCCATTTCTTTTCTTTCTGTGCAGACTGAAAACTAAAACATTTGGATAGCTTATATACTGAACTCCTTCACACATATCAGAGACATATCGGCTCTTCCTCCTATGGTGAAAAAAGCACCATACATCCTACATATTAGGCAAAACCACTAGCAAAAAGCTAGCTAACCATGCTGGCAATTTCATAGCCTCCCTTCCCATAGTAATGAAGTGCGTGTAGGGTGAAAGTAAATCTACCTTTGAAGGGAATGTAGTTCCTCAGTAATTTTCTCACTCTCTTACTATTCAACTTACTATTTTGAAACCTGACATATCACAGATCTAGAAGTATAGCTTTATTTCTCTGGATCGAGACTCACTCTTATTTTAGGGCTATCCTGGAAGCAACCTGCTTCATGTTGGAGTAGCTTCCTTAACCAATATTAGCAACTGTCTCAACTTTCTGCCATTAAGGTGGAAAATCTCAGCCCTGAAATGATTGATTGTCTCCTTTTTGAGCAAAGTGGGACTTCAGGGACAAGAGGATCTGCTGGGTAGCCTTCTTCCTTTACATCTACCTAGAGCAGAACAGAAATGTCAGTTCTAGATGTACAGTGTGGGTATGTGGGCTGGGAAAGATGATGGGGGAAGGGTTTTTTCTAACCACATCTAAGCCAGCTATGCCAAAATTAAATTGAGAAGGAAAAACACATCTGGAAAATTGCAGCAATTTAAAGCACAGTATTTTAGTGCAGGTCCAGAGGGATAGCAGGAGTATAGTGACATTTATCAATAGCTACAACATAGAGTTCCAACAAAAAGAAAAGCAACAATCTGCTCTCTGCCCTTGGCATGGTAATTTGCCTTTTACCTTCTGCATTTTCATATATTAGTTTGAAAAGCAGAGGACCAAAACAATCAGCAACAGATGTTCCATACAATCAGTGTGGTACATGAATTTCAGTTAGCATGCAAATTGTCATCCCTGGGCTATTCATGTGGAGTGCTGGGAAAACAGGCGGCCTGCTTCGCAAAAATATATAGAAGGGGTATGATTAAAATGTCTGGATTCAATCACATGTTTAATCACTATCCGCTTTTTTAACTCAGCTACAATGACTGGTAGCTATTATGACAAAAATTTGAAAATGTGCATGACACACAGTGGCACCCAGGAGCCTGATAGGTGGTCTGTGCTTGATCAAAGTGATCAAAGCTTTGTCCTATGTTTCCCTCTGTTCCACCTCACCACAACAACTTTAAATGCACAAAATACGATTTATAGGAGGATGTTTTATACTTTCGTTCTTAGGCTAGAGTGTTATGAACTGCATCTCAGTTTTTCAGTGAAACCAATAAATTGTGCTTCTCCCTCCTTAAAAGTAACAACAGATAACTGTGTTGTCTACTCAGAAGTGGGTTCTCAGGGATAATGCAGGGGAACAGAGACTTCTAACCTGCCTACAGACAAATGGTGGGTGAATCCTAAGAAAAATTTTGGTGTGCCCCAAAAAAAGCTTATTCAAACCATTCTGAAACTCAAGGGTCAGATAACAGTCATCCTTGCGCTATTTTGGCACTTTCTTTGTAGTGGATGGGTGCCAGAAAGGCAGGGGAAAGTTGTAGGAAGAATTATAATCTCAATTTCTTTTTTAAAAATCTAAGAAGTGGGTTAGTTAGAATTTTTGGCTAGGATATATATTGTTTATTCAATGAATGAGATGCCAAAAAAAAGAGCAGCCTCTGAGGGACAGACTGTGGAAATTTTACTCACTCTGATAAGTGCTTGCTCATGTGAAGAGTTCTGCTGGTTTCAAAGGGACTACCTTTGTGAGTTGCATAATACAGCTCAAAATTAACCCAAATTGGCTTGAAAAACAAAATTGTCAAATGGACTGAAGACTGTTTACAGGACACTGTAAATTAGGGATCACCCTAAATGGTAAAATATCAAATAAGGGGAAATTCTCTAATGGGGTAATCTGAGGATCAGATACAGTACAGTACTGTAATGACGAAGAAATAAAAGCAAGACTCACTTTAAAGGAGATTCCAGGACACTACCAAACTTAGAAGATTTACAAATATGGGCAAGACAAGCAGAATTTCTCTAAGGCTAGAGAAATTAGCAACCTGACTCAAAAGGATAAAATAGGATCTGACTTGGGAATATGCATGCTATGAAAGCAGAGGAGAAAGTAATGTGAAATTAGGGAAGTGATCGTGCCCCTGTACTCGGCACTGGTGAGCCCGCACCTCAAATACTGTGTTCAGTTTTGGGCCTGTCACCAAGAAGGACATCGAGAGGTGCTGGAGCGTGTCCAGAGAAGGGCAATGAGGCTGGTGAGGGGTCTGGAGAACAAGTCTTATGAGGAGCAGCTGAGGGAACTGGGGTTGTTTAGTCTGGACAAAAGGAGGCTCAGGGGAGACCTCATCATGCTCTACAACTACCTGAAAGGAGGTTGTAGCGAGGTGGGTGTCGGTCTCTTCTCCCAAGTAACCAGCGATAGGATGAGAGGAAATGGCCTCAAGTTGCACCAGGGGAGGTTTAGATTGGACGTGAGGAAAAATTTCTTTGCTGAAAGAGTGGTTAAACATTGGAAGAGGCTGCCCAGGGGAGTGGGTGAGTTTTTTTTTAAAAATTTCTTCACTGAAAGGGTTGTCAAGCATTGGAACAGGCTGCCTAGGGAAGTGGTTGAGTCACCATCCCTGGAGGTATTTAAAAGACGTGTAGCTGAGGCGCTTAGGGACATGGTTTAGTGGGCATGGTGGTGTTTCATTGATGGTTGGACTCAATGATCTTAGAGGTCTTTTCCAACCTTAATGATTCTATGATGATTCTATGATTCTATGAAATACACAATTAGCAGCAGAAACCTAGGTAGCAGAAACGTCAAGAAACAGAACTGAAGAGAGAGGAGGTGGCTTTACATCTGCTGAAGCCTGCACAAATGAACACGAGGTCATGACACTGGTTATGTTCAGTGCATGTTTAGAAATCTGCACAAATGGGAAGATTAGCAAGGATTCAATAGTTTTGAGAAACAAATGGTGTCTGAGATTATCATCCTTCATTGGGGCTGTATGCTGGCCTTAATCAATTACCTCTGACCTTTACTGAAACTCCCTTTCATAGGCAAAGGGGCAGGAGAGGTACAGTGAATTTAGCTTTCAGAGGATGAAGCTGGGTGGATGGTTTTGGAGAATCAAGTCTTTCAGCTTGAGACAAATTATTAGACCAATAATTTCTGTATCCTTTCAATGTGCCTCGAGCTATGACAACCCAGCCTCTCCCTGGAGTACCAAAACAATACTCATGAGTCTTCCATTACAGAACATAAGTGACAGAATTTCAAACACAGGGTAAAGAAGAGAGGTGGCAAGTAAATAAATAAAGAATCATGTTACCACCCACTAGATGTGCTATTACACAGCTGATGTGCTATAAAGACAGCATTCACTCTGGTCTTGTAACAGCTCTGTTGGCAATGGGAGGCTCATGTTGTTAGTTAGAAATGAAAGGCTGTAGCTGAGCCATTTAGATCAAGAAGACTGAGTGCCATAACAAGAAAGGTAGCCTATACCAGTGGATCAGATGCAATTTGCATATTTTAACATTGAAACATTCTGTCCTGATTAAAGCTTAATTGTCCAAAACACTGACTCCGCAGACTTCTTGGCTACAATGAACACAAATATTTAAAATGTACAGTTCTTGATTAAAACAATGACAGTGCACCACGACTAACAGCACAAATATTTAAAGAAAAAGGAAAGGAATGAAAATATAAAGTGTTCCCAAGTTACCCAAATAGAACTGCTATGATAATGATTCGGAGGTTGGTCACTTTAAGTTATACAATGAATTTTTTTCTTTATTAAAACAAAGAGAAATTAAGCATTCATTCTTTTTGGTTTTTAAATTGGACTTGGTGGGTCAGCTGGCCTTGTTGCTTTTGAGAACCACCTCTAAACTTATTTTTCATTCTTTTTATTTGTCAGGCAATTTCAATAATTGCCTGTGTCGTCCAATGCTGGAGAACAAAACTGAAGAAGGAAATCTCAGTTAGCTGCTGGCAAAATGGTCTGGAGAAGAAGTTTTAAAAAATGACTTTTACTTCCTCCAAATATAGCTTTTAAAACTTTTATATTGTTCATTTACCCACATGAGCAACCCTTTACTAGTCCTGCCTTTGGTACAGGGCATCTTGGAGACAGGAGGCTAGCAGAGAAGCCGACAGTCGTTATTCACAAAAGCTGATCCTTTTCAAGTCTTTCCATCCGTTTCCATCAAGGAATGTGTTAGCAGCCTCTTCCCCGCAAGTCTCATGGCAGGATTTAGCAGTTTCTCCCACAGATCCAGAAAATGATGCAATCTACATTCTTATTTGAGGTCTATTCACAAGAATGAGTCGTGGTATTAATTTCAGCTGACGTGAAATTTCCCATCCTCCTTTTTCCAGAAGAATTTCTCATTTTGCAGGAGCAGGTCTCATGTTCTGGCAGGTCCCTGAAGTACAGAGCTACATGGCTGTTGACCTGAAGTGTAGATGCCACTGGACTAGCTCTCTTAGCACTAGAATTAAAAAGTGAGCCTGCCTAGTCATGTATTTAATACGCAAAAAACAAAAATTGTTGCCTAGATATTTCATGAAAAAGATCTAGTAGTGGAGAAGCGTTGCAGCCTACTGAGCATTGCAGCATACCAAGTCAAAGGCAGTAGGTCTTCATTACTGTTGTTAATCCTTTGATTTTGTTACATCTGAATTGCATGCAGAACCTAAGACACATACAATAGCAGTCAAGCTACAGGGATAGAAAATAATTCCTTTCTGCTGGGTCAAGAAATCTTGCTGCCAGTTTCATGAAGTACTTTGGACAGTCACGTGTTATTGTAAGTATTGTTTTCTAGTCTGGGTAAAAGAAAAGAAGAAAGTAAATACCCATTTATGCATAAGGAAGATTGGAAAGTAGGAAAAAAACCTACACAGCCCAGGAATTTGCAAATGCATTTTAAAATGCATTAAAAAGAAGAAATAAAAATCTTCCTCCAAAACCTTCAAAGCCTAATTCTGCCATTTTCATTGTTCAGAAGAATTTAAAATAAAAGAAGATGTTAACACATACTCCATTGTTACATTAAAATGGCAACAACCCATTTTCAAAGCAGTAAGTTTCTAATGGGACCCCATGGCTTGTAAAGCTTTTTGAGTAACTATTTCATCTACAAAAATGCAACCCCCCAAAACCAAACCTTTGTAGACAGGAACTTTCTGTAAATGTCATATTTGACATCTACTGAACAAAAATGCTTTGCCATGAGAGACTACCATCTGTTTACTATATTAAATATACAGATCTCTCTGTTTTTATTAGAAGATTTTTCCTTTAACAAGGCAGATGGAGGAGCTTACATACACAGCAAACCCTTTTACTGCAAAGATGTGTACAAGATGCAGTGTAGAAATAGCATGACATTTGGGGAAGATTACAAATTCTCTCTCTGGGTGCTGCTCAGAGACAAGCAATACAGTTATATTTGCTTCACTCCTGTGGCAGTGGGTGTAAAACTCACTTGTCAGAGAGGACAAGAGATTTTCATGTCAGCTCTGATACTTTTACTCCGCTAGTAGACCCTACCAATTTGAGAAATTTAAAAGAAAGTCCATAGCTAGAGATTATTTTTGACATACATACGTATCTCTGTGTGAAATCTCCTAGAGGTGTTGATGCTATGGAATGTTGATGCCTGTGCTATGGAAAATCCTTCCTTATGGGCCTGACCAACTGATGTACCACAGCTGGACTGGAAGTGAACTTCTAGACCATCTTGCTTACTCAGTCATGGACTTCAACACTTCCCTAAACAAATGGCATTTTAATGGAGGTCTGATATCAGAGATTTGTAAACTGCAACCAAATCCAGTTACTAATAAACATAGGTCTTCTTCTTGAACAATATTCTTTAAAGATATATTATGCAAGTAGTATATTTCAATCACTAAAGCTCTAAATTACCCGTAGAGATTGTTTCCCTTAGCAACAATACATGCCATAATAATGTGAGCAGCTTTTCCAAAGAATTTTTTTTGAAAATGCACTGTATTGTCTAGGAAGTTTCTTATTATTGATAAGATTTCTTGTGGATTTTTGATTGCTGTGATACATCTATGAAATCTGTACCAAGAATAAAAAGACTGGAATTTTGGAAAAGAAAAAGAAAAGAAGGAAGAAGGAAGAAGGAAGAAGAAAGAAGGAAGAAGAAAGAAGCAAAAAAGGGAAGAAGGAAGAAAGGAAAAAGGAGAAGAAGAGAAGAGAAGAGAAGAGAAGAGAAGAGAAGAGAAGAGAAGAGAAGAGAAGAGAAGAGAAGAGGAGGGCAATTGTTACACAACATTAGTCTGCTAGGGATAATTTTGGACTAACTGGTGACAGAGTATATTGAATGTGGATTTAAGGCCAAATTCTCTGTTGAAGGAAGTGGACGAAACTTCATTGATGCCATGAAAGCATTAATCACTTCAGCCAGCAGAGGGGACAGGCCTTTATCTGATGTGGTTCTTTTAATAATTCACATGTGACATGGATTGTTAAAGGGAATTAAAATTCTTAATGACAGCAGCCATTTTAATTCACGTCCTCCTAACATTTAAGAACCTATAAAAGTTGTCCAATGGAGAAATAGGACTAACTATTACTATGTCCCTATTTAATACTGTATGCTAAGAGGTGTTCAAGGGACAATATGAGCAGTCATCATGATTTATGTACTAGAAGACATATATTTACACTATGACTTTTGCAAAGACCCTCCTGCCAATGGATCTGTACACTATTCAGAGGTTCTTAGCATATTGTGTTACATTTCAGAGTCATCTTACATCTCCTTCTCTTTTCTTGCTTTAGGCCACCAAATCCCAACTAGTGAGGTGTGTTTTACCGGAGAAGCATAATGATGTTAGAGATGAGGCATGGCACTGAGCCCAAGCTGATATGCTTTGCTATGTTTGTTAGTATGGGCTCCATTCCAGCACTGCTGGGGTGGTTGGAGTGGGAGGAATGAGGAAGAGGAGAATGGAAACAAATTGACATTGGCTACGGTGTGGAAATGGGGCAAGAAAATAGGTGTATGATGCTGGGTGCAGGGGAGTCCAATCAGGTGAGAAGATCCCAGCTTCATTGACATAGTGGGGTCAACATAACAGCCCTGAATCAGAGCAGGATGGAGTGTTATTGTGCAAATCAGAAGATATTTTTCCTATATAAGCAACTGTGAAACAGGTCCAAAAACAAAGATGCTCTTCCCCTTACAGAGTAGACAGTTATCTATAGTCATTTTGGCATCTGAATTGAAGAGGCAAGAAAATGAAGCAATGCAACATCTCTTTGAACTTCCTCCCAGTAGGTAAATGAATGTTTACATTTTTAAATTAGAGCAGATGTTGTTTGGCAAAAACCTGTATCATGACCACTGATAATTAACAATAATCTGAATTGCTGTGCTTCTGGTCTTGAAGTCATGGCAGGTAAAAAAAATAGAGTACCTAACATATCTGTTAAAATAATACACCATTTCTGGATACAAGATGCAATATCATAAACATAGAAAAATAATTAGTAAAGTAACAGACATGCTGAAGAAACATATCTGAAAGAGAGAGGGGAAGCCAAAGTAAAAGGCTGGCTTGTGTCACTAGAAGTGGCAAAGAGTTAGTAATGATCATGGAAGTGATGTGGATCCTAATTGCAGGGGGTTGTGATGCCAGCAGAAGGGTCTTGCTCCTAGGGGTTGGTGGTGCTCGCCTACAGTAAGCTCTTACACTTCTGACATGGCATGGGACCCATCTGTCCCACCACAGCAGATCGTCAAGCAGTCCACAGCCAGCAGAACAGATGTCTCGAAGCTGTACAGGGCTTTTCCTCCACAGTGCTAATTCCCTTTGTGCTGTCAGTACGTGGTGGAAATTACAGCATATCAGAGTCTCTGCTGGGATAAAGGGCTGGCACACAGTAATCTTGAATAGAGAGAATAAAAAAGGTATTACTGAAGCCCTCTTAAAGTGCAGTTTCCAGCTGCAGGTGCTGACTTGGGCCTTGACTTTTATTGTTGCCTGTTCTGCAGTTACTCTTACATGCAACAGCTGGAGCAGCCATAAGCAAACATGCAGCATGAGGTCAGAGCTCATGTCAGCTGACGAAAACCATGGCTGGGAATCAGTTCAACTGACAGCATCAGCCCTGCTTTTCTCAGCAGTTGCTCCCTCACCACTTGCAGGAGCAAGTCTGCCATATCCTCAAAGACCCAACTACACACTGGCTCTTTATTCTCCATTGCAATGTGCAAGGACCCCTACGTTCTCGTCAGCTCAGTGCAGACTACATTATTTTGTTTGCTTAGTAGTAGAAGGGGAAAGGAAAATTCACATTTCCCTTTCCTTGTGCTGTCCAGCAGAATCATTAGAGAACCACTGCACTTAATAAGTTAAAGATAAGAGGCTTTTACATTCACCTACTCTCATGGTATCAAACGTTATCTTTATAGTTGCACAAGTCTGACTTACTGTTTGCTGTATGTCTCAAATATGTTTCATTAGTGTCATGTCTGCTGCATTGCTCCTGTAGCGCATCATGCCTATGTCATCTTTCTCTTTTGCTTCCTACCCGTTTTGAAGAGACTTGGGCAGGCTTCTTTCAGCACTGGTAATATGTTAACAACACAGAAATGCTGATTGGAAACAGAGCTCCCCTCAAGCTATGTATCTATTATACCAAACACAGAAAACAGCGTGTAATGAGCACTCTTCCTGGTCTCGCTCGTCCTCCTGGCTTGACTCTTCCATACATTATATCTGGACCAAAACCCACCTTCTATCACCAGCTTTAAATCCTAGTACCATATCAATATATTTCTCAGGTAACATGAAGCCCTCTGAACCCAGCACAAGTTTCTTCAAGATCCACCACACAGTGTTACTGTTACCCAAACAAGACTAGCTTAGTGGCTGGTATTTTAGACTGGCTATTTCTTTTTTAGAAGTATTTATAAGAAAGTTATCAACTCCAAAGTGTTGGGAAAATCCTGGCTTCCTTCAGAGTTAACTGGATTTTGTGGCAAAAGTTCAAAATTTATGATGCAAAATCCCAAGAGATTTATAAATAAATAACTGAAAATTCTTTCATCTGTTCCTGATCTCTTAGAGATATGCTTGGAGTACATCTCTGAGACAGTCTTCAAAAGCAGAAAGATTTAAAAGTCACTGTTTCTTTTAAATGAAGGTTGAGAGTCTCAAATAATCATCTGACGTAGGAGGAGGCCACTGTAAAAAAAGACACAGGTTGTCAAGAAGAAGAAGAAGAAAAAAAAAAGCAAAATTTGGCAACTGCATAACTAATTAAAACATTAGCTTAATTGCTTTTGAATGGGGAAGTTTTAGCTGTTACAGGTTCTGGGACAGAGAAGTTAGCTCCTCAGAACTCAAAAGATTGTTTTTAAATTTATTTCCTACTTCACACCGTGGGTACTTGGTTTGCATAGAGTCTTCTTTTATTAACTTTGGTTGGGAGCAAATAATTTTAATTCTGATCATACTTAGGTAAACATATTCCGGGCACAAGAAAAGTCTCTACTCAGATCCAAGCTTTCTAAATTTGAGAGTGCTCAGATCTAGGGTTTTGACTTTGTGCACACTTCTAGGGTATACAGTGGTATTTATCCCCAAAAGCTTTTTTGCAAAACTTCTTTCCAGTATTTTATCCATAAAGCAAAGTTTCTGTGACTTAAAAGCAAGTTGGCTAGCCAGAATTCACTAGCCACACATAAAAACCATAACCAGTAAAACTGAACAGCCATTCCTCTTTCTTCTCTCCACAGATGCTGCCCTCTCTGTCCTACGGAGCTGTATTTCCAGTGGACCAACACAGAAGTCTTTGGTAAAGTTGGTAGTATGGACTTAAGAAAAAATATCAAAACCTATATTAATAATCCTATTTGTTTCAGCTCATTTCCTTTGAGGTCAGAAGTTAGTAAGAGATCCAAGAGGCTGGCTTAGACAGCCTTTAAAGGTTTAAAGGTTCCCCAAATTTCTTTAATCGGGTCAACTTCAGTCAGAAAGAAACCAAACAAAACCTGAAGACCAGAACACAGGGATGACTAGAGAGTAATGTAGAGACAATTGGCTGAAGATGACAGAGGCACGAATTTCAAAATAGAGATGGTGAAAGACAACTTTTTTTTTTTTTCTTCCCCCCCCAAAACCCCCCAAACAACCAAACCTAAAAGAAGCTACTGGAATAACAGAAGCGTGAGGTAAGTTCTTGGACAGATTTTAGGTTCAAATTTTCTCCTTATATAGCTAAAGCTTATTAAACCACACATCTGTCTTTGGGTAATGCGGGACATAAAATGTACACTGAATGTTGACAAAGCCAGGTGAGTTTATGTTCACAAAATATTATTTGAGACTGCTCTTGCTTATGTGGAAATGTCAGTGAGTACCCTTCCTGCAAGTTTTATCGTTTCTTCGTTTTCTCCTTAAAATGAAAGCACTTTAAGGATCTGCCTTCCAAATTCTTTAATATTATCATATTAAGAAAACATGCCAAGAAATGTATATTGTCCACTATTCTGAATAGCAAACCTGGCAATATTTACCACCTGATATATTTGTTATTCTGTCCATCTGCTCTTGCACATATAAACTAGCCATAAAAATCAAATAAATTCTCTAAGGTGAACGGAAGATTTTAAAGCCTGCTTACACTCATACACATTTTTAAAAATTATTTACTTCCAAAGTTCCAAATATAAAAATCCTACTTAAAATGCAGTCTCCAAAAACACAACTGGCAAGGTGGCAATGACAAGCAGAATGAAGTGGGAATAAAAGTTACAATGAGATTAAATATTGCATAAGAAAAAGGCAGGGGGAAAAGTATGTGTAAGTGCCAAAATACCTGCCAAGTAACAGACTATCCTTCAGCTGTGTTGAATTTGAACAGTTTCCCATTGTATCACATCATCCATTTCTAGGCCACCTATAATTTTTGAGTTGGCTTGTTAAGTAAAGCACACAACAACAACTCAGTAAAATTGAGTAATTCCCTGGAAACGTTTTCAGTTCCTTCCCTCTTCATTTCCCCTCACTCCTCTCCTTTAGAAAACAGGGAAATGAAATAAATTTAGAGCCATGCTTTCCAGCAGAATGGTTAGCAATGAATATCAGGTTTTAAAGACCTGTCACCTGCATTTCTTTTTTTAGGTTCACAGAATTATATTTACCGCAGTAGTTGCAATAGTTGCCATTTGAAGCCCAAAAAATCACCTTAGAATCAGATTGCAGAGCATTAAACCCAAAGGCAGTCTGCATAGAGGGCTGAACGCTGAAATATTTATTAGCAGCAAAACTTCATATCTACTAAAGTATTTTTGTTTGATGATTTAAACTATTGTTCAACATTTATGGTGGACAAAAGGATTATTTGTACAGATTGATCCTACTATTCCTTTCACCCTTGTTTGGGTCTTCATGTATTATCCTAGTAATGGCACCAGAGGCTGAACTACTTCCAACGTCTGTGGACTGCAGGTAATTCACCGAAAGCGTTGGAAGAGATTAAATGCTGAGAATCACGCAAGCGGGAAAAGAAAGAAAAAAAAATCACCTCTTTGGGAGCTTGTAATTAGCTCTCCTTTAATAGATGCTCACCTGATTGTTATTCTGTACTGATGCAGTGCTTCCCGAGAGGTTTGGCATTGCTGTGCTAGAAGCTACAGGGAAGTGTCATTCTTTGGTTCGGTCTGGCGAGATTTCAGGCTGGAAAGCAGTGAGCAACAGGATGGCAGGGTGAACCAGGGCAGGGAAAGTGTGGGAGGGAATGGGCTCTTACACTAATATCACAGCTCAGGGCTCTCCAGCTCCTGAGGGCTGGTCATGCTCTTGTCTGGAAGCATGACTATATGGCAGAGGCTCAGCTCAGAGCCATAAAAGCCTTCACACGTGTTAAAGGTATCCGTTGAAGAGGGAACCGATGCATGGGGCTGCTGCTGTGACCTGCCAGCTGAACAGCCCCGATGCATGCCGTTCCTAGATAGCCCTCAACCTGCCGGCTATTATCCGCCTGTAACTTAATACACGCGTTAGTGAGAGATGAGTTTTCAGGAGGGACTTGAAGGAGGGGAAAGGTTACAGGCTTGAAGAGACTTCCCAGGCGTAAGGTCTGGCACCGGCCCTCTGGTTCATTGCTCTTTGTACCTGTGGCGCATATGCACACAGCCTGGAAAATGGAGATGGAGAGCCTTTTTGTCAGATAAAGCGAAGATGTATGTCAGTGAATTGCTGTGGCTGTGTCTTTGACAGCAGCTCCTGGCTACTGTTCCATCAGCACTGTACTGAAATTGCTCACAGCCTCTGCACCTCGGTGGCATTTCCCGAGTATGAGCAGCAACTCAGTGGAGCTAACCTTCAAATATGCACGTACTGTCAGAGTGGTACATAAGGGCAAAATAAGTGGCATCAGGTGAAAAGGGACAATTGTCCACTCTAGAAAAGACTGACTTTGGGACTCCCAATCATTGCAAGGCGTTGAAAATTCAGCGGCACATCTCAGCTTTACTATTGCAATCGCAACTGGGCCAGTGCCTTCAGGGAATTAAAAAAGCAAACACCCCCAATCTTATATAACTTTTGCTAGCTGAGTAATTGCTGTTTGTTTGGGCCAAGAGCAATCATTATTCCTAATGGAGCAACTGGCTGCTTACTATTAGTTTTGTCCTTTTTTTTTGCACTTAGAGAAGTGTTTGCATGGCAAGTGGCACGTGTAAGGGTAAGGGAGTACCAACCAAAGGGGGTAAAGAAAAGGTGTACCTATGCAATTCTTCACAGCACTGAAATGGAAATATCTAAGCACAGCTTTTTTGTTAAAGGTATAACTGTGTCATACAGCTTCATAGCTGTAACCAGTGCGAATGGAGGAACTAAGTCTTTTTCTACCTCTCTCTCTGCCACCATCATTTTTCGATGGTTTCTTTTAAATGACCCCATCTGCTTTCTTCCCCCAACATTTGGCGCAGCTTATGTACACAATCAAAGACTGGAAGAGCAGAAAAACATCACTCAAAGCATAATGGTCCCGTTAACAGAAGCAATGTAGTAAGGACACTACATGTTTTGGAGAGGGTGAATTTAATATCCTACGCTTTTATTTCCCTGCTTCAGAAATGAATCTCCAAAGATTATACCCCAATCATTGGCAGTTCACTGGATTTTTGTATGTGTATTAACGTCAAAAAAAGCAGAGTTAAATAAATACTTGAATTCTGTATCTGCTCCAGTTTTTGGTTCATTGATGAGACATTTACAATCTCAAACAGTACTTATCTTCTGGAGTCTTGTATTCTGTTTTCCTTTGCTAACTTCATTAGACCTGCTGTCTTGACCAGGAGAAACTAGAGCTTGGAGTTCGGATGGGGAAGAGATGATGGTGTCCGTCCAGCTCAGGTTGATCTGTTTTTAGAAAGAAATCTCTTGCTCTACTTAAACTTAAAATGAGAAAGCTCCAAGCTGTTGAAAAAAAATATTTTTCAATTTCAATTTTTTTTCAAAATATCAAGAGATATTTAGCTGTACTGTTTCACATTTCACAGAAACATAATGTAGTAAAGACAGAATTTTTCAATTAAAGTATTCTTCTTAAATACAGTAATTTTATGAATAATATGCAATTCTTTGGGGAAAAAATTAACAAATAAAATTTGTAAGTTTTTTACTAAAACCATGAAACATAATTTAGCTCCTGTATTTCATTTAAAGTTATTGTGTGAATTGAAACACTTTGGGAAATGCTTATTATTAATACCTTAAATGCTTATTAATATGCTTTCTACAGAACACTAGAGTGGAGGCCAGGTAGTTTCAATATTCTCCGTGTTTGAATACTGCCGTGAGGGTAGAAGGATGAGCTCTTAATACGCGGAGCTTTATGGAGAAAGGCAATTTTCCAAAATATGAATATAAATCCTATTTTAACAACTGGCAACTGAGCTATACAGGCTGTATTAGTAATATGCAAAACACAGTAGTCTGAGGAAAAATTTATTAGGCTTTAAATTGCCAATTCTTGTCAAGGCAGTGTAAGCTTTATACTAAAACAAAAATAGCACTCTTGCATTTTAGATAGTGAATATCAATTTACTTACTTTTACTATGTTGCATCTTTCAAAAGTAATATCACTTGCACTGGTTCAGGATAAGATTAATATCCATGCAGCCGTTTGATTTCAAAACTTTAGTTATATAGGCATATAACTATTTAATATTAAATTAAACAGGATTATTTTGGGAATACGGATTATTGCATGTGGGGTCAGGAGCAAGGGAATCTGAATCTGAACTTTGCTTCTGGAGCTAGAAGTCAGGAAGAAAATGGAAGCAGGAGTTTTAATACAAAGCACTAATGCCTCAATAGTTTTTAAAACTGCAAATGCAATTTTTAATTCTTGGATGGACTTTGCATGTTATGTTAAAGCAATTTACCCCCACGCACCGTGGTCTATATTGTCACTTGATGCATCCTTATTACTTCTCCAGGTATTAAAGGGGTACGATATGTTTTCATTTCATTAATCTTCTCTCAGGGGGCAATGATGAGTTCATCCAACTCTCTACTCTCAAGACTGAAAATTCTTTTCAATTAAAAAATCATCTCCACAGATGGTACTGGCATTAGCAGCAGCCCATTCTGTCTACAACAACAAATATTGAGATATTTCAGGAATTACCCTATAAATCACTGGACATGGAATGGTCTGCAGGATTAAAAAAAAAAAAGGCTACCAGAAGTTAAGATGATGAGAATCTGGCCCATATGGTTTATTGTTTCTTCGACATATCAGTTCCATCACTGTGTCTGGACAATTTAATTGCATGTTAAGGTGAAATATAGTGAAAAATTTAACAAAGCTATTAACTGCAAATTTGTTATCCAAAACATTAGGAAAACAAAGGTGATAATAGAAATGGTTTAAACTCAAGGAAAATTCTCTGTTAAAGGGGATTAAAGAGACCATTTATTGAATAGGATGGATTTCTTCCAACCCCCTATGTGCAGAAAGCATGCAATGCGTGAATAATTCATCCAGAAATTCTATCGTGAAGTTGTATCAGTTTCCACAGTAAAACCTGGCTGTGGAGGAGGAAAATACATCAACATCTGTGACAGGCCCTATGAAGAGACAGTTGCAAAGCCTTTCAGGCACCAGGAGCAAACCAAAATATAATAAATTCACCAAGTGTCAAATTTGTGTCGGCTGAATAATGACACCATATGTCTGGGTTGCCGTGTCACTGCAGGCTGCCCCACAAAAGCAGCCCCCACACCTCCCATCTCACCAACTTTTTTTTTTCGGCTTTATAAAGTGTGCGTCGGCAGGGGAAGTGCTTCAGCTACCGTTTTCCACCCAGAAGATGGATAGAGATCCACTTGATAAATATGACTCCTGGCTGTTCTTTTAGATCGGTGCTCAACCACGTCTTTTTATCCCCACCTCAAGCTAGGTGAAATGGTCACTTCCAGTCCAACGCGAGGTCTCTAATTTATTGTCCGATGAAACGGAGGCATCCGGCCCCGAAAGGATGGTTAGCATTCCAGAAGAGGCAAGCTTTTCTCAGCCCGAGGGGCATGAAACAAAGCTTAAAACGCAGTCGGAGCCGGCTGACTGGGCTTGTGGCAAACCATTGCTACCCCGCAGGAGAGGCTCTTCCTTGGATGTAGTGATCTTCCCTGCAGCGAATAAAGCCAATAAATTCTGGTCTAGTGCTTGTGCCCCAGAAAAAGGTGCTGACTGCACTGTTCCTACTGTCTGATCCCTGCTGGCAACTGCTAGACAAATAAAACAGGGGAAAGGAAAGGGGCGGGGGGTGGAGGGAACAGCAAGTTTTATGCCGTTAAATTGGGTTTGCTCTACATTGAAAAACAGGGACAAAGAGAGAGGGCTCAGTATTTCCCTGAACTGTCTGTGCTGACAGGTGAAATCACTCCAGATGACATATTTGGAAAAGCACCTGAACTTCTCTCCAAGTTCTGCTTCAAACCTCAGTTCTTCTGCAAACTGCCTCACAAGCTGCCAACTTGCATTTTCTTTTAGAAAGCTCTACTTTTGTCATCAAGAGCTTCCCCGCTCTAACACTGTGATTGCTGTTCCTCTTCCTGCAACCAGCTTGCCCTCACTGGTACCTTTTACAAGTTTGTGTTCATAAAACTCTATTTAAGAACTGGAAGTAAAAGATTTTTTACATTGTGAAGGTGATCCAGAGAAAATAGAGAACTAGTTTTTGTGGAACAGCTAGCATATTACATAGGCTGGTGACAGAGATAGTTAAGAGCTCTTAAGAGGATATCAACAAGCTATTATCCTCCCTTGCAAAACAGAAGAATATTAAATAAACAAAATGTGAGATCAGTTAGAATCAAGCTTTTTAATTTCAGCGAAGTCAAACAAGTGTGAACCTATGCAGGAGGAAATTTTGCTGCCCAGCAAAATTCTGTATTTTTGACATCTGGTCAGTGAAAATAATCCATAAATCCCTAAATATACTCGCTCTGAAGAAACGGAAATAAAGTAAGTAGAAAAAAGCAAAAAAGAAACACCTACTAGAACAAGTGAACTCCACTGTGGGTTGTTCAGTTACAGACATCTATCTGTCATCATTGCTTTTATGAACATCGGAATCAATGACAAGTCTGTCAATAAAAGGAGGGGAAAATGAAACCATGTCTTTAAAATAGAGGGGAAATATATTGTATGTGTATATCTGCAATTGTATATGTATATCTGCAGGCTGTCAAGCTAACATACACATGGAAAATGAAAACCAGAATGCCCTCTAAGGAGGTAATTGAAATGGGGAGGACAAAGTCATACCAGAATTGTTTTGGCTTGTGCTTTTTGCTCGTTTAATGAAGAACTAGAGATGTCTGAAAAAACTTTGGTTGCAAAAAAACAAAAAAGTTTTATATTTGGTTGAAGATAAACTTATAATTTGCAATGAATAACATTTTGGACAGAAGTAGACTCTTGCTGGTTATTGAAGGGCTGGCAGATTGCTGTTTGCTTTTGTTGACTGATTTTTTTGTGACTAATCAGGGAGTAATAAACTATCTTACTAAGAAAATATTGGACTGACTTTTTTTATAATTAAATAAATGAAATTCTTGTCAAGATCTTCTGGAGCGTCCAGTGGAAAAGGTGGTAAGTTTAGCCGACGGGACATGGAGAGGTATGGTTAGTGAATTCTACCCAGCGGGCCATTCCAAGGACATACCTCTTATAAATGTAAGTAAATGTCAGGTTGAATAGTGAAAGAGTAAAAGGGTGTCTTTTATTTCATTTTCACGGAGCAGTTGTGTGGATGTGGGTATGTAAAAAAGAGAGGTCCAATTTTGTCACACTGATTTGAATTATTACAGGTGAAGCATCAGGGATCTTGATACACTTGAAGAGTCAACGAATTTGATCTATGTAAACTTTACTACAGGCAGGACTTGCAGCTTGATTTCTCTAAGTCCTTGTGTCTGTAAGACTTGACTATGAAAGTGGACACAGTAGTAGTTTTGAATACAAATAATTAATGTTTCAGCTTGAACTAATTTAATGCTTGATAATTTTAGGTTTGACAGAGAAGTAGTAATTCCTTCTCAGACTCTTCATCTGCCTTCTGCAAGCCTCACTCAGTTCTGCCTGGTACTTTCATAGAATCATAGAATAGTTTGGGTTGGAAGGGACCTCTAAAGGTCATCTAGTCCAACCCCCCTTGCCATGGGCAGGGACATCTTCAACTAGATCAGGTTGCTCAGAGCCCCGTCCAACCTGACCTTGAATGTTTCCAGGGATGGGGCATCCACCACCTCTCTGGGAAACCTGTGCCAGTGCTTCACCACCCTCAGCGTAAAAAAATTCTTCCTTATATCTAGTCTAAACCTACCCTCTTTTAGTTTAAAACCATTCCTCCTTGTCCTGTCACAAGAGGCCCTGCTAAAGTTTGCCCCCATCTTTCTTATAAGCCCCCTTTAAGTATTGAAAGGCTGCAATAAGGTCTCCCCAGAGCCTTCTCCTCTCCAGGCTGAACAACCCCAACTCTCTCAGTCTTTCTTCATAGGAGAGGTGTTCCATCCCCCTGATCATTTTTGTGGCCCTCCTCTGGACCCGCTCCAACAGGTCCATGTCTTTCCTGTGCTGAGGGCTCCAGAGCTGGACACAGTACTCCAGGTGGGGTCTCACAAGAGTGGAGCAGAGGGGCAGAATCCCCTCCCTTGACCTGCTGGCCACGCTTCTTTTGATGCAGCCCAGGATACGACTGGCCTTCTGGGCTACGAGCACACATTGCTGGCTCATGTCCAGCTTTTCGTCCACCAGTACCCCCAAGTCCTTCTCGGCAGGGCTGCTCTCAATTCCTTCATCCCCCAGCCTGTATTGGTACCGGGGGTTGCCCCGACCGAGGTGCAGGACCCTGCACTTGGCCTTGTTGGACCTCATGAGGTTCACACAGGCCCACTTCTCCAGCTTGTCCAGGTCCTGCCCCCTTGATCTGCTTCTTTCTCTCCTTTAGCTCCCACCTCAGTTTCTACAAGAACTTTCTCATTTTTTCTCCCAGTGCTTCTGCTCACGCTGAGATGATAGAGGTTAGTCAGCTGCTCCCAGACCACCTCACTCTTTTCTCTCTCCTCCTTGGCTTGGTTTCCAGAGAAAGTAAAGCCTCAACTGCAAAGACAGTTCAGAATCGAGGTTCATTCAGTGTCTATAGCACTGGGGTCTTGAACATGGCAGAAGCCTTTAGAGTAGCACTTTCAAATAAGTAGCAAAAGCTGAAGAAAAAGCAATACTATCATCTATCTATAAAAACTCTCAAAAGAGCCAAATGGAGCGAGCTTCTCTTCTAAACTATTGCCATTTTTTTTTTTTAACATACTCATGAAAGTGGAGCTGGTATGAGGGAACCCACTGCTCTCTGGAAGAGTAGAAACAGTTGGAGATATATGGGGAAGTGTATCTGTGAAAGTGACCTTTACCCCTGGAGCAGAGTGCTCTTTGATGCATAAATCTCAAGGAGAGAGAAGCAGAAGGGGCTTTAGCTGCTGATTAAACTCTTTTTCAGTAATAGCGGGACCAGACAGTAAAAAAAAGCCTGAGAGATGGTTACTTAAGAGGTACTAAAAAGTCCTTTGAAGGAAAGAGAGTCCCCCCAAAAGACTGAAGAAACCTCAGGTTAATGACTGACAGGCTCACTATGCTATATTTAGCTGAGGAAAATGGCTAACAGATCCAATACATTTGTATATTTATTTATTTTTTTTAGAACAGATGTATTCTGAACTCCCCCCATTACAACAGCAAGCTGATCTGTATCCTTCTCAACTGTTTCAGGGTTTTATACGATTACAGAGTATTCAGGAGAAACCATGGGAATTTTACAGTGTTGAGATAAAGCTGTGTGAAAGTGCCTATACATCTCCCAAATATTTCAAAACTCAGAATCTCAGGAGACTCATTTTGCACTTAAAACTGACATGTGAAATTTTGTGAGCATGAGATTTTGAGCAAAAGTGATCCATTTTCTTCAGTGGGCTGCATACAAAGAAAAGCCACTGCACACATCCTAGTGGCCCCGCTAGCTGATTATCTAATTTAGGAAGGCTCTTAACTACTGCATCTCCAAACCTTGTGTAACAAATTAGATGCAGCAGCAGTTTTCTGGGAACTGTATAATTTCTTTTACTCCCTGTCAAATTCCTCACAGACTTTAAAAGCTGATGCAGTCAGTCTTACGCATTTTGACCGCATTGACACTTTATTTTTGTGCATGCAAACATGTTTGCAAATACAGAGTTAATGGTAGGACTGGGCGTCTTGGCATTAGCTTCAGTTCACCTTGCCTGAGTGTCTGTTCTGAGGTGGAGGTTTCTACATAAATACTCAAGAAAACAAAAGAAAACACCAGTAAGCTGAATGCCAGCATTTTTCTTTGCTTGGCACTAAATAAAATGAGCATGGAAATATGATTGTAATGGAATGTATTATGCAGTCATCTCAAGTGAAATACAAGAATTCCCTGGCTATATAAGTCAAGGGAATTAAAGGAGTTACTAGCCTGGAGCAAAGAAAGGCTTAATCCAGCCAGAGAGGCTTTAGACCCTTGATGCTACAGATGATTTTCTGGGCACTATCTTCCACCTTAAAAATGGTGTAAATGGAATGTGAAAATATTGTAAAATGCGACAAAAATTCAATCTCTACAATAATTATAAGTACCCAGGTCAAGTCTGTCTTTTTAGACCATTTATATCCCCCTTCTAAGAACATGAGGCAAAAGGACACAGGAAAGTCATAATGTACCTCAGACAACCAAGGGAGGACTGAGCATCGCAGCACATGACATCAACAGTATCATGGGCTGAAATATTTCCAGTAGAAACAGACTGAATTTTACGCTGAGGGTGGTGAAGCACTGGCACAGGTTGCCCAGAGAGGTGGTGGATGCCCCATGCCTGGAAACATTCAAGGTCAGGTTGGACGGGGCTCTGAGCACCCTGATCTAGTTGAAGATGTCCCTGCCCACGGCAGGGGGGTTGGACTAGATGACCTTTAGAGGTCCCTTCCAACCCAAACTATTCTATGATTCTAGGATTCTATGATTCTATGATTCTATGAAACTTTACTAGTATTCAGATATGACATGCTGAAGCCACTAGTATTTCTCTTTGACTGCAATTCCAAATCTGGAGAACATTTTCTAGAGGGGTAATATGTTTTTGTGGAAAATG
>NW_008824238.1:6703131-6723901 GCF_000699105.1 Pygoscelis adeliae | reverse complement strand
AAAGAGAAAAGGAAAAGAGAAAGGAGAAGGAAAAAGAAAAGAAAAATGGGAAGGGAAAAGGGAAAGATATTCTATTAACAGAGTTTTTTCTAATATCTTGATCTGTTGCTTTGGTGAATGCACTGATTATTTGTTATGACTGCTGTCCCATCTCCAAAAGTCTTCTTAGTACAAGGTCTATCTCTTTCACAGTTGTATTATAAACCAGATTTCCACTCCCTAAGCAGAGACAGAGATATAAAACAGAAAGTTCAAATTGCTATATGGTCATCCAGTCTGTTTTGCCAGAGTGCATTGGATTTGCATTATATTTATATTTAAATAACTTCAATTTCACACTCAGTGTAACAAAAATGAAAAGAAGAAAGACCCTGTGTTATATATAGCAGCACTGCTGCTAACAGCAATTCTAATGGCTTGGTAGGCTACTACGTGACAAGTGCAATGGACCAATTTGAACAGAACAGACTGCTCCTGCAAATTTTCAGTAAATCAAATGTTGAGCTCCAAATTAATAAACCATTGTGTATACCCTTGCCTATCAGAAGCTCTCCCTGGTAGTATTTCCTGGTTTTGCTTAATTTTCCTGAGGGTCCTGTTTCTCACTTTGTCCTAAATTGCAATTCTCTTCATAGAATCATAGAATCATTTCGGTTGGAAAAGATCCTTAAGAACATTTCGTTGCTCTTCATATTTATTCCCTTTTCAGTCTCGATTGTAAAATGTCACCCTCCCATCTCCAGATTACTGGATTACTCGTAAGAAGTGTCAATGAACAATTACAGACTTTATAATTCATCATCCAGGCTAAACAATACAAAATAAGTTTTTTAAATCTGTTCTTATGTGCACGTCTCACCAGCTCCAAGATTAAGTTTACTAGAATATGTAACACAAAATAAGCAAACAGAGTATATGCATATTGAACTCATGGCTGCCCTTTTAGGGAATTTAAAACATTTGAAATAAATATCCAAAACACTATTAAGCTGAACACCTTCCCCCACCACATTTTTTACTTAGATATTGTTTGCACTGTCAAAGAAATCCAAATATCTTTCAAAGATCTTCTAAAAATTAGACTACTTTTTGGTTTAAAATAGACGTTCTAAGTCTTTGATGCAGAGTTGCCCTCTGTTTTACCTGTAGCAAGCACAGAAAACCTGTGTGGACCAGAAATCACCTCCAGGCATCAAACCTGCAGCCTCAAAAACCACTAAATGAGTTTCTTTTTCCTTCACACATCCCTTCTACACAGCAAAATATTTAAAGTGATGCCAGAAACATAAATAAGATGAGCTACATCGTAAACTCTTGGTTACCGATGCTCACCCTGGAGTCACAAGCCCATTGTTTACCTTTTCTTTTGAAGCCTGGGAAAAAAATATATCAAAGTATTTCAGGCTGCCAGAACTTTGCACACACAGACACTGGCATTGTGACAGGAAACCCAGATGAGAAAAGATGTCTAGGCTTAAATATCACACTCTCCCCTGAGCTCTTCTTGGGAACTTGAAAGCTAGCCTGCTTCAAGGTAATGATTATAAAATCTTGCACAGAAATGGAAGCACTGTTATGACTAACCTACTCTTCCTTCTGTGAAGCTGCTGGGCCTGACATCACCTGGCATTTCTTCACCCAAACTGCAATGGGAGAAGACCTGAAATGGGCCGTTTTGTTTTCCTGCCCATGTTTGGCTCTTCCTTATGGTTTGCCATTGGCCAGTGGAGAAAAGAGCACCAGTTTGCAGCATATACTTTGCTGTATAGCAGTGAAAGTGAGTAATTTTCTAGGGTCATGTACTGATTTGCCAAATGAGCATAGATCCATTCTTTATCAAAAGGTGTGGCATGACTCATCATAAACTGCATAGCTCTACTAGCAGAAATCCTAGCTACAACAACATCTTTTTTTTCAGGAAGACATTACCATTTCCTCTGACCTTACAAGTACTGCTTTTGGTCTCTACACACTTTGCACCTCTGTCTTGCCTGTCCCCGGGTAAATATTTCACTTTACCAGGGGAATCCCTCTGCTTCAAACCAGTACCTTTTGACCACATAGAGCTTGTGCCTTTCAGATACTGCATCAAATGCCTTCAAATAGGTGTAACGGTCCTGTACTCCAGCCATCCTGCAGTTTAATTGAACTAATTATGCAGTTTAAATTAACAGTTAGACAACTCCTCTTTCTCAGTGTAAATAATGGCCAGAGAAGCCAATCTCCCTGAAACAAAGACACTGTATTTCTTGTACCATTTCTGTGCATTAGAAGTTTTCCCCTAGGTCACAACCATGAGATGTCCAAGACTTAAAATAATAGCACGATCTTAATCCTTTATATGTTCATATGTTCCAAGTGTATGTGGTATGTCTTCAGGCTGAATGGATCAACAGTTCTGGCTTATTTAAAAAACTGTTCTACCACAGCTTAGAAATACCTTTGTATTGAAGAAGGAAAAAGACATCCCACCAACACACACATTTCTCTGTTCTGAAGTACCAGTCCCTTTTCTCTGCAGGTTCCTTCACAAACACAGAAATTGGGCAACGGCTTTAGCTTCCTCAGGTCGGCTTCCAAGGATATTTAAGCAATTGTCATTTGTTTTTAAGGCTAACCGAAACAACCCACTTGGCTCTTTCTCATATAGACTATGTAGTGTTTGGGCAACAGAAGGACTGCAGCCACATATAGGCACAATAGTAAAAAAAGGATAAGGCATAACAAGGCAATAATAATTTTCCACGTTATGCATATCCCATTCATTCACCCCCATCCCCGCCATAACATTCCTTCAGGAGACCACCCTGTCACACCGTATAATAAGGTGGTACCTCCTCCCATCTTTCCATGGGATTTCTCTTTACTTAAACAACATAGCATCTTTGTGTTCCAGATGTTCCCACTGAAAATCATTTCAATAGTATATTGAAGATTAAACTGTTCCAAGATGTTGGCAACCACCAACTGAAATTCCAGTAACACACAATTTTAACATCAAGATCCTCTGTTTGAGCAATCTCTTTGGTCTGGGCTATATTCCAGAAACACCCTTCTCCATTGTCCTAGCAGCAGAAATAGGAATTGTGAACATGCAAAAACGTTGGGGACCAAATGCCTCTGAGCAACAAGTTCCCTGTTCTATGAGGGGACAGTGTTTGTAGATGTCGTTCCTACGAGGCCACCTGTACAAATTGCATGTGTCTCCCCAAGCCTACAGGTCTGCCTGTGAAGGTGTAGCCCCACCACAAACAAGGATTTTTTTATTATGAAGAACCCTTGTAAAAACGTATGTTTCATTTTGACTAGAATTTTGTCTGATACAGGTAAATTAAAAATAAATCTACAGGTAGTTGCAAAGCAGTATTATTTCAGGTAGTTTAATATTTGTATCAGAGACTGACTCATCTCACTCTTCAGTATTCTTATTTCCAGCATCCCTTCACTTCTGCATCAAATATGAACTGAGTTTCAAAATGCAGCTCAAGTGACTAAGGCCATTTTAGAGCCGTTTTTACTTCTACAGGTTCCCAACACAGGCAGGGAGTGAAGTCCTGTTTTCCTCTTCTATCCCAAACCATGTAATAGTTTTGGTAACATGGAAATAGACCTTCTGTACTAGTAGTGTAGCCCTGTAAAACTTTACGTCTGAGTATGACTGGGGAGTTAACCAGATCTATACCGCTGACATTTTCTCTTGTCAGTGGAAATTCCCTCTGTGTTGAGCATTCACGTGAGGTAGGTGACCTCTTTCTGAAAGAGCTCACATTTCTTTGGATCCCATTTCCAATTGACATGCTTAATCTTATCACAACTATCTGTGAGTTCATCGGTTCATTCTGGAAATGGTCAGCGTGCACCAAATTCTCAGCCAGACACATATGTAAACAGGAGACACGTCAAGAAATAACTTCTCTGGTAATGTTGTAGAGGTCCTAGGAGAATCACACAAGCTAAACCCAGAAGTCTCACCCTGATAACACTCCTGTCCCCATCGTTTTGATCCACTTCCACCTGCTAAAAGGCACCTTTAAGAACAGCTTTGAAAAAATGTAGATGAAGCTGCTAGTTCTCAGCCTAACTTGCCCAGGTGACAAAAGTAGGATCTTTAAGATACACTGAATTATTTAAAAGCCAAACAGTTTAGTCTTGGTTTGGGGTTTTTTTCTTTGAATAACTGGAACTGTGAGTGAGACCCCACAACTGGTTGAAAGCATAGTTATGCTTGTTTAATGCCATAAAAAACTTCTTCTTCAAAACGGTGACCATAAAGATGTCTATACGATTGTACCTGATCTTGCCTTACCCCACCAAATAAAACCCACATCTCTGTTGTGTTTGGAGAACAGTTTCCTTTTCCTCATGCTTTCAAATATTTTTATTGCACTCCATTTAAATGTACAGCAATGCCTGAAACTGCTCCAATAAAAACTCAGAGTCCACAATCTCTCCTTTTCCTGGAGCCAACAATTACTGGAATTACACATCTTGCCACCGTGGACCCATTCTTTATCTGTTGCTGTTTTTTAAGAAATATTTAGTCACTGAGCACAAACTAGATCCTACTACAAGCTCACAGCAGTGCTAGCTGCTAGAAATTCCCTCCACATTTGTTTACTTCCAAGCTGTTACTCTGATGCAGTGGTAAGGATGACTGCATTCAGCACAGATCAGGCGAGCTCCTGTCCGCAATTCAACTTCAGCAAAGCAGTTGTTCCAACCAAGCCGCATGGTTTTGGGGTTCCCATAATGCTTTTATCAGCAGACATTACAAAATTACATGTGTGATGTCTAAAAGAGTTTTGTAATGCATTTAAGCTTTAAATTACCAATATGCCTCAACCCTGACTGAATTTTAATGTACGGTTTTGTAATAACATTGCCAAGATCAACATTTTATTATTTGCATATTTACCTATTCTAGTTATCATTAGGAAAACCTTTGTTCCAATTTATCCCAACCCACTACAACTTTCTTTCCTCACTTGTTCCCACCTTATCTTAGTATATCTTTTATCTATCTGTTTCCATTATGGAAACAATATGGACAAGGTTCAAACTATATTATTAGAATTATTATTAGATTTGTTTTCTTTTTTTTTCAATCCAGAAGTATTTAGCAAAAGCAACAAAAGAATCTCTGAACAAAAATGGTTAAAGGACCCTTTTCTGGCTCAGGAATTTGTTTGATCTTGCTGAGTTAATAGCTCACAATGATTGAGCTATAACAAAACCACTTCATCCCCGAGACAACAGAAATTGTGAGATAAACTCTGGAAACAAATCAAGGATTTTTGTGGGAAACTCATGTGGTCCTGTGGAGCAAGAAGGCTTGTAGGAAATGTCTTTGAAATCAAAGTTTATGAATCACTAGTGTCTATAAAAATTGTATGCAGATGTTATAAAGTGCCCTTTCTGTTTTGATTGCCAAGAAGGTAAACTGGAAACACAGTAGTTGTAAAATGAGGGCATGAAAGGCTGATCACTGTTATGTATGTAGAGGAGAAAAACTGTTATTTTTATTATTTGTATCATCTGTTGATGTAACTTTTGCTGCTGATATCAAAATACAGATATAACAAGTTACCTGTTGATTCAGGTTAGCCCTTCTGCATATGTGCTATGCTCTACCATTTGCTCGTATATACAATTTAAAAGAGTTCCCATCAGCATCTCTGATCCTCCCCAAAACGTCAATCTACTTTGTTAGAAGAGCATTCAGACCTCTTCTCAAATCTTTGCACTGCTTCATGACTTCCTCAGATTGTTGGGGTTTTTTTGCGTCCTTACTTTTATTTACTTCCCTATGCTTGGGAAAGACTGTACCACATCCTTTTAGCCTTCTTTCCCTGGAAACAATAGACAAGTGGTAAAAATTTCAAAAAGGTGTTACAGAAGCCAGGGATCATGTCTGTTTTCCAGCCATGCACCTACCACTTATACAGAGATTCAAACACACTGGAAAAGTCCTTATCTAGATGTAGTAATACTTAAAAACCCCTGAGTTAGCTGGTGACACTAGGGGAGTGCTGAAGCCGTGCAAAGCGTCTGTAACACGCACCAGGATTTCCCGCTGTTGCCATTTGTTAGCCTAGTTGGCTGTTACTGAGTGCCAAGCACATTGATATTGTCCACAAATGTTACAAAATGTCTTCCCATAAAAACTAATGCTGCAGAGCTAGTCTAGCATCCCTGCCTGATTGCTTTTAGCAAGCCTAAAGATATTTCTTCAGTTGGCTATAGAAAAGATCTTCACTTTTCTGCTTTCTGGGTCACATATTTAGGAGATGGCAATCATCCTGAGATCTCAACTTTTATTTTGAGTTAAAGAAGCTTCATGGGAATATATTTCATATTATATATATTTCATATATTAATATATTTCAATATACGAATATATTGAAATATATTCATATATTCATATATTTCAATATATTTCAACAGCTCCAAGAACAAAGGTATTTTGGTTTCATAGTTATGAAACTATTTTTTTCTACAGCAGAAAGGAGGAAGGGGAAGAGACACATGTTTCCTTTGCTTTGCCCCCCACATGGATGGTTGGGTACATCTGAAAATAAAATCTGGCTGGGAAATAATACACTGAGTTCAAGTAAGTGATGAAACAGCATGATATATAGACTTAAACAAATTGTTCAGGCATGTGCGCATAATGCTTCAGATATGTAACAGGACATTAAGAAATCTGGACTTCTTAGCAAATTAAAAATATGGTATGTATTAATAAACCACTCCCCTGAGCATCTGTATCAAAGATATTGCTTTAAGACTCTCATTTTCACTTATGCCACTGAATGTTGTGCTGTACAGATGGGAAGCAGTTAAGCTCAGCATTTCCTGTCCTTGGTTATTTTTAGAAAATTGAGGCACTGTATACATCTGTGAAACTGCTGCACCTATACAAAGCACTTTGTGCCAGGCTGCAGTAATATTGTGTTCAGAGGGAGCTGAAGGCAAGGGTCAAAGCAGGTGATGGTCTCAGAGAGCCCTCCATCTGGCGTTAAGTGTGAGTGAAGAGGGCACAGGGTGATGGCGGAGATGGCGGTCATGCACAGCCCAGGATCGCAGGCCCTTTTTCTTATGTTTTTCCTTTGTTGGCCTCCATTTCCACTGACTGAAGAGGCAGAGTTTGGAACAGCCTGGGCTGTTTTCCAAGATGGTTTTAGTGATGTGTTTGAAACAATAATAGTTTCACATTTTCTTTGCTTGCACTGTCTCCTTCAGCTTCCCAATGCTGAAACATTGCACTCAGTTTGGACATAAGAGGCAGTGCACAGGGAGAAGTTCTACAGCATGAGTCAAACATGCAACAAATTGCATCAACATTAGAAAAAGCTCACCTGCCATTTAAAGTTCTTTATTATTTTAGAAGGAAATAATTTACAGAGCTGCAAGTGAGACACAGGCCTCTGGGGCTTGATTTCTAAAGGAAGAGATGTCTCTCACAATGAGGGACAGCAGCTCCCCTACAGCTGCAGAAATATAGTGCCCTAAAACATACAGGCTGAAGTACGCATGGGTTTAGTTCTCATCTCACTGAGTATGTTTCTACCCGTGTTCTCCAAGATCACTATTCAAAACTCCAGATGACCCAAGAGGGCTTTTCTAGCCCTGTGACTCTTTATGGCTGAGCTTGTGAGGCTTGTGATTACTTTCACCTGCACCCTATCACCAAATTGTCATAAACTACCTGAAATGAAGTTATCCCAATCGGCTCTCATCCATACCCCGAGGCATGACGCTTTTCCCATCTGCAGACAGAGTCAGATTTTCTGTTTGTGATGGAAGACAATGACTGCTAACACAACCAACCTAACAACCCCTACACTAAACACCTACTTATACAACTCATGTTTTACTCTTCAATTTACCGTGGTTCACCATTTCTTTCCAAATGGGCTGTCAAAATAGTCCTCCATTCCTATTCATTTTGTGCATAACGGAACTTTTCATTTCCTTGTTTCAGTCATTATGGTTGCTTCCGCTTGTTCAAATCTTCCTGGTATGCTCCAAAAACTACACGTACACTCTTACACATCCCCTTTTTTTTCTGAATCCTGATTACATGAGCGGTACCTTTATATTTGCATGAGTGTGTGTTGAAAATCAGACTTTCTGAAGATGTGTATCTTTCTGCTAATTCTTTTGATTTCTTTGTGTTGTGGCCATAGCCAAAGATTTAATTTCTGCTATTATCAGGTGTCACCTTCAGCTACAGTTTGAATCCGATAAAAGGCTGTACAAAATGTATTGCAAAGTGATTTTCCTTCCACAGAGGAAAAAGGTAAGTCATTCCTGAACTCCAACCATGACTAAATTATCTGAAGTTGGCAGTGGTTCAGAGACAATCTACAAACAAAATTATAATTGCTACGCCTTCATTTTCCATAGGTCTGGCCAGAAAGAATTTTTCTCCCAGACCTTATCCCATTTAATCTTGTTTCCTTTGTCTTCATCCTTTCACTGTCTTCTTCATATTTAATTTCTCACGCTCCTCTCTGAGTCATTTTCTCAATCTCCACTTTGGTTTCCCATTCCAATTATCATCCACCTGTTAATAACTCTAGGTGCAAGAAAATTCCAAATGAATCAGATTTGGCTCAGGTTTTAGTTTTTTTTTTTTCTCTTCTAAATAAAGCTTAGATAGGAATTGGAGTCTGAAGTACAGATACTAAATCCTGAGTGAATAAATTTTGGTTCCTACATCTGTATTTTGGCATCTAAATAGAAGTGATTATTCAAGGATTTTGAATATCTGCAGCTGAAGTGTTAGGTGTTGCGTTTAGACATTCACTTATAAAATGTTTTTAACTGCAAAATTTAAACATTTATGGTGGCTACAATCTTCTGCAAGTGAACCACTAATCTTGTCTAGAAATAAATGCTTCATACCAGTAAAGTTTAAAGTGCCACATTCCAGTCCCGGGAAGGCTTTTATTCCACCCCTTGAGTGGGTTACAGCAGCAAAGAAGAGCAACAGTACTTTTTCAATGGTTTATATTCTAGTCTGATCTTTCTTTCCTTTATGCCTATGTAATAAAGAAATTCTGAAATAATTTCATTGATTTTTAGAAATTCCAATGCTGGTATCTGAGATTAAAATGAGGCTGTATCTTCAGTTAAGAATCAAATACTGTTTGAAGAAACCCCTGTGACAGTCTGAATCAGATTACTGTCAACATAGACATACTCCAGAGCAAGGCTACCACAGTCTCCTAGGGTGTTGGACCCATCCAAGCCTGGTCATGGTATGGGAGCAAAGGCCTAAGAAAGCTGATCCAAATCAGGGTGCAGAGAAAGGTGACCAGACTCCAAACGTGTTTGGGGGGTTGGCTCTTTTCCACACAGATTTAGCTCTCTCTTTCCTTTATTATTGTTTGTTTGCTTTGTTTAAGAATGGAAGGAGGAGGAGTGAAGACCCTGGCCACTTACCAGAGGCCAGAGGCACTGCACAGGTTGACACCGTGAGATACTAGCAGATTAATACAGATCAAGACCTACTGACTCATGGCACCATTCTGCTGCAGAGTGGATCTTTCTCCCCCTAAATCTCCACTGTGCTCTTACCCTTTACAACTTCAGTTTGAGAGCATTTGGCCCACAGTGTCAGCTACTTGCCTTTCTCTCTCTTTGTCCCCAGGATGAGAGGAATTTAAGCAGAAACAATGGAGTTCTAATGGTTTAGGGGAATGGTTACAATAAATGCTCAATTACTTTGCATTTTTAACGTTTCTTAAGGACTTCAGCATAGGTACACGTGTGCAGCCGTAGCCTGAAAAGTAATCTCAATAATGCCACATTTCTCATACTATGTTTAATTAAGGTGTTTCTTAGCTAAGATAATGACATAAGAGTTCAAAAGGAGCTGCAAGAACCTAACTAATAATAATCCCTATTCCAAAGAGAATACAGAAATTTGGGAAATTAGTATGAAAAGACTATTGGTCTTTCTAATCCGTCCTTTTTCTTTGGACTGCTATTCATCAGCCATGCTCCAAAGTGCTCTCCACTCACTGCTGTTCAACTCCATGTTGTTTGAATCTTCATCTTTTGTTAGACTTTTCAATATCCTAATTACGTTTTTAAGTGAAAAATCTCTCACTAAACCCCAAACTAAACCTCCTTCTCATTTCTCATTTCAAGTCACAGTGGAAACAAGACAATGGCCATTACAAAGTTAGCCCTTTTTTGTATGACATTTGTTACACTTAAGTTTTCCTGTCAGCACCATTTTTCAGACTACAGACATTCAAGCTCTGCAAAACAAGCAATGGCTGTAATATAGCCAAAGGCAATCACAGCGAGAGAGCTTCAGTGAGCATCTTTAGGGAAGCTTTTACATTTGGAATTTTTTTTAGCTTGACGCTAGTTATTTAATTATTAGTTACTTTATTTTTTTAGACCAGCTAGAGGAATATAGACAACAAAAAGTTATCCGGTACCAATGGCTATGTGGGTTTTATAGTGTTATTTGTAAACATGCAGTTTTGGTTCCTAGAACCAATCTCTCTCTCTGAACTAGGGGTCAAGATACGAGTGGGCAAAAACGTAGGCAAATTGCTTTTTTCCCCATTAAAAGTGATGAAGAACTTCCTTATACAATTTAAATGACATGTCCATGGTGGTATGTGAAAGATTGTCTCCCCACAATGCATTTTTCTTTGTAAACATCCTGTCACTGTGCTTCAATGAGTTCTGAATTGTCTTATCTCTGCCTCAAGGGGAAAAAGTCAGTTGTCTTTATAATCCTGTGTTTTAGGATGTTTTAAAGGCTGATCTAGTCTATGAGGAAGAGGCACTCACTCTGTGGCACATTCCTTCATCTGGGCCCCAGTGATGGCTGCATTCACAGCAGAGCACATGTTGGAAATTGATGGAGGTCCCTTCTGGACTCAGCACCTGTGAAAAGTAGGGCATGGGAAGAAGGCTAATATCTGCTCAGGTCTTCTCTTGAAATGGATTTGCAACATGCAGCTCAAAACATTCAGACCATGGAAGTGCTCCTGGGGTCCCTCAAAGTAGTCATAATTGAAGCATAGCATTTAAAACTTTTAACAGCTGCAAGTAGGAACGTTAAACACTTCCAAAAACCATGTTGCATTTGAAACAGAACTGCCTCTCCACAGTCCTACTGGCAAATGACTAAACCTTTAGTACTTTTCTCTTGTGTGCATGCCATCAGATGTAAAGTGTACCCAAGGGATTAGTAGGTGACAACCTCAAGAATTTTGAAATGAAGTAGGGAAGGAGTAAATTAAATTCCCAAATGCTATGAGGTGCCAATTTAATCAATTTCCTTAGAACATCGCAACATGAAATACTACAACCAAATCAGTACTTTATCAGTACTATCAGTATTTTGACAGCTGTAACCCACTTGATTGTCAGGATTTATTAGGTGCAGGGGTCTGGCTGGCACGGTCCCTACTCTTAATGAAGTAAATATATTACCATGTGCTGTGAAAACCTCATCATTCTGCATATTTATATGTACTCTTTGTCCATGTAGTCAATGTTAGACTTTGTGCACTTACCAGGCCCTTGACCAGGATTATGGTTATATTGTATTTTTGCTTTTATAGAAACCATGGTTTCTGTAACAGCAGATGTAAGCTGACAGGTACGTTCCCCAACTGGAATGCCTAGATGAAGTTCCATCTCACAAGTTCATGTTAGGACCAGCTTTAATAACTAACAGCATAAAAATCTTAAAATATCACAAAGCTAGATGACAAATGCTTGGCCTTCTTCCACAAGCTGGTGAAGGGAAAGGTATAGCTTTCTAAGCAGTCTTTCTTGGATACCTCACCAATCTGGACATTCCCCAAGCATTTGATCCAGGCTAAAAACATTTGTTCTTTGCTTTGTTCTGATCCCTATGACATAAACATATCATGAGCCTCTTACTAGATCCCAGGAGAGAAACTCTTTCCATTTCCCAAAACCAGGATAGGAGCCTTTCTTTAAAGAGCAAGCAGCAGACAAACCACATGGGACTTGAGAAGGTGACCTTTCATGTGCTTTGGTACATACAACCTCCCGGCATCCTTTCCCATACAGGGCTAAAACCACTTAGGATAGTTAACTATCTTAAAAGAGATATCTGTGACTTTCTCTGTCTTAACAATAGTAAGCTGATAAGATAGGAGACAGGTGTACCTAAACCAATAGAAAGTTTTAACAGTTGCCCAGAAAATGCTGTGTGGGTTCAGAAGCCCAAGACAAGAATTACAGTGAGATCTAAGTAATTCTGACTGACTTAAGATGACTTGCTTTCATGAACGGCATCCCTAGTAACTTGCACTCCTTTTTCTTGTGGATTGTTATTAAAAAGAGTAAAAGGAAATAATAATAACAAATATTTATTGCTTAATACTTAAAATAAGAAATGTTTTTACTCTTTGTCGTCTTTGGAGAATGGAATTATAAGTGTTCACAGACAATACAATCTTTTTGGAAAATGCCCAAACGGATGGGTCCAATATGTCCTCAGTGTTTGAACATACTCAGATCTTCACCTGAAGCACCTCTCTGCCTTCTTGAAAGTCAGTACAGACAACCAAAAATGCATTCTTATTTTGGGACACAAACAGCTGAACTCAAGAGTCATTCTCAAAAGTGATCTTTACACCCCTCCTTGATACCACAAAAACAACCAAACTCTCAGTGGGGCCCCAGAAAAAAAATCATGTTGGCTCAGTTTGTCATGGGCAAAGACGATGTAACCCTCACATGACCCACAACCCACAGTGACCTGGGGATGTGATGGGAGAAGGCAGAAGTGGGATGTCTTCCCTGTACAGCAGGATGGCTGCAGTTTTCTCACACGGCACAGGTGCAATTATCCCTGCCACGCTGCTTCACAAGAAACAGGCATACTGCCCCATGTCAGCTCAGGTGCTGGACCACAGCCAAAAAGTTGTGCATGGTCCTGGGCTACAGCTGAGCACCGCAGCCGGCCTCCAGCTCCTGAAGCCCACACACTAGATGCAGCTGTTGGAAATAAGGGCCAGATGTGTGAGCTGGATGCATAAAAGGTGTGAGCTGACATGTCTGCCAAGGTCCCACCCCCATTAATCCACACTATGTAAACCCCTCAGTAAATCCACCCCAACCATGGCAGCCCAAGCCTGCTTCCATCAGCATTGATTGCCCCTGAGCTCGGCTGCCCTGGCAGCACGGGCAAGCCTTTGGGTGCTGACCACACTGCACACCTGCGTCATCCTCCCTGCATGTAAAACAGGAGCAGCTCCCGGGGAGGGGAAGGGGAAGAGTATAGTCACCACGTCCTTGGACCATGGAGCTACCTCTCTATACAGCCCTAGTTGAATTTGTTCTGTACCTGTGGCCGTAGCTGGCTCACTCCGGTCAAGCAGTTAGAGGACCTACCCATGGTCTTGGAAAACAGGGATCACCTACATATCTCTTGAGGAGAGTGTGGAGTTGCATGCCCTTAAACAAAAAAACATGAGCATAACTTCTGCCCATCTACATCTCTTGACACCTGTCCTAAACAAAAATAATATTCTAACAGTAGTCTGAGTGTTGGTTTAGGTACCAGCAAATCCTGTACTTTAATCCTACTATCCTATTAATTTGTTATGTGACTCTGATACACTCCATTCATAAAATGCAGAAAATAATACATTTTTTATTTTCCTGACTAGTAAAATCACAGAACTATTTTCTAATGTTTATAAATTGATTTGAGCATATTATATAATACTGATTAAGCACTTACATTTATGCCTCTCTTGGAAGTCAGTTTTGTTGCTAACTCAGATGAAGGATTAGGCCGTAATAAAACTTTATTTTCTGTATTTAGATTATCACCAGACATACAATAGTGTCTATTTGGACTTTTTATACATTTTACTATTTTTAAATATTAAAATATGCAGGTTAGAAAATGATCTTTCTTTTGAAGCCTTCGCTATCTCTGTTGTCACACGCTATGACAATAGCATATATCTCTTGCTATTATTGCTAGATAATAGCAATCTCTCTTGCTATTATTTATGTAGCAATAGCTATACTGTCACATAAAATCACACATATAGAATGCACAATATAGATTTTTCTTTCTGTTACTGTATATTATATTATCTTTATTACAACAAAACATCTCTTCCTCAGATGACTCTCAAGAGAATGTGAACTCTGTGTTGTGATCTGAAGGGCTTGCATTATACATTTGCCTGGAGCTTTCATTATTAATAGACCCTCCTTGAGCACCTCTTAGCTAACTGACATTCATTTGAGACCACTGGATTCCTAAACTTCCCTGACCTTGCAGCATTAACTCAAGATTCATGGTCTCAAGTAGAATGGATAAATCAAATAAAATATTTTTATTACGAAGTCTCAAATGTTGTTAAGTTGACAGCAAAATAGGCACAATAAAATTGTATTGAAAAATGTTTCTCCAGAACAATATGCTTTTATTCCCCAGTTTATGATATTTTCCTATAATTTCAATTAAAATGAAACAATAATTTATTCACTTCTAGCATGGTGTTAGTATTTTAAAGTAAAAAATAGTACTAACTTAATTATGTTGTGTTTATAGTCAATTTTGCATAGAAAGTTTTTTAAAAATTATTTTCATGAGTATTTGAACAGTCAAACTAACATCACAGGTTTTTTACAGCAGCATTAGTCTTCACCAGCTATAATATGTCAGTCAGTACAACCGTAATATGAGACTCTGGTAGGGATAGGTATTGGATTTGTTTTATGTCAAGGCTTCCTTCAGATTTTTCCACAGACTCCCTGCTGAATGGTTTTTCTTTTTAACCTGTCCTGAACCTCTCCTGTGTTTTGAGTCACTTACTCTAAGCACTTTGTTCCTTTGTTTCTGGCACTTGGAGAAGCAGAACCTGAGAGGGGAAGACACTCATAGAAAAATCCCAGCCACACTGCAGACAACACTGAACCTCCTTGGTTTTTGGGGGTCCAGAACATGACCCTCAGCAATGTGCAGCAGGCAGCTGGCAGCAACTGTGGAAACCTGCCCTTTGGCGTTCTTTCCACCACTGAAGTTCATGTTTGTACCACAAAACATGCTACTAAGGAGGACATTTCTTGAACCCTCATAAGATACCCGGGTATCTGTAGCACACAATATGTATTAGAGTCCCCAGGGTTCATTCCTCCTAGCATAGCTGAATAAGACTCATTTTGTCCCTCACAGCATTTCTGCGAATTCAGGAGAGCATAAAGTCCCACTCAGAGCCCCAGGAGAATTTCACTAGTGAAAGTTCAATATGTATGTGATAAATCAGAACAGCTGATTAATAGCATAGACGTCTTTGCCATGTAGTTAAGAGATCTGCAGAAATAGGTGGGGAGAACGGAGCCTTTAGGCAAATGTAGTCCTCTGTCTAGGTAGACATACTGTTTCACAAGAGCTCTTTTTAAAAGCTATGTGAGCAGAAGATGCGTAAACTCTAGGCCGTGTCCCAGCTACATGGCTAGTCCTGAAATCCTTACAGCTGTGCCATATTACCCTCTCTGGGGTATGTATTTCTGGTTGAAATCCCTCTGGTTGAGGGATGTGATGTAGCATGTTTTCAGAAATATGAGTCCATCATTTTATTTTCAATACACCATTTTTTAATAGATCAGGCAAAGGGTACTGCGTTTAGATTTATATTTATCAAGGCACTGTAAATAGAGAGATGATAACTATGCACAAGGATATTTGTGTACCTAAGCTCTCTGAATATTCCTTTGAAAGCAAATCACACACCCCCCACCCCCCCCAATGGAAATAAGAAGGTTGCATCTGATGTGCCAACTTAGGAACCTAGTTTAAGTGATTTGAATATATACCTGGAAGTATCTTTTTCCACTGACTACAGAAAAAGTCCAGGGTAATTGTCTGGGATAAATTATTCACTAAAGTTAGGTTCCTGAACTTAGACAGTATGAGTGTCTCTATTGCTCATCTCTTTTACCTTAGTTAGACTAGTAAAGGTGGGCAGCCAGCAACATAAGCACATCTGGTCAAAGAGTGAAAAAAGGAAGCCAAAATATTTACAAAGGGACATGTCGTTATTTTTAATAAAAATTCTTTTGAAAATGTTTTGAAGATTTGCCCTACTGGGAACAATTTTTTCACACTCCCTAGAGAAGGACATGGCTTCTGGAAATTGTACCTGTTTCGACTTACTCAGGACATGAAAATGGCTTGGGATTAACCCAAGGCAGGATGACACCTCAGAAGGTTTTGTGGTTTTTTGAATGTCTGGAAACACTTCAAAGGGCACACCAACTCGCAGAGAGTTAGGGTGATATTAAAGCAACACAGAAATACTGAGCAAGAACAATACCAGCTCCTTCTCAGAGGTGTTTGTGGGGAATGACATGTCTGTGTGTGATCACTGGTGGCCCCTCTCCCACTAAGGGTGAGGTGCCGTGGCTTGCAGCTGCCATGGAGGTTCAGGCTAAGGAGTGAGGGCGCAGAGCAAACATGAGGCAGAAGCACCATTCACAGCCCTGTGCACAAGAAAAAATGGGAAATGTCACAGTTACTGCAAGCTGCGGGCCACGGGACAGACCTGAGGGTGCTGACCAGGATGGGATATAAAGGGTTTTGCTCTGTTCTTGTTCCAGTGGAGAATAAACTACCAGGCCTGTTTGGCTGACTTTGGAGAAAAGCCAAGGGTTTATCCCATGGGGAATGAATTATACGCATAAAATATGAGGCATCAAGTAATGTAATTATCTCAATTTAGATGCACTATCGACATGACACTAGTGCTTATTACTAATGAATACACTGCTAGTGAATCATTAATAATGGGAGTATCTAGCTACCGTGCTTATGAATGCTTTATTGTGGAAAGGTGGAAAGTTCATTTAAGCTGTTGGATTTTGTGGGCCAGTTGTTTGCTTCACTTTTGACCTTTTTGATCTGCTCTTCTGAATTAGGTTTGTGAACAAAAGGAAAGAATATGAGTTCAGTTTTGAGGGAAATTGGGTGTCAAGGGTAATGGGAATGTCTTGAATAGCTGCACTACGTTTTTTTTTGCACCACACTTCCAGTTAAGTGCCAGGGAAGGTGAGCAGCGGGCACAGAAATGTAGAAATAACTGTGAGTAAGAAACAAATCAGCAATAAGCAGACCTAGCAGAGGATATGCTGGAAGAAGAGCATTTAAAGAGTCAGAGGAGCAGGAGACATTTTCAGAAGGGATTTGCAAAGGTACAAAGACAGGCGCAGAGGTGTGGAAGTATGAAATAAAATGGCTGCAGGGGTCTGCCTCGCTGCACGGGCCGTATCCCGAGCCTCTCTAAGGCTCTCATCCTAAAAACTGGATCTACTCAAACAGCTGCGCTTGTGGGAACCAGGACTTTGAGCAGGGACACTCTGCAGGTGTGCTGCATGACTTGGGGTGTAAGGAAGGGCTCAGGTTTTGTCCAAGCCTGCGCAAGTTCATTAAACTTCAGCTTCGGCTTCTGGTGCCAGAGGGTTATTAACAATCCCTGGCCTGGCAAACTGTTGGCTTCGGGGCAGCTCTGGCTTTTAAGGCAGAGCTCAGGGAGGGCTGGAAGCCTTCGCAGCGGTGGCTGGTGCTGGGCAGACAGAATAGCTCCTGCTTTTCTCAGGAGGGCAGCAGCACCGCCAGCAAACCCGATCCATCGTAGCCTGATGTTTCGCTGCTCGCCAGAGACCAGATAGACCCACATAGCTGGATTCGGGGAGTGATCCATGTTTCAGGCCTCTCCCAGGACTTGCTGCGAAATCCCGGGATAGCTGTTATTTAGTGAAATAAATCAGGGGCTGCAGTTGCATCAAAACTGCATGGATAACAAGCTTTGTATTGGACACACTAGCTGGAGCCTCACGCAAACCAAAATATTTTACAAGCTGTTTGGAATCTGAACAGTGGGATGGAGAGATGTGTGACAAGCTGGCTCAGCTTCTGGTTTTGAAGCAATTCAAATGATGAGATTTTGCAAGCCCTGGATCACCCCCTGTTATGCCCTTGCTAATTGACTGAAGCTTTGATAATATCAACATTTTCCCATGCAAAAAGGAACACCTTTTTGAAAAACGTCTGCTTTATAAGAAATAAAGTTTTCAATTAAAAATTGAATTAAAAATTTCAATTAAAAAAGAAAAGTATAATTTCTCTAAATTTTGGGATATTCAAAGTTACTTTATCAGGTCGGAGCCCAGGTCACTGAACAAGCACCCACAGAGACTCTCCCCATGTGACCACAGTGCAACCTCCAGCAGCAATTCTGCGTTTTCAAACAAGCCCCAAAATCTATCCTGGGTTTCCCAGTTCTATTCTCCTAGGTACTTCCATAGTACTTAAGACAAACTTTCCTGTGAAGAAGTCCCATGTAGGATGTCAGATGAATAGAAATGGTATAAATACCATCTTAAAAAGAAGAGTTGTCTCTAACAGCTCCTTAATGGAAAATCTCCCTTTGATGGGGAGGCACAAAATGAATAGCTCCCCAGGCACAAAATGAACAGCTCTGAGCAAGATGACTTGTAGAAGCTTTTGTTTTACATAGCCCCTCATATTTTGTTAAATTTCCAGCTGAAAAGCAAACAACTCTGTCATGAAGGCAAAATTTACTCTTATGTTTCAGTTTGTGCACTGTTTTTTCCCCTGAGATTCACCAATTGAAAACCAAATCACAGTTGTCTGGGTGTAAATATTTTACCAGTTTACAGTCACATTTTGTTCTGAATTCCTAAGTATGGATCTGATTTGTGATCATACAATCCTGTGAGCAGGATTGTATCTCCGCTGCAAACTCACCACCCTAAAGGACAAACTGGTCAGGATGTTTCATGACCTTGACCTTCACCTCTGAACTTGCTTTATTAGTCTGCAGAACCAAACCCAAAATAAATGTACACAGACTTGCTTGGCCTTTTCAGCTCACACCCTGCACCCTGCACAGCCCCTTTTGCATCAGTTTTTCTCCTCTTTCTTAATCCAGATTAGTCATGTGAGCCGTAGGAATCCACTAACCCTTGATGTAAAAAATTCACACAGTATTTATGATTTATGAACTGAAAGAGTTCCTCTTGTTGAGATCATTTGCTTATGAGTAAAACAACAACTTGTAGAAAAACTACCCTCTGAAAAAAAGTGAAACCATAAGTGAACATGTGGTGCATTGTTTTTCATAGATTATGTATTAGTTTATCACAGTATATGGATTTGTAAAGGAAAATAAATAGACTTTAGGAAGCAAGCATTACTTGTAAGCTAGATGATTTCTGTGTGTGCTCTCCTGGGTTTTCTTTCTTTCTAATATCTTAGAGGAGACTGCAAGTGATTCCCAGTTCAAAAGGCAGCTACAGACAGTACAATAATTCTCCTGGAAGCCAGACTTCCAGTTTTTTCTGGCGTGCTGTACATCAGGCAGAGCGTTACAATCTGGACTGCAGCTGATAAAAACGGGAGTCTTCCTCTCCTTATAAACTGTAAGAGTATTTGCTAGCACTCGCTGTGATTTTCCCCAGCAGACTATTCCTGTGTGAACATGCAATAAAAGGTCCCAAATCTCCAATCAGATATGGGTGTGTGGAGCCTGAAACCCAACAAGGCTCTGCACAAACTACAGCCCTGTATCCACCCCACGATGGCTCAGATTTCAGGATCAATGCTCTAATTATCCCAAACTTGAAAAGTATGCTAAAAAAATGTTTTTTGCCAAATAGAGGAGAAGGAAATGGAAAAGCCATTTCCAGTGCGAACAGACATGTCTATGCCATAAAGACAATTGGGGTTAGTTTCAACAGAGTTGTCAACTGTCACTGTCAACCCTGGGAGTGTTTAATCATTGCGGTAGTGATATATCCTTCAGTATGGGAGGTGCTATTAAGGTGTTGTATTTCCTTCTAAAAGCTTCTAACAATCTCCTTTCTTAGAATGACTGCCCTGGTGTTACAGTCAGCAGTTAGGAGCAAGCAGAGTACTCACCATCCGGTATTCAGATTTTCAGTGGGTATTTTGTGCCACTTGGGTCATGGAAAGGTTTGACACATGAGGGCTGTGTGTCCCTAGTTTTGCCCTTGTTTTTCTTCCAGACTTCTTGCCTTCCTGTGTCAGTGCTTGTTTATCCAAGTTCTGCTCCCCAAATGTCAAATATTTCCACTCCATGCACACAGATGAGCTTTACAGCATGTGCACAGTAAATCTAATACTTCTGTGTCACATTAGAACTACTGCACATGTGCACATACTATGTTGTATAGTAAATGTGCAGAAGGTCTGATGTTTATTTAAAACAGTATGCTCCTGCATGCGGCACTTCACAGCCCATGCACACGTATTTCTTCATGGCCAGTTCTTGACTACAGTATGCCTTCCTCCTTCTCCCATCCTGCTATCCACAGGGGGACAATTTTCATAAAAGCTGTTTCCATTCTGGACCCCCGTGGGGGACGGTGTGTTGGATGCTGAGTGGCTGTGACAGCCCGGCTGCAAACACAGTATGGGAGGGCTGTAGGCTATTTTGAGCTTTTATAAAAACTTTGGTGTCTGCACATGAGCTTCAGAAAAATCTGGGCCCAACAGCAGATCCTGAAATATTTGAAAATCTGTATCGCAGTGTGTGTTCTTCTGTCTGCTCAGCAATATGCTTTGAACAGAAAATTAAATAATGATATTGGAAAGAAGATTGATTTCAGCTCTTCGGTAGCACCAGCTGAGCGGGTGGCTGGCATGGCCAGGGTCTCCCTCCTGGGGGAGGCGACTCCTCTCCGTCCCCACCCC
>NW_008824238.1:6678404-6702961 GCF_000699105.1 Pygoscelis adeliae | reverse complement strand
GCATAACTGGAGATCCTCTGGCACACCCCACCCTGCCACGTCCCCGCACTGCCACCCTGCAGCGGCAAGTGCCTGTCACATGGCAATGACGGCTTCATAGAAAGCCCTACAGTAGCACTTGACTTATCTTTGCAGACCTGCTTATCTCTGGCAATTTATCTGTAATACCTCAAAAAACTATGTATTTAAATAATTTGTATATATATTACTCTCTCTGTTCAGTAACTATGTGGAGGATCTGAGAAACATCCACCAAACTGACAAGTGCAACAAACCTTAAGACTCAGTTTAATAAATTTGGAAAAGAATTGACTACAGGGTGATTTCAGACCTGCGCTCACCACGTTACATTTCAGTACAAGACACATAAATGTTCACACTTCTGCATAAAATTCTTCGGGTTTTATAATCATGTGCTGAAAGGTGGGCCAGGCTACTGGCAGCAGAGTTTGGCTGCAGCTGTAAATAGTCCTATATGGTTTCCTATAGGATACAGTTTACTACCCACAACACCTGTACAAATCACAGACATGCGTATTTTTCAATCATTCTCTGAATCTCACATACTACAGAAACCAGTGTCCGTACTGAGGATACTGTAAATTGTAAATTAGTACTTAATAATCTTGTGAAAAGAGAAAGACTTCTCCCTCTCCCCCATTTTTGGGGGACCTTTTATAGCTAGTTACTGTGGTGGTGATAACATAAAATTCTGTGTATGTGTATGAATATGTTCATATATTTTGAGGGACAGCTGCCATTATTCAGTAGCCTTCTCATTTAGATTTGCATTGGTGAATATTCTTAATATTAATTTATGTGCATGTGAAAGGTGAATATTAAGGTAAGTCAAGTGTCTTGGAGTTTTATATTTGAGAACTTTTATATATTTCTTCATAACTTCAGAAAGCTAGGAAGCTTTACGAACCTTCCATCCCCCCCCCCCCTCCGCCCCCCCCGATTTGCCAACATCTTGTGCTGTTCATTACTCATGGTAATTCCCTTCCAGTGAAGAAGGTGGATTTCTAACTAAAAGGAAGCCTATGCCATGGTTTTGCAATAGAATAACATTCTTCCAATCTTCAGAAAAACACAGGTGAGCTCACACAAATTGGTGAGCTCTACTTCTCTGGTGGCTGTTTAATAATGTAATGGTTCTCCAGCTCATTTTTCTTGTGGTATAGCTTAGCTCCATTGAAAGCACACTTTTCAGTCAAATGCAGCTGACTTACAGCCTAATTTATTTTTATTTTATTTACTTTGATTTATTTTATTTTATGTATTTAGTATTCCCTCTGTTCTTCTTTGTCCCTCTCTCCTTCTTTTAATCACTCTTCAGCAACTGAAAAACGGGATAATATTTGTATGTAAGCTAAACTCTCAAACTCATCATGTTCAAATTGGTTTGAATTTGGGGAAAATGAGTTTGTACAGGCCAGCAAACGTGGCTGCCCTGCAGAAGTGCCTGAAATTACCCATGATAATTGTTTTCATATTATCTCCACTGTAACTCTACAGTGATATATTTAACTGCGTGTTCTGGCAGAGATACAGCAGCGCTATGTGGGCAAGTACATGGCAGACATTCCTGTGTTTGTAATTATGGTTCCTTGCACATACTAGATGAACTGAAGCATGGCACAAGTGCCTGTGTGTTTCTTCAGTCTAAATCCGTACACTTGCTCTAAGCTTTCACCAGTCTGGCAGAGGAATCTCTTGTATTCAGCCTTTCCTCTTCAGCATATAGAAATTTTTATTAAATTACAAGAGTGATGAAACGTTAGACCATCTTCTGCACATCTGATACCAATCAGGAGGCCAAATTTTCACTCATATGAGCAGTTCAATTAATTTCAATGAGATCATTTTTATGGGCATAGTGGATAAATATCAGCAAAAATTGAGACTTGAGTTTTTTGTTACATTTGTTATGAACGAATGTGACATAGCTGCAGAACTGGGAAGTGAACCTAGTGAAACTGTTAAGTACCACAAAGGTACTACCAGGGAAATCCTGGTTCCAATGAAATTAATGGGAAACCTGATGTATAAGACAAGCATCAGAAATATGGTGTATAACCACAAGAATTCTCAGGCATATGCTCCTAGTTAAACAGTTTAGAAATTTTACTTCTTACATAAAATCTAATATTAAGAATATTTGTCTTAGTTTAGAACTCAAATAATTTGAAGAGCTCTTCATTTCAACGGATCACCTTTCACATGGTGGGTTTTCTTATTTGTGGTAGAAGACTAAAATTTGTTTCCACTGAAGAACATAATTGTGTTCTGTGTGAAGTATTGTAGGTGAATTGGGAGTATATGATATTTTTTCTAATTAAAGCCAGGCTTTTGCCTAATTACATCTGAGTAAGGATTTCAAAACTTGGGTCTGACAGTTTTTGTGTGTGTGATAATTTTATTGGGGCAAATAAATTAGATTCAGTCTTATGAAGCTACATTCATTGCAAGATGGGAAAACAGGACCAGGCCGAAACAACTTCATCTTTAAAACAGCTGGAAACTCCTTGTGAAACTTAGTAGTCTCAAGAATATTTTGAAATAACCTCTGAGTGCCTGTGTCCAGGCTGAGCTGGAAGCTGGAATGGTGGATCAGAGTTGCTTCCAGATTTTCCAGCTATATCCCTTGTCTTCAGCTGGGGCTTCTGCAGAAAAGCCCTGGGGGTTGAGTTTAGGAAAAACATATGACATTCATATATGTTGGAGCCTATAGAAAAAAAAAAAAAAGACTGCTATGCTTGTTATATATCAATGCATTCTGAAAAGTATTTGAGTTCTCCTTTCAACAATCAGCCAGAAATTATTTACAATTATTTTCAGTTCCCCATAGTCTAAACAAATTTAGTCATTAAAAACAACTGAGTAATAAAAACAAACATACCCAACCATGTAAACCAAATGCAAAAATCTGCCAGTCATTTGTGAAAATGGTTTTGATTTGACTATAGCTAAATTGGTGGGGGTATTGTTTTCCCTCAGTACGACTGACGTGGTTTTACTTAAAGGGTTTAATAAAATAGGTGGCATTAGTGAAATGTGTCAGAGACGTTATTTTCACCTAAAAATATTGAGAGGAAAAAACAATAGGCACTGTGGATTTTTGTGAATCAAATATACTCTCTACCATCTCTTGTGAGAGGAAATCCAGAGCTTCAGTGATAAATGCTCAGTGATAAATGCTCAATTACTTACAGAAATAAGTAACATAAATTGTACTCTAATATTCTACTTTTCCTAGAGTACACATGCAGCTCTCTTTGAGCCTGAGCACACCATGACCATATTGTGAGGGTTTCCAGTGATCTTGATTCTGAAAAACACAAATTTTATCAGCAGTAGAAAATACATCTCCCACAGGAATCTCTCCAGGAATAAATATGTGGGTTTTTTTTCTTACAGTTTTGTTAGTAATTTTATCTGTGTGAGAATTGCAATATAGTTCTCTGATTCATGGCAGAGAGAGAATTTGGTTGTTGCAAGAAGTTCATTAAGTGATATCTCATTATTTGTTGCTAGACCAAAAGTAAGAATAGCTGAAGTATTTAATGGTACAAAAAGTGCTGGACAATTTGGGCTCCTTAGTGTTTTGCCCACCAAGAAGGGGGACATTTTTATCAGAAGACTGATGTGTTTCCTAAATACAAATATCACATCTCAAATTTATATCAAAACTTCATTTTGGGTAACATAAATTCAAAATGTTGCAATCCAAACCTTTAGTGCAAAACAAAACATATTGTCTCCAGTTTGCTCAGCAAAAATACCATTTAAACATAATGAGTTTCAGTATTTCCTAGCAAATATTTTTCATTTCAGCAAGACACCATATTCTGTGGAGCAAATATATTGGTGAAAATCTTTGCATTTAGCACATTTCTCACAAAACGAAATGCCAATTTGGGCTTATTCTGTGCCTAGTAACTGCATTTCTATAACTTTATGGCTAGCTTTCATTATACTTTTCCAGCACAGTATGTTACTCAAATTAGGAGAATTTTTAATTAAATACATTAACAAACATAGTGGGACAAGCCTGCACAAATCTGGAACAAGATTCACTGACTTCCAGGGAGTCCGTAAGGATTTATACTATTACTAACGGAGAGCAACATTTGGCCCTGCTTCTTTGCTATATCCACATATATAATTTATAAATCTCAGATTTGGACTCTCCTAGCCTCTCCACACATTAATTTCTTTATCTGATCGCATAACAGTGTCTAAACCTCCTCACTTAGGACACAGGGAGATTTCTGATGCCGCAGGTTCAAAACCCCACTGGGTTGTGCTTACACCTGCACCCTTCAGAGGTCTGGAGGAGCATTGCTGCCACTTCGCAGCCGTGGTTCATCTGTGACGGGCCTGAAAACCGGCATCTGCTCCACTCTGCAGGCTCTTTGTGTAACCATTGCTGTCCTTGGACAAAACCTTTACCTCCTCTTCACCCCCATGCCATCCCGTTGGGGTGACTGTGCAAGCGGCCAGCAGCCCGCTCAGCAGCTCTCCTGCACCTCCAAGACACGCAGAGGGCAATGGGAAGGCAGTTGCATGTAGAACGCAAGGCACTTTGCTGTCCTAATTTGTTCGTTTTCCAGCCATTTTATGTGCTAAATTGTTAATTGCAGATAAGGGACCGCTTTTCTTCCCTGCACCTCCCCTGCACAGAGCAGTGCGGGTGACCTCGTAAGGAACTGGCTGTGGTGACACTGAAACTCTGGCACAACTTCATAGAGATAGAGAAGAGCTGCCAGCCCATTCACAGACTTTTGCCCTCCGTGGCCAAACACATGTCCTCCCTTTCCAGATTAGCTTCTCTCCCAGGGACAGAGGGGAAATCACCAGTGCGCAGGATTTGCTCCGATTCTGTCATCTTGATCCAAATTAAAATCACAGGTGAGGGGATAGCCTCTAACTGCCCCTTTTTAGGCTAGAATGGATTCAGCTGTAATTACATTTACCGTGTTTTTAAGGAGATTTACATATGGTATTCTGCTATGAAAAAGTACGTCGGAAAATGTGTAAAATACCACAGCCTGTGAGGCAAGCAAATCCTTTCTCCTTCAGCGGCATCAGTGACTTCCAGCCAAGTTAATGCCCGGTTGCATGTGTCTGCAGTAAATCTTCACCTTCTTCAACACCTCCGCATGATTTGCTGTCTCTAGGTATACTGACACCTTTTCTCATGTGAGAACTTTATGGCTTGATAACCATAAAGGGACAGCTGGCTCAGCAGAGTGTTTACCACTTACTCTCACCTCCTAGTTAGTAGGAATTTAAATATATAGAAATGCATGTACAATTCTCGCTTGTAACCTGATCTACAGGAAATGTTCCTTTATGTATAAGCTTATTACTGTGGGGATACGTGTCTTATATCAGCAGTGGCTTTGTAAGTCCCCTTGTAATAATACAGCTATTAGCAATGGGGTCAGTCTGAACACCCCTGAACTCTGAGAGAGGCTGGATCCAGTCCTCAATCTGAGTCAATGGGTCAGGCTATTTCCAGCTTGGACTGCCTCTGTGCGTGCTGTACAGAAAAATCAAAGGCATAGGTAGGTATTATGTAGAAAAAAATACCTAAACTGCCTGTGCCGAAAGTACTTTTGTGGCTGTTTTTATAAATAAGGAAAAGATCAAGGCATTAAAAAGGTTCTCTTCATTTCTCCCTCTTCCTTTCTCAGTGTTGTGCTGAAGATGTTTAATTTTGGAGGTGATGTGTTAAGAGCCCCATTTGTGTGGGGTTAGGATTCCTTGTGATTTCCCTTCTGCAGGAGCAGCAGCCTGTCTCGTACTTTACAGACCAGGCAGACCTGCAAGGACAGTGACTAATTACCTTCATTTATCATGCTTCCAGGCACCCTTTCAGGTAATCTGATTGAAATCTCCTACTTGTCAGTGGTTCAGGAGCCATCGGTTCACAGGAGCACCACAGAAAAGTACTGAGGTTTTGGTATCCATTATTGCTCTGGCTGCTAAGGCACTTAATTACTATAACGCAGAGAGAGTAAATTGCACGTGTCAATTGCTAATAAAACTTAAGTCTTTGGTATTGCCCTTAGAAATCCTAAATTCAACAATAATTTCAGCTTTGCGGTTCCTGTTGCCTCATCTCACTGGGATGGGAAAGAATAGACAGTACAGGAGACTGTTTCCAGGTGGCCAGGAAAGGAGGGGTAAGGGAGCAAGCAGGGGCATCACCATGTCTGACCTGGGCAACCTGTGGCTATTGAACTGCTTTCCTTTAGCTTCCCAGCAGCGTTAAGGCAACCCTGTGTCTGGTCTTTTCCACAGGGGAAAAGGTGGGGACCAGATGCCGCCTCTTGCCCGTAAGCCGCTGCCAGAGCTTTTCCTCCCCTCACGTTGCTTGAAGAGAGGACCTGGCCACAAGGAAGGTGTTTAGTAGAGCCATAAATATTGCCATTCCTCTCCCAGTTGAGGAAAGGCACATGCACAGGACGGGGACAGTGGCTGGAGCGTGTCCACCACGGCTCCCTCAGCATGAGAAAAGCTTGTCACTGTCATTACCTTTCGGCTGGCTGAACCCCGGGGAATCTTTGAGGAAAAAAAAGTTGGAGGTAATGAGATGGAATAACTAGAAGCAGCAGCTGTCATGTTTCTCACAAGTCAGAAAGCCCACCACGTCTCCCAGCAATTGCAAGGACACCCCACAGTACGATAACAAAAAGCTGCCTTTGCTTGACAGTTTCTATGATAAAAATTCCTACAGCTGGACTGCCCTGATGTTGTTTTGAGAAGTTTCTTAAAAATTACCTTTTTCTGCCAAATTAGTGGTACCTCTTCTCAAAGCTTGTCACTTGCCAGCATGTTTTCTTTTCAGTTCAAGATGTGAAAAATATTCTTCTTTACTTTTACACACTGCTTTATCGAATTCTTCCCAATTCATAGGATGTGCCTTAAGTTCTGTAATATGAAATTCCCAATTATTTCATTAAAATTTTAAGCCTCATGCTCCTCCCTTGGTAAAAGTCACAATGCTGGAGCCTATAGAAGGGACTCCTTATCAGTGATAAAAGGGACTCCTTTTTTTTTCCTAACTGAATGAAATGTTACCTTGCAATTCCAAGCACTTAAGAAACGTGTTTGTGCACTTCGCGGGAGGCTAGATTCATTTGTGCAGAAGGCATCTTCCTTTCCTCTGTTCCTAACTCTTTTGTTACCTTTTTCAAAATTCACCCCGGACAAGAGTTAATCTTTAGATAGGGAGAGCTGTATTTTATTGTGCTCATTCTCTACACCATTAATTTGAACATTTCCCCTTGAAATCCCATTATTTGAGCACAAAAATCTTATGCGTGGAAAGATGTCAGTTTTCAGGCATGAAAATGAAACAGTAAAAAATATTTTTTTTTCCAATTGCAATATTCCACAGGAGAAAAAAATCTCAATAAAATTAATTATTATTTAGACAGAGATTTTATTTTCCTATTTGGTTCATTCTTGGAATGGAAAATGTTGAATTGGTCCATTGACTTAAGATCTGAAATTTCCTTTGTTTAATGTTCTAGAACTCTGCTAAATATTTTTCAGCCAGATCAGTAGCAGTGTAAGTCTATGGTTTTGCTAGTCATATGCTGTATAGTATTGTGTTACCTCAATGATATATTTTGAATCCCACACACATCCATTACTGTACAATGGGCAAGCACTTTCCTTTTGGCTATGCTCTCTTAGATATTTCCTTACACTTGACTGACATCCTGAAATACTTATTCTGTTTGTTAAATACATATTTATAATTTAATAATACATTCCAAGAAGGATCGCTTAAAGCATCAGGTACTTGGAAATTTTGCAGAGCAAAGCCAGTGCATACTTGTACACATTTCATGACCGTTTGCCAACATATACTGTATTTTCCTTGACCCATTCCTTGCTTTTACAGATTAAAGCAGAGCTTCTCTGAAAATGTTTCTTTTTAGGGTCATCTCATAATTTGGAACGTAATCGCTTGGACTACAGATATCGGCTCTGTCGTATTTGAGTTCTGCACCTACAGTCAGAACCTGAGTCCAGTCTAGTATCAGAGCTCATGACTGTCTCCCAAACTCTTTGGGTCTCACACCTTGCTGATTTTCCATTCACTGAGTGCGTAGGAAGTGTTTGTGTCAATACTATCCTACATTCCCTAGCAATTATTCTAATGCAATACAATTTATATTCAGGCTCTATAGTTCCCAAGCTTTTATATGGGAAAGAAAAATTGCAACATTATTCACACTACTGATATGCCTCAGAGTGGTGACAGGAATATAACATCAACAGAAGCCAATGAAAAAATTCCCCTTCCTGGGCAGAGGGAGGGAAAAAGCCTATGGTATGTAATTATTTCTACGATTCATTTAGAAAGATATTTTACTGTGATCTGACCTGTTTTCTCTTTGATACAGATGAAACTCCTAAAAAAATAATGAAGTGAGATTACCAGTGACAAGGAAAAAGAAAATCAATATGCAACATGAGACTGTAGTAAAAGTATATTCCAAACCTGTACTTTACCTAACTTAATGAACTTTTCTTGAATGTCACTGGAATGTCTACAGTCACTAGACTGTGCATTCGTAATAGTTTGCAGTAAGAAACAGAAGGTAGAAGGCTTTTTGTGTGATTTTGTGGACTAGACAAAGTTTCACTGATTTTGGAAGGCACTTACATCCTGCTACCTCCCCTGCCGTTCCAGAAACTGTCGCATACAATTGCATGACATCTCATGCACAGTGTTATGCCAGATGTTCAGTGGGGCAAGAGGGCTTTTGCCTATCTTGCCCCACTGAACATCTACGCAGGGAAGTTCAGCTCTGAAGGGGAAAGGAGAGATGCCTCTTTTGGCCACTTAATCATTTTTGTACATGAAAAAGGTTCTTTGAAATGTCTCAGAGTGGTTCCAGTTGTTCGAAGGAGTTTTAGGAAAGATGGATTAGTGGATATAACAAAGGTAATAACAGATCCAAACTGTATTTATCCCTGAGGTAGGTCTACAACTTATCAAAGCAAGTGTATGTTTACAGGTGATAACACTTTAAAATGGAATCATTTCTTCTGCATGTAGACATGACTCTTAAAGTGAATATATTTGGCCGGATTCCAGAGTCCTGACAGGCAGAAAGGGAAGGCAAACTCGTGGCTTTCACGTAAGAAAATGCCTGTAATAATGCTACTCGGGGTTTGGGTGGAGGTGAGGGGGGCAGGGTTGGGTTTTTATTTTGAGCCAGGCTGGCTCTGCATTTTGTGTCTCTGGCAAGAAGCGGTGATGGCTCGCCACATCTGCTGCCCCAGGAAGGGTAAGAGACACAGGTCGTGCTGTGGGAAGGCGGGAGGCAGCATGTGCTCAGGATTGGGATGCAGCCCGGGAATCCCACCCAGTGACTGCCGACTATGCGGCTCTGGACGGAAGCAAGGTCAAAGATCCTGGAGACACAGACCGTCACTGATGGTTTGATTTAAATTCATCTGGCTGGGTGACTTCTTAGGCAATTAGCTGTGCCTTATGGGTAATCCACAGATATATCTCTATAACCCAGGGGGCTGAGATTAAAAACTATAAAATGATTTCGTCAGGCTGGAAAATAAAAACATGAAGCCATGTGAATATCTGCAGAGATTGTGTTTCAGGGCACAGATTATGTCAGTAATCATTAATGGGCTACATTTAGGTATCGCAAGAAAATTTTCCACTGTAGAGAAGAATTAACAAGGTTAACTTTTTAGTCCTGGGAAATTATCAAGAAAAAAATAAACCAGCAAATATCTGTGAACACTCCTAGTCTGCAGGTGAGATATACCAAAACCACCTGTTGGATGAAAAAAAGTACAGCTATGAGAGAGCTCCACTCAAATTACAGTGTAAAAAATAAAGAATGAGTCTGTGTGACTGACTGTACCCTTTTAGCATTGCCAAACAGCCCCAGAAAATTAAATTTATTTGACCTGACTGCATGATTTGTGTTATTTTTCAAACACATATTTTTCTTGCTGGGAACATCTTTTCAGGAGTTTGTTCATCAAATTGCAATTATTTTAACGTTATGAACCATGAGCTATCACTAGGTTAACCACAAATTTATTACTATGATAGGCAAATAAAACAAGTGCACCAGCTTCCAGTGGGTTCTGCTATCCCTGGAACCGGTTTGCAGCCAGGATCCTCCCTTCACTACAGCGGAGTAATGCTGGAGCAGACTTTCACCAGCACCTCCCGTTGCTCGGCCTCTGCGGCTAAGTGGGTCCCCACTGAGGTAGTAGGGCTCCATGACCGTGGGTCAATCCCAATGAGTTACTGCTGCAGGAAGGAGACCTCCTAGTACAGCAAGCAGTCTGAGCAATTCCTTGGGAGAGTTTCTTAGCATTGCTTTAGCTTCTTGTAGATTTTTTTTTAAAGGTTCACAGAGGTTGGAAGGGACCTCTCTGGAGATTGCCAGGTCCAACCCTCCTTAGAAATGGTGCAGTCAGACTTTGCTGTCCCTTTCTGTAAATATCTGCTTTGCGATGCTTTGAATTAAATGATACAGAAGAAATCTACAAAAGCTGTTACAATCAACCAAAGCTGTTAAATATCTGCTTTGAGATGCTTTGGTTCACCAGCTGAACAGCTCACTGACTGTAAACAAGTGACAATTCAGTAAACATTTTGGGAACTGGGGATGATCTGAATGACTTGGCTTTTGGCTTACGCAGGCATGAAGAACATATTTACTCAAAAGGGGGAAGGCTGGCTTCTCTCATGGAAGAAGGCCATTGAGGCCTGAGGCAAAGGTACATCAAAGCACGGGCAGGACATCAAGTACACAAGCGCTGCCACTGACCAGTGGGACTGCTCCTGAGCTGAGGGTGAAACCAACAGTTAAATGCTTTCCTGGGTTTGTGCTTTACCTTGCACAGATTTTTGAGGCATGATTTCAGAGATATGGTTCATTTTTTTAAGCATTAAACAATGCTTCATGCCATTGCAGGCTAATGTAACAAGACAGGTTCACTTTATACACTAAATTAAAAAATAAATCTGTCCTCAGTTTTCACCTGAAGCTGACATTTCCCTTGCTCTCTTTGTGTATAAGTTGCAAAGTGGTAGCCTAAGGGAAGGTGTTTGAAGAATTCTGTGTTTATAAATGGTCTATATTGTATTTTATATATGTAGGCAGCAGCTATAGTCACCACTTTTAGGCCTGAGGGAAAGGCAATGGTTTCCTGCATCATGGAGCCACAGCTCCTGTCTGTAAGCAGGTACACAAAGCTCCCTTTAACTGACTCGAAAGGAGCGGTGAGATGAAACATGCCCACTGATGGTTAACAGATCTGTCCCTCAAGACTGCTTTTCGCTGAACATGGCATTTGTTTACACTCAGCTAAAGCTTTTAGCATTTTCGGGCCTATAAGAGGATTTGGCTGGTAGCCCTGCTGTTGATTGTCATATTCCCTAGCTAGAAATGTCAGTTACCACTTCTCTTTCTTCTTCCGTTCATTAAACTTTTTGTATATTTTCTCTATCGTTCCCAGGAATTAGTGATGACATGTGTTATTTGCATATTACTGTAGTTCTTCCAGGGGATGTGAGTGCACACAGAGCTTGCAGCTTTTAACCCACTAGGGATTTGGGGGACCAGGAGCGACATAATATCATCTGAATATTATTTGTAGCATCTTGTGTATAGGCAAACCTAGTAAAAAAATAAGAGCTGTTCAGCTGGGACTGAATATGCACACATATTGCTTTTCTTTCATGACCTACCACTGAGCATTTTCTCTGCAGATGACAGGAAGATATTTCTGGAAATCTATCACAGTATAACTAACTGGAAGGATCTTGCAGCTAAAATTGTTTAACCCACCCTTTTATTACTGTGTGGCGCTGAGTCATCAGCGTGGCCACACAGCTGATTTCTCAGATTTGCCATTGAAGAATCCTCGCGGGGTCGTTGCTTCACACTGCCTGCCTGAGAAGCTATCACGGGCTTTCTCTGCTTCTCTCCTGTGCTAACGTACAGGGGAGAAATGCTCTCCCCCTTTCTTTAGGAAAGAAGACCTTCATAATATACAGAATAGTCCGCCGTGCAGGGCCGAGGCTCAAGCCCACAGAATTAAAGCCTCAGTCATGGTCGGGTGATGTAGTCCAGCTGCTGCTGGTTCACATTTGGTGGTTTCCACCCCAGATCACTCTGTCCAGCCATTTTTTCTCCCTGGTTCATTCACAAACTCAAAGTAAAGTTCACTGACAACTAGTTATACCAGCAGAACGGAGGAGGCAATAGCCTCGGGGAGGAGAGTAGGAGCAAGCAGCTGGGCATCAGTGGCAGTTGACTTAATTTGCCTACCACAGCTGTCTTTGGTTTGTTGCAACAATGAACTGGAGGGGCTTAACTACACTGGACTCATTTCACATACCTCTACCTAACTAAAAGTTATGAGCTTGTCCTAGCTCATGAGCTAAAGTCCCTTCGGTGTCTAGAAAAGAGACAAGCACCTCCAGAAGGAAGTTCATCTGTCTTAAGTGCTTTCCGAGCAGCTCATCTGAGACTGTCTCCCTGGGTGATGGTGAAAGCACAGATTAGGGCAACCAGGCTATATGGATTGGTCTGAGATATCCAGGGATCCAAGAAAGCTTTCAAGCCATTATCTTGTCCAGATTTTAGTAACACCAGTGAATACCCTGCAAGGGATTCATCTAGGACATGTCTTCCTCCTTGATATGAGTCTTAGACCCCCTTATTCATTTCAGACCTGCAGTGGGACGGAAGGAGACTTTCTGCCTGTCATGTTCCCTGACACGTTTGCCATTCCCATAATAGCCATCAATCTCATGTTTAGAGTCAAGCTGCCCTGTCCCAGATAGCTAGATTAGACTATCTTTCTAACCTCAGGTGGTTAAAATCCAGGGAAATTAATTGCATTTTTGAAGGCTAAATATGGACACACTGACTTTAAACTAGTTAGCTCAGAGAATGTTAGCAAGTAGCTACAGCAGCAGGGAGCTCAGCTCAGGCTGCAAAACCTGCCTTTATAAAAAACTTTGTCAAATACTCAAGCCAGCACTCCATTTAAGTAGGGCTGCATCCAAAGCAGTATCTAGTAACTACTCAAAACCTAAGGCTGTATCACAAAAGTTACCCATGTAGTAATGAAATGTGCATGATCTTACTCCCTGTCAGCCCCAAATGAAACTCCAGATAGTCTTTGGAAATGACTCTGCCCTAGAAAGGCTGTCATTTATTAAAAGACCCACAGTAATCCCAGCTCAATTTGTGGCCGGTACTTGGCTTTTATGTATGATGAATTAGAAAGTGGGATGGTTCCTCCTCACACTACAGGTTTCATTTTACTCTTCTTTGTGAGAAATTCCGCCCTTTCAACCTACAGACCTGGAAAGCATTTCAAAGCCTGTCCTGTTCATGTGATAGTTTGGTAACTCCTCAAGAACTGGTGAATTTAAAAAGTGACACTGTTCCCCACGTTCAATTCCTGAAGCATATCTCAGAGCCACTCAGGTTGTTTCCATTTTGTATGACTTCTGGAATTTCAGAGATAACTTATTTGATCTTAGCTGGTAAAAAAATGTAACTACATTTCTAAGAATTCAACTGGACCAGCTGAACATCTTCTATGTCAGCATGAATATTGCAAAGGGAAAACCCTTCTGACAAAATCTTTATTGAAAATGCCCTACAGGAATTGCACAAATTGCAAGTAGATGCTTACTTTTTTCAAACACACCTTGTTTATTTTGGTTATTTTTTCAGTGAAGTAGTCCCTTTAAAAAAAGTTCTATAACTATTTTTTAATTGCAAACTGTAATGTGCATGCCACGCTGTACATCCTCCTGTTATCCTCTGGACAGTCCAGTGAAATGTCTGCTAGACACCGCACGCAACACAGCACAGCTGCTGTCGGATTCGGTTTCATTAGCCACTTCCTGCGGCTCTGTGCTGTTGCTGGGACTCTCAGCTATCCTCCTTCCCTTCCTTCAGTTCACTCCCCCCTCATTTATTCTCAATAGAGTCATATACTGTAAGGTACATCAGCTCCAGTGTCTTTTCTGAACAGTTTTCAAAAGAACCGGTACTCTCAAAGCATGCACGGATGAATGTATCCAGTTTCACAAAAGTATACATAAATTGATTGGAAAGAGGAAAAATTCAGGCAATGGCCTCAGGGCCAGCAGGTAGCAGGGCTGCATTTGTAGCTCGCACATCAGCAAATTATTTACATGGCCTGAAAGTGCAGTGAGAGCATCGACAGAGAAGGGAAGGGACTGCCGTAATTTTGAAGCATGGACCCACTTTCTGTGAAAATTCAAAAATGAGGGCATATGCTGAAACTGGCCACGTTCTGCTCTCTGAGATGCTCTGCAAAGACAGTAAGTTGTACAGGATTCACAGAGTGCAATTTGGCTTGCTGTATATCCTACAGTAAGTTGTCTGCAGATATTTGCTAACTTTGGATAAGGATGTCGTACTTGATCTGTTTAGAACAGAGGCTTTTCAGTGCAGATGGCCATTCTTCATGATTGTACAATATTAACCCAACAGAAGTGGGTGGCTTGTCAGTGCTATATGATAAGAACAGTAATGCTACTGATTTAACAGGAGCTTACAGCTGCCTAGGAATTTTCTCCTTTTACATTATTACTGTAGTTCTTAAAATTTCATCTTTCAAGCTGGATTAGACTCCTGAAGGAGTGTATTTTTTTTGTTTTGCAGTCGTTCATTTGTCCTTTTTCTGTTAGTTTACAAAACATGATCTATTCATTTTTAAGTGCACAAAATAATTTTTGATTTTATAACAAATATTAATACTTTTTTTTTAAATAGCTGTAGCTTCTAAGTATTTTTTGGATAAAGATTTGAATTTGGCACACAAATAGTTCCATGGTCTGAAATGTTCCAGCATTTCAACAGCCTGGTGAAAGTCCATTTTCTTTGTCTATATTATCACAGTTAAGTATATGCGGCTTTTGCAGAAAGCACAGTGATTGTTTTCCTAACTATCTGCCTCTCAATTTTCTCCTGCCTCTGTGCATGCTTGTGTAAGTAACCTGAGATGAGTGTTCAGTCTCTGAGGCTACAACTATTCTAGTAAATTAAAAAGTGGCAAGGAGTGTTCCCAGGCACTGGGCTTCAATTGCCTGTACTCCTAAATTTTTAAAAAGGTCCCAGGGATGGTTTTGGCTCACGTCAAATAGCACTCTCCTGGACAATACCCAGACATGGTCTGAGGGCTAGCAAGGGACAGAAAGTCTTCCCAGTGGGCAACCTGAATGCAGGGACCCTGCTTTGGAGGGCAAGAGTGTGACGATGTGAACCCAAGTGCCAGTTGTGCTCACTGCCAAAGAGTGGTTCCAAGCACGTTGAGTTTATTAGTTCAGACACAATTTGAGTGGTTTTAGGGGACCTTTACCTCTTTGATATTTGCAGGACCTATAAAATACCCCTCTCATTTCAAAGGAACTGTTAATGGACCCACAGAAACTTTGATGTACCAAGACACTTAACCAAGTAAATAGTTCTGTGACAGTCAGCAGCGTAACTCATATGCTTGAGGTCAGCTCCATCCTCGTCACATCTCTGGGTTGGAGCCTAAAGTATGTGAGCTTTGAGTTGTCTGGCCTCACTGAATTTGGATCTTCACAGGACGGTCTCTTGTTACATCATGAAAAGTATCTGAGGAGAAACAAGACAAATTCAGCCCAAATTCAGAAAGGAGGCCTTTTTTAGTACAACGGCTCTCTTTACCTGTACTGAAATATTTGGTTTCTGGCCTCTTGTACAGTTACTCTAGATCTAGCTTGCATAGTGTAGAAACAGAAAAAGGCATCAGGTGATGCCTCATGTCACCTGTCTCAGCAGACTGATGACAGCACCCATGTTGTCATCCAAATTAGCATCTTCAAAACTGCACAGCTTAGGGACAAGGCCCATATAGATGAAGGCTAACATGGCTGACTCAAAACTGGCACATCTTAAATGGTAAAACAGAAAAGTTAGTACATTTGTCACTGAGGGAAGGAGAGAAAGTTTGTTTCACTTAATTTTAACTATCTGAAAGCTAGATCTCTGATCTAACCTAGCTTAGGTTTCCTTTGAGAGAGAAACTACACTAAAGGGAAGTTTTAGTAGCTCAAAGAGTGGTCTTAAAATGAAAGGCTTCTGAACATACCTGGAGGTTGTTGTACACTAAGGACCTGACTTTTACATAGCTAGAAGTAAATCCTACTTTAAATCCTTACATGATGATTTGGATATCTTTCTGAAAAATAGATGCTGTTTCAGTTAGATATAATGGGTCTGGAGTTATTCAGTGAAATTATGTGGTCTATGTTCATATTAGAGGAACTTAACAGTACCTCTGGGTTTAAAAACTACTGGGCAATGAAATTTTGCAAAGTGATGACATGCATTGAATGAAACAAGCAAGACACATAAGTAGGCATACTATACACACAGATGGCTTTGCATGTTTGTGTCTACGAGAATTCAAAGCCACATATTCAGCATCGGTATTTGACATGGCATCATTTGGTATTGGACAGCCCTTGTGTCAAACAGCTAAAATGACAATGTTGTTTTGAATGCGGGTCTTGGCTGCCTTTGTTGCTGCTTGTAAGAAGTGTTAGCAGAAACTTTGCCATAACACAAAGGGATTCCGAGGTAGATAACTGAGCTTTGATGATCATTTATTCACATGAAACACTGGATGTGGTGACAACTCTAGCAGACTCAGGGTAGCCAAGCACTCACTGCAGTAACTAAGCAATACAGCTCTGACTAAGGCATCTTCTGCTAGGGTGGATTAGAAGGGCATTTGAGAAAGCTGACAGAAGATTAGAAAAGATAAACACTTTTTTAACACCTTTACCATCATTTCTCAACAATGACAAACCTCCGAAAAGTGAACTGTAAATCTTGAGTCCCCAGAAGTGGAGAAACAAAATCGAGGGAAATAAAACCTGTATAACCTATGAGGAAGTCTGTTGGTCAGGGCCAAAGGCAAAAGGCTGCTATGAAGGGAGGGCAGACAGAATACCTATGTCAAGAAAAAGCAGCTAAGAAAAGAAGAGTCTGGCTATTTATTCAGCCCAGAGGAAGCCCAGAATGCTGTGGGCTAATATGGCATCCTCGTGAGCACCAGGCTGGTGGCCAGCCTCAGCGCCATACAGCTTGTATGGTGGTGTTCTTCCATGCTGTGCGCCTGCAACAGTTCCCATAACACCAGTTACAACAGGAATGGACCGGGTAGGATGCACAGAGGTTGCTGGGAGTACCTATCAGAGTAACAGGATAATCAGTCCAGCCTGATATAGTAACAAGTAGACAGTAAATAGTCTGGGTGTGAAAGAACAGCCCTGCCAGAGCTGTATAGCTTGATTATAAATAGCTGGGCACATGGACTTCTAGTACTTATTAAAGACATTTTACCTCTCCTTTTGCTTTGGATTAAAAACCAGCAACTTTTTAGAAAAAAGACCAGCAACTCAGTCAGACAAGGATTTTCTAAGTCTAGAGAGCACAACAGCCTCAAAGTGGGAAACATGAAAGTTAATTGCTGCTTCTCTTCTCCTACCCCTTCCCCTTGAACAATTTGTCATATCTGATTGAGGCTGGCTGATTTTATAGTGCAGATGACAGGTCTAGGCAGGCAGCACTGCTTGTACAGTAGGACTAGGAGGGAAGCCCAGGCAAATCTGTGCCAGCTCATGAAGTTAAAACAGTTTTGCATATAAAAAGGAAACCATAACTAATTAACACCAGGCAGGTGGTCTAGCTGGAAAACTAAAATCCAAACTAGGTCACAAGGGAATATGGGACTTGGCAGATGAAACTGTAACTGAAATCATCTCCCAAGACCAGCCAAGTGTGAGCAGAGCCAACTACCCTTATGAAAAAACATGCCTGTGCCAGTCATTTCTGGGAAAAACAAGCCAAGGACAAATGACTGCAGCTCTCAGAATGAGTATGATTGCATTTAGTCTTCAGGGCTTTGTTTCTAAAAGGGTTTTTTGTTAAATGCCAATCTTATTTGGTCAGATTCACAGTGAGATCAAAATCAGCCTTCATGGTGCTTTAAGAAAATCAGCAGGGAAGACGATTGAGGGGGTATCAAATATTAAAACAAAGAGGAGGGTGTGAAAATTTATGTTAAATTTAGGTGGGGCTTGGAGGAAGCAATAGACCCTGCTGAGTTACAAAAGCAGAAGCAGATACCAGCAAAGTACAGAGCTGGCTATATATCAACCACAGTATTGGGGATTGCGGCTGTTACCAAAAAGGGGACGTTTTGTTTGGGGGAAAGAAATGGAGAAAGTGAGATTTGTGAGGTGAAAGGCTCTGTTCTTATACTGAAAATAAGGACTGATCAAATACAAGTGCAGTGTCTTAAAACTTACCATGAGTAGCGTATGGGCTTTGGGAAACTGAACACCCAGATCACATTTTCAATTGGTGGCCCTTAGGGATACAGAAATTATTCCCTCCCCTCAAACTCCTGAAATGTAATCTTATGACATACCTAAATGCGAGAGCAGGCTGATGGGGTCTTACCCATACGCTAGAGAAATAGTTGATAGATTTGGACTTTTAAAAGCTTATGAAAGCTTGCAAATGTGTAGTGTAACAGTATGTACAAAGCCCAGCTTTTTCTGCTGTTGCAGGTAGACTATTCCACTCACCTCACTATACTCGTGGTCACAGTATGTGTAGTTCTCCATGTGAAAAACTTCAGCTGTGCATTTAATGCATACTAAAAATACATCCTGTAAGGTCAATTGACTGTAGTTTAATGGAATCCTTTGGCAAGCAATTCAGTGAAGAGCTAATTGTAATCAGCGAGCAGGAAAAGTAGCTCTTTAGCTTTAATCAGCCTCATGGTACCATTTATACCTCCTACTATAAACACTATTATGGTAATTCTATAACAATTCATTTTCATACTTTACTAAGATCATGATTGTTCTCCTTTACACTGCAATGCTCACATGCAGTCACTCACATATGTATAGCATTATACACATGCCTAAAATACAAAGGTCCAAGCTCTTAGCTGGTCAATACTGGTGTAACCTACTGATGCCAGGTGGAGCCGATACACTTGCATGAAATCCCTGCCTTGCAAAGATTTTTCAGCCCTATTTAAATATGTATAAGGCAAGGCATAAAATACGAAGGGATCAGGGTTTGCTTGTAAAGAAAGTTTGGGGCATGGAATGATGTCTTCTGCCAGATCAGACTGGAGTTCTTCAAGACCTAACTGTGCTCGTTTCTCCATTGCTGGCTCACTGGACCTTCTCCCAGCCTTCAGCTCCACGTTATGCAGGCAGCTCAAGGTAAATGCGGCCAGATAAACTTCAAAACTCATCAACGTAGTTTGAGCTAATCCACTAACCCTGTGCTGAAGCAGATTAGGAAACACTTGCCATGCTTACTGCTGAGGCAGTATTGGCATAGCAAACATCTGTCAGGGTGAGTAACATCTTCTGGCACCACAAGGTTTGCAAGGTAAATGTGTCATGTATAAGAGAAATGTGCCCAGTCATAACAACTAGTTCTTCCCTTAGGGAGGCAGAAAGGAGAAGTGATTTGTCACAAAAGGCATAGGAAACTATTTCATCTAGAAAACAGCAGCATGGAGGGGAAAAAAAGCTAAGATTGGGAGGACATGAAAAGGGTAAAGTTAATGCCACAAGTTGGAGCGGCAGCATGAAAATACATTTTATAGCACTTAATGCATGAGAAGAGCTGTCAAGCTTCTGCACCAGGCTGGGAATAGACCATGCAAGAGCTAGCATCCATTTCGTCAAGACAAAAGGAGAGTTTAATCCCCCTTTCATATCATGTTCTCACTAATTAACTGCTCCCAAGACATTGCCCTGCTAACTGTTTTTCTTGTGTCCCTCCAAAAGTCCTCAGTTCTTAAAAAATCACCTATTTAAAAAACAAGAGCGATCTGACAACTGTGAGGTCAGCATCTCTTTTCTTTCCATGTTCTACTTTAAGCAAAATACTGTCCTTCCAATAGGCAAAAATCCTCTCTGAATGGGAGCTAAAGAAGCTGAGCACCATTGTTTTACAGCTCCATACCATCACTGACCTGCTGCAGGAAACTACTCAAATCATTTGGGAGCCTTCTATAGTTTGTGCACAGAGGAGTGATGAACTAATTTATACAGTCATCATAATCTCTATAGAAACACTTCTCATTGTCTTGAGGGAAACATATCTGAATCTGTAAGAACCTTTATTGCTTATATTAAAATTATTCTCTTGGACAATTATCATACCAGTTGACTTGGGCATGCAGTTGAAACTGAGCTATAAAAAAACCACCCTGAGGTGATCTTTGTAAAACTTTTAATTATTGAGTTAAATAAAACATCAGTTGTCTTTTAATGAAATATGTCACTGCATTCAGCCTTTCCCTTGGGTTTACCAAGTGTGTTCAAATAAACACTTAGAGAGAGCTCTGTTATTATCATTATTACATTCATAGTGCCAGATAAGTGCCTGTTGTATTCTAGAGAGAGACAGATAGTAGTGTAAGTATGCTTGAACTATTTAGCAATGTAAATGAAAATCACAGGAAAAGAGGCTCTAGGAGAATGAAATAGAAGAAGGTCAGTGTTTGGCTCCATAGAGCAAAACTAATAGTCCCTATTACAAACTAACATCGCATAGCTACAGAAAAAGCCAGGCGCTTTAATAAGAACGTTAATTAATGTGTTCAGCACAGGTGACATAGCCAAATGCTATTCTCTGACCAATTTCATAGAGGTGCCAGACGTGAAAGTACAGGAAAGCAATGCCCGGGGCTGGACTATTCCTCTGCCAGGATACAACTGCTGTCCATATGGCACTGAGCCCAGGCACACTGAGAATCCCATTATGGCTTTGTTGTGCATGAAGTCCAAGGGAAGAGAGTGTCCAAAATGACCTGGGAATCACATTATGGAAATTCACGAGGTTTGCCCGGAGGCCTTAGATGCTCCCATCCCTGTCAGGGCATATGCCGGCTGCATACCATCATGGCCGTGACCCCTGGCAGGGGCAGAGGCAGCACTGGACACAGCCCCTGCTTTGTGAAGCAGGAGTGGTCCTTGGCAGGATGAAGTGCTTCACTGATGTAAAGCATCCTCTCTAAGGGACTCCAGCAGCATAGTGACAGGGTAATGTCTTTGTTATCAGAACGCTGCTGTTTTGTAACCACTTAAAGTTAAAATAATGGTTACCCTGCTGGGGAAGCAATATACACTTAGATGATACATATGCTATTGCTGGACTTGACCCAAAGCACAGTTTGGGTGAAATCAGAGTCATCCCATTGGCTTCGCTGGGATTTGGATGATGCCAGTTTGGCTCCTTGACCACCAGGCACAGTTTGTACTGTTCACGCAGATTATATTGTTACCCTTTTCAACTTGATTAGCTATGCCAAAAAACTGGAGACTTGAAGGTTAGTTTCTTTAAGAAGAGAAACTGATGATGGAGTCAGGTAGCTTGTATGCAGTTGTCTCTAGCTACAAGCCCTGTGCTCTTGAACCCAGGTAGTATTAAGCAATGGGAGAGAACTTTGGTTTTAGCAGCAAAATTTTTAGGGCAGCTTCCCCACAAAAGCTCTTTTTCCTCTTGATGACTCTACTGGATCAGGCCATTCTTCAACTTCCTTTCTGCTTTTGAGCTTCCTGCCACTGCATCTGCACAGCCTTTTCTACAAGAGCAAAAGCACACACACACACACAAATGCATATACACACATCCAACTATATCCCACTTAACGTAGGGCCAAAGCCCTTCTGCCCAAATTGTTCACATTTTTGAGCAGGATCTTACACTCCTTGAGTGGAGGCATAAGCTTGTGTTCTGGTTTGGGAGGCTGCTATAATTTCAGCTACATACTTCCACAGAGGCACTTATTATTTTTTTCCAGGCTTTTTAATCGAAGGGTGGCAGCTTAGTCCACTTCCTTTGATGAATTCATGCCCAGCCTGTTTCAGACTGTCTGTTTCACTGTAGCCATTCCTCAGACTGCATGATTGTCTCTATACATTGCTCTTTCATTCGCTATTGGATTTTCTGCACGTTTTGTGTATTTTATGCACTATGAAAATCAATAAAACAGATTGAACAATGAAATGTTAATGAATAACAACTGAGAGACTGCAGCTGTTTCATTTTAAGATGCTTTTAATCTCCATTACCATAGCCAACAGCATGCTCTTGAACAATAGTTACCAAGACAGACGTACTGCCCTCATCACTAACGATAAATTGCTGAGAAACCTACTCAGCTGCAGTGTTGCTGTGAGTGATGCGAGTCCATTCAGTGAAACTCCTCCGCTAAAATCAAGGAGTCTCTGTGCAGGATTGGTTTCAAACACCCAGATCCGTGGAATCGTTCCACGAAGTGAACCAGCGCAGCCCAGGCTCTTTCCATGCCTGCTTATCTGTCTAGGGACACACGGGAAAGTTAAGGCAAACCAGCTCAAGATGGGAAGTCACTGCACATAAATTACAGCATGCTAATCCCTTCCACAGATGCTCTCATTTAGGTGTAAAATAGTTCAAGGTTATTGAAGTTCCATGCCACCCTTGGCAGGATTTATTTACATTTCCTGCAGGAGGCTGTGGTTTGGTGTTACAAAATCGTCAACAGTAACACCAGCTTAAGAGAAATTTCCCCAGTTAAAAAACCAAAGCAAAACATGGTAAAAAAAATTTTTTTAACAGATATTGTATCCAGATCAGTTCACCAATCTTATTCACAATGAAGTCACACATATAGCATGCTAGAAGCTCTCCTTTTTTCAGATAAAGTTTGTTCTGGATACATTGAAGTTTTATGTCCATGTTTTACTTTAAGCAGTTAAGGGTAGTCCCATTGTAATCGAACTTGTTCAGTTCTACCCTACTTACTAGCATAGTAATTGCAAAAGTAATTTCTAATGAATGTCCTAATTAGCTAAATACGTACAAGCATAATTAAGGCAGAAACAAAACAATGTCCATTCACAAGTTTTCCTCATCAACCTGTACTTCTGCAGGTACTTGCCCAGTTGCAGTGAAGCCTAATGCAGAATCAGTGAGTAAGGTGAAGTCAGTGCAGTCTTCCTGGTCAGTGAGGTATAATTCAAGAAGTATCAAGCTCATCCTACTGAGACTGGTGTATTAGGTCAGTAGGAACCTTGGACTCATAGCACCTCAGAAAACACCTGGGATCGCAAGTCTCTGTAATCAGTCTTCTAGCTCAGAGACCTGTGTGGAGGTAAGAAAGTTAGGGACAGGAAGAGAAGAGTTGGAACCAGAGTGTGAGTGAGTGTACACAAAGTGGAAGGAAAGTGTGTGAGAGACCAGTTTGGAGTGGTAGTACTTAAACCCCCTCTAGGAGCTCCAGGAAACAGGCCAGGGTTTGGCAATCTCAGGTATTAGACCTGGAGGTGATCCCCTGACATGGGGATGGACTGGAGCTTCTTCCTGTTGTTCATTAACTCTACAACAACACAGCAGGAACTACTGAGCTGGTGCTGCCTGACCAAACATGAGGCAATGACCTTTATTCTGCACTTTGCTGTGGTTGGACACACTGGATAAATACTGGGAGATCTGCCGTTAAGGTACATGGGACTATTCAGGAATATTAATCTCCATTGCTAAAGAATGGGTCGACAAAATTCCAATGCATTTGAAAATGTTTGAAACTATTTAAAAACTCCCTTTCACTAAACCTGTCTGTTTAGGATTATTTCAACATTAGTCAGTAACATTCTTTGAATAATAGACTAGTGTCCAGCTCCCTGGCAAAACTCACCTTGATCTGTATTATCATTTAGACTCCACCTGAAAACATCATTAATTTAAATAAACAGTAGAGACTGAAATAAAATTCCATTCATGCTTAACTCTCCAATGTGGTTTTGAAAAACCTTTCTTCTTTAGCCAGTCTTATGTTACATGCTGGATGGTCTTTGCTTTGACCACCTCATAAAAAAAGCCTCATAAATACTTTTCATGTGTTATTTAAACTAGCAGTACTCCCTGAGGCACCATGCTTTTATTTTTAAAAATCCTTTGTGTATTCCTAAAGCATTTCTAAACCAGTAGCAGAGGTAAATGTGTATTTTAACCCAGGAAAGCCATGTTCTGTCAATATCAGACCACAAATTTTCTTACTCCATGCTGATAAGAATAAAACATTTCTAGCAACTTCCACCTGATTTACGTGCTTTCCTTCTAGAAATCATCAATTTTTGAGTATGAGTGAAAATAACTGAAATGATTTTGCCTGACTAGATGTTTTCCAAAACCAAAAAAGCATTCCTAGTATGCTACCACAGGCACAAGCAACAGACCAAGAGCCTCTCCCCCTGTTGCTGCCTGGGAATCATAGAATCATTCAGGTTGGAAAAGACCCTTAAGACCATCGAGTCCAACCGTAAACCTAACACTGCCAAGTCCACCACTAAACCATGTCCCTAAGTGCCACATCTACATGTCTTTTAAATACCTCCAGGGATGGTGACTCAACCACTTCCCTGGGCAGCC
>NW_008824238.1:6671071-6677023 GCF_000699105.1 Pygoscelis adeliae | reverse complement strand
GCTCCCCATCTTCCAGCTCCGCGGGCTGGGTACCTGGAGAACAACTGGTCTTACTATTAAAGACTGAGGCAAAGAAGGCATTAAGTACCTCAGCCTTTTCCTCATCCTTTGTCACTATGTTTCCCCCTGCATCTAATGAAGGATGGAGATTCTCCTTAGCCCTCCTTCTGTTGCTAATGTATTTATAGAAACTTTTTTTATTGTCTTCTACGGCAGTAGCCAGATTAAGTTCTAGTTGGGCTTTGGCCCTTCTAATTTTCTCCCTCACAACATCCTTGCAGTCCTCCTGAGTGGCCTGCCCCTTCTTCCAAAGGTCATAAACTCTCCTTTTTTTCCTGAGTTCCAGCCAAAGCTCTCTGTTCAGCCAGGCTGGTCTTCCCTGCTGGCTCATCTTTCGGCACGTGGGGACTGCTCCTGCGCCTTTAAGATTTCGTTCTTGAAGACTGTCCAGCCTTCCTGGACTCCTTTGCCCTTCAGGACTGCCTCCCAAGGGACTCTGTCAACCAGGTTCCTAAACAGGCCACAATCTGCCCTCCGGAAGTCCAAGGTAGTCCAAGGGAATGCTCTGAAGGAAGGAGGGATGTGTGAAAGCAGCACCTGGGATGGGTGAGAGCTTGCCTGGAGAAGAGTGGGACTAGTACAGGAGTGGTGGGCAGTGATCATAGGTGCGTAGAGCAGGTGGGGAGATGGGAATGCAAAATTTCACGGGACATAATAGACTTTTAGTTTTCCCCAGCTGACAAGTATAGATACCAGTAGAATTAAGCTGTACTGCAAGCAGAAGAACCTAGATTCACAAAGCGTAGGAAACAAAAAATACACAGCTATATTGATGGAATATTACATTTAACAAAATCAAATGTAAAGTAGGATTTAAACCAAAAAGATTAGAAACTAGGTAGGCAAAATATGCATTAGACAATTGGATAAACACAGATATTCCAGAAAATCTAGAGTGGTTCTTCCATGTTCCAGTCCTGCTCCTCATTTACCTTTCATCAGGGAAAAAAAACCCCAACGAAACCCTTTTTGGATCACAGCCTGAGCATATTCTTCTTGGCAATTTATAACATGTGAGCTGATTGTATTATCATGAATTAAGGCAGCAATGACATCATCCTGAATGAGACAGGTGTTCTCATCCCAACCTCCTTGAAAGACCCAGGCTGTGGTGTCCACACAAAATGCTGACAATAAAGCCAAGAGAGAGAAGGCAGGATTTCTAAGCCAAATCTTTTCCTTAGACACTGCTGCTGCAGCAGCATCTCCTTTGACACATGGAGGTCAGCTGGTAGAAGGGATAACGTCTTCTCTTTTCTCATGGAGTTTGTAATCTCTGCCAGCACCTGACAGGCCTTTAAAGGTTCACATTTCTTTAATGGATAAGTCCCTGTTAAACAATTTTGCATCCTTCAGAAGAACCTGCAAAGTACTAGCTCTTGCTGAGATAAATCACTAAGACCCACTTACAGTTTTAGATGTAGCTGACTTGCTTGATACTATGTTTTAGAACAATCGTTACAGAAAACTGTTTACATATTACTTTTAACAGTTCTTTAATCAAATGCTCATATTGTTAAGACTTCCTTTCCATTTATCCTCACAGTTTTAAAAAAACAAATACTGAGGAAAACAAAATAATCAACTCCACCACTCCTTGCCCAGCCACCCCAATTAGTGGGTAGCTGATCAGGCATGAAAAATATGAGGAAGAAAAAGAGATTTATGAACATTTTAGGATTATATTTGGTAAGGGAGAGAGAAAAGTGGTGTCAGAACTGGTCTAATAACACTGGAATTGAAGCAGCTTTTTCTGCATAACCATTTCTTCTTCCCTCTCTCACACCCAGATTGTTCCCTTCAGACAAAAGCAAACCTTTCACAACACCCTTACCGTTCAGCTGACTAGCTCTATGATTCAATTCCAGCTCAAACTTCATGAAATATGAAAGGCTGCTGGGCTGTAATTATCTGGCACACACCTTGACGGTAGCCAACGTGGGAGCTATGGCCCAGGGCAGAAGTGGAGTTATAAGCTCTGCTTTTAGGAGGATTTCTCCTCCAAATATCTTACCAAATTCAACAAGAGATGAGATTCTTCCCTGCAGAGCCACCAGCCTTGAATTTAGAGGGGTGGGAGAGCAGAAAGTGTCATCTTCATATACTCTTGCTGTGTGGCCACCAAGGATGACTGTTTTCTCTATCTCTTATTGCACCCTACACACTACATGGAAAGCCAGTGGCGGGCCACAATGGCACACTCGTGCACTGCTAGTTCCATTCTTGTTGACTAACAAGGGTCTTAAGAAGAAGATGAGGAGGTGGAAAAGCAGGAGGAGGAGGAGGAAGAGGAGGATGAGAAGAAGGAGGTGGACTGTCTCACAAACATCAGGACATCTGGTTGATCCACTGGGATCTGTGGGGAGTAAAGAAAATAAAACTATTGAAATAGAAATAACACACAATTAAAACAGAGATGTACATACAATGAAATACTGACATAACTGAAAATATTTGACCTCTTTTGTGTGTCTGAGAAGCGCACAATGCTTCACAACTGTAATCATGCCAGTGGCCCAACAGCTGTTTTGTGTATGATATTTTCTTTACTAAGAGATGAGAGATGTCAGATAGAGTTGATAAGTCACTTACTTAGCATGACATGGGGAATCAGAGGATACAACCCAGCCATCCCGGATACTGGAGCTGCATCGGTCCTTGTTCTCTTTCCAATGCGCTACTGTTGACTCACAAAAGATGATATCAGCTTGAACTGAAAAGTGTTTTTCCATGATGTGCATTGGCTGGAGGGTATAAGGATAGAGGCTTTTTTCTGCTGGCCATATTCATGCTTTGCCTTCCTATGGGACCGAGGGCAGTGTCCAGGGGATACACATGCTGTACAACTCTGCACAGTGTCCAGTATTTCAACTCTAGCTCTGAAGGGACTCAGGTGTCCCTGCAAGTGCAGCAGAGGCAAGCGAAGATCACCAATTCAGGAGAAGGTCATACGTGGCCGTGCTGCAGTCGGATGAGCCCGGCTGCTCCCGCCATGGAGCAGAGCCTGCTGTCCTTCCCACTCTGGAGAGAGATGGATTAAGCCCTAGCCAAAACATTACAAGATATTTCAGCTAACATGGACTCTAAACCTAACCACAGGTGCTGGCATGGCACACAACATGCTCTCTAAGCCAAATAATTTCTCCTAGCCTGGCTGATCCTTTCTCCCAAACTGCTGCCCATCTTCTAGTTTCTGGGAGATAAGTAATGATTGCTGTATTTCCATTAGTTATATTATTCAACCAAACCCATTTATTTATTTTACTGCTTTTATTCCTATCCTGTCCTGTCCTGTCCTGTCCTATCCTTTCCTATCCTGTCCTTTTATTTTATTTTTAAAGATCCAGAATGGTCGTTATCTACCACGCAACCTCAACAACTCTTAAAGGAAGGCATAGTAGAATATTTGCAGACTGATGTAGTCAGCATCTGGCAAGCTGAAATGCTGTGGCCAAGTTGCAGAGACCACAAGCTAGGTTTGTGGGCAGAGGATTTTACCATTATCCTATTTGGTTTTTTGGGTCTTTGGTGTTTTTCAGCAGCTGTGCCAATTAGTGTTACTAAAACATGGTTCTTCAGGATTTACTGTCTGTGCTACAGAGCTGAGGGTTTGGGGAGTTCTGGCAGAACAAAACATCGGTGCTGATGAATAAATAAAATGACACAGTTGCATGGGTTCAACTTTTGGCTGAGTAATTTAAAATCATAGCAGTGCCTTTCGATTTATATTTGTTTGCCTTCCTTTTTGCAGCAAAGAAAACTACAAACCACTGTAGGTTTACAAGAATATATGAGAATGTCAGAGTTGGTTATAGTCTGACCGCTAGGGCTCCGTAGTTTATTTTTTCATGGGCTATATCACTAACAGCATGCTTAATCTACGTTTTGGAGAACCAATCAATCATTAATTTTATTTATACACTTAATGCAATTGTTTCCTCCTGGCATTGTTTAGACAGGCTTAAATTTTGCACACTGCTGTTAAGGAGTATTGTAATGAGTTTGAAACAAAGCCTTTCTTCTAGTCATAGACATAAATACATGGTGTTTTGTTTATTTTACCCAGGCCACCTTTGGAAAACACTGAACATGAAGATGAAACAGAAAATTCTCTTTCAAGTGAAGATATAAAATGAATGAGACATGAGGACCTGACATGTGACTCAGTGACTTGACTTGAATTTAATAAACAGGAATCCAACATGCGTAGAAGAGCCAATATGCCATGACAAGCCACAGCTCTGTCATTTCACAGTTCACATTCTTGCAGCATTACTACGCTGACTGTAGACGTAGGCAATTAATATTATGTAATACCAAAAGGCTAAGACCAATGGAGCTGAGGAATGTACTCTGCAGATATATGAAATAGGGCTGTATATGGAATAGCTTGAACCCAGCTATGGCAGAGCACTCCCTGCGTATATGGAGTTGAGGCTGTTAGTGAGGAAGATGAGCACGGACACATACGCTGCTGCCTCTGCTTCCTTACTTGTCGTGTCACACAACTGATATAACAGAAGATGAAGGTGATTGGTGGCTAAAAGACTGATTTGTGCATAAATGTAGGTTCACAACAGAGTCTATCTGAAGATGGGTGGGAAGGGCACGTGGTGGCCCTGGGTCCATTTGGGAACTCCTCATACCCACACTGATGTTAACTGTGCAACTGATACTGGAAGTGAAATCCGAGTGACTGGGAATGGAAACACATGGGTTAGAGATCTAGGGCATGCTTGTTACACATGTTTTAGCATGTTCATGTACCAGTTCAGCCACAAGCATACTGATCTTGGTTAGCTTTTCTCGCTTAGTTACCCTCTCGTAGATGAAAAGCAATGTCATTTGGTTATTTAGGTGGATTAGTATATCAAAGGGTCAAAATCCAAATCTCAATCTCCCTACTGAATTGTGGGAATAATTGGATTTAACCTCAGACTGCAGCTGTCCCTCATTTTTGATTCAAAGTATGATTGAAGAGGGTCTACTTTCCATTTCCAGTTAGAAAGGAGTGGATTAAATTATTTTTTCCATCTATGAGAGCCAAAATCTCCCTATGCTTTATGCCTCTGAATGAACACAACCCCCTGAATCTCACCTACAAGTCTAAAAAAGTCTAATTAACAGACTGATTTGAAAGCAGCATTCATAGCTCATCTTCAGATTTATGTTACACCATGAAGCATTTACAATAGTCTATTCTTTTATATAACAATTAGGTCATCATTTCAAATAAGATTTTTATTTCTACAAAATTATTGGCAATTAGTTTGTCATCTGGATAGTAAAACCATCTGTCCAGAACTATTCCCACCAGGAAACTGAGGGTTTAGAAATCCCATGTACTTCCACACTTTAGAACGATACCACAAATATTCAGCAGAAAGCCACTGTCTAAGAATTAAACCGGTGTCTTGTGGAACAGACTCCTTTTGCCAGCATGTTTTCAAAATTACTAGAATGGTTTTTAGAAACCTGACCAGAGACAACATAACCGTCCAAAGTCCTGCCAGAGTCCTACACAAGGTTTGAACATCACTCTATATTTGGTACAGATGAAAGAATAATTAGAAGCCTGTGGAAAATATTAGTATCTGAACTGTAACTTTTCCTGCACATTTCAGGTACAGTATTCTCCATCTCAGAACAGAAGGAAATGTATTATATACTATTATGGAAGTATTAAATAGCTTCTGTCTCAGATGTCAATGTTTAAAACATTGGGGTATCATTGAATATGGAGGAGGACATTGCACCCAGTAGGAAGAAGTTAAAATGGCAAGAGCAGGATCATAGAAGATCAGTTCTTCACAGACAAATGTGGGTGAAAAGGTGGTTAAAAAAAAAAAAGAAAAGGAGCATGAGGTCAGTATCTTCTCTCATCACCCAGCT
>NW_008824238.1:6637821-6671040 GCF_000699105.1 Pygoscelis adeliae | reverse complement strand
GAGGAAATAATCTCAAACCACATTCCCAAGCAAAACAAGGTTCAAGAACCAAATGAAAGTCTTCAGAAGAAGCTCTGGCTTGGGGTTGCCATAGCATTCATCAGGTTTGTCTCATTTCTATTCCTAGTGGAAAAAAAGAGCAAATATTAAGCAAAAATGCCAATAAGATTTCAGGGTCTGCTACAGTTACAGATCTGCACAGATGGCCATAACTTTTATAGAAACCAATGGGTGATCCCAAGTCTGGGATTTGTAATAGACAGTTTACATTTAGGTTTTGATGGAAATTTAGTCTTTGACTTCAACAGAAGTAGATTTATAGCCACTGTAAATGAATTCCAATTCTACTTATCTGTAAGAAAGAAAATTACAAAAAAATAGTTCAGAAACTGAACTTCTCAGCTGTCATTTAACATGCAAATATATTAGCCTGTTCCCTGTGTTAAGCAAGAACAGCCAGCGGTAACAGAGCACCTTCACTCTCAAGAAGATATCAACATTGGCTTTGTTACCTGCTCTGCGCACCCATCTCCTGGTTTGGGTCTTCTGCAGGGAAATGCCCAAAGACCCTCAGCAAAATCCTCAGACCTGCTGGTTCATACAGCAACTGGAGCAATGGGGAGAGGAATCAAGTGGCATAAGAGCAAGTATTTGAGAAATGCTGGACCAAAAGATTACAGAAGGATGGATTTCAGCTGGATTGTAAGAACACAAAAAAGGATTGCTAACATTCACAAGAACTTTTTTTTTTTTCCCATGCAATTGCCATTTAAAAGGGATATTGCAACCTTGATTACTTCTGTTTTCATTTTATTTTGCTGAGCTTTCCTTGTCTTCTAGAGAACTAAGTATATAGTTTAGGAGTTTTTTCAATTCCTGTTCAAATACCGTGTTAAAACAAAAGAGCTCCAGGAAGGCTGTTGCTGGGGATAAATCTGGGCCTTTTAAATTGAATTTCAAACTCTCATTTTATAAGAAGATAGCAGGAACAGTCCTAGAGGATTTACCTGCTGTGTAGTGGAGATATTACTGGACTAACCTCCTGTGACCCCAAATTAATGACAAGTACCAAATGGCATGTAAGTAGACCTCTGATGTCTATGACAGAGATGCTTTACTGAATGTTTAGTGAGTCACATATAAATAATAGCTGCATAGATAGATTTAGGAGCTGGAACATGAATTTAATGCAAGGTTAATAATCCCTTCTGGAATTATAGCGTTTATTGAGGTAAAAGGAAATGTCATGATTTTGTGTCTATTCAGTTCCTCATCTTTGTACCAATAACTGCATTTGTTTACTCTGGAGAGGAGGAAAAACAGGTATCATCACATCATCACTCCCTCCGGCTGAAACTGTTTCAAGCCACCCAATGGATTTTGCTGAGGAGAGCAAAGGGCTTGACTGTAATGCAGCGGTGTGAGCACACGTCTCAGAGGCAGGAGCCCCGAGCTAAGTGCCAGCTCCCAGGACCTTCTGGTTTTTGCATTAAGCAGCTACAAAGAGGCAAAGCGTTCTTGCTCTGCAAACACCATCCTCGTGTGCTTCTCTGAGAGCCTGCATGCTCCCTCACTCCCTCTCTCCTGTCTTCTTCCGCTCCCTCAAAAATCCTCTGACTCTCCAAGAATATTAACAAGCAGGCAGCCTCCCAGGAGTACAACACATAGATTGGGATAAGGTTGAAAGCGGACTTGGATTGAAGTCACCTGTATCCTGTGCGAGTGGTCACTAATCACTAAGGTTCTGCAGAGAGGGTGAGCAGCAGGAGCTGCGCAGGACATGGGGCACCTCCCGCCATGTGCCACCTCCCGCCATGTGCCTCAGCACGGGCAGCCTGCACTCCTGCACGGGAAAGGGCTCCCAGACACCAGTCAAGGGGTGAGATGTAGTGCCCAAGCTCCCAGTGAGGGCATGATTTCGTGCGCAGCTCTGGTGCTGTAGCTGGCTTCAGCAGCTCCTCACCGAGGCTCCCAGCTCTCTCCATGGAGAGCATGCATGCACAGCTGAAGCTCTGGTGGCCAGCCACAGTGACACTTTTGCTGGGTCCGAGCCTTTTTTGGGCTGAAGCCCTAACATGCCCAGGTCATTCTGTGGCAGAGCCAAGAAATGAAACTTGCTTTCCTAAACATAAAGTTAATTCACTCCATGCTGGACAACTCATCATACTCCCCCACTCCTTGTTTTGGATTATTTTTCCCCAGATTTATTATCTCACATTTTTCAAATCAAATTTTTTTCTTTCTCTTTCTAACCACTCTCCACCTCCTCTGCATTATATCTGCTGTCTCTGCAGTCCCAGCTACTCAGTTTAATGCAATCTCTACATCTCATCTCACTTCCATGTCAAATCTGACATGAATTGGCAATGAAGAAAATGAAGCAGACTGGAGCTTCCTTTGCAAATGCTTCAATTCCCACTTTGGAAAATAATGCTGCATCTATACATAAGACTGGAAACAGTACAGTGTCAAAGGTCAGTGCTTCAGGGAGTAGTAGTCAGCAGTCCAAGCAAAAGATTTTGAAGAGCAGGTGAGAAACAAAACCCAAGCCACAAATACCTCTTCCCAGCAAAATAATTGCCAGTGGCGGTGAAACAATGGAAAGGGCAGATCACTAATAACATACTTACTTGTGCCTTGGGCTGACCTCCACAAGGTATTAGCTGGCAACACCATGTGGCTTCCATGAGAGCTGGCAGAGCTGTATTTTCCTTTGGATAAATCCAAATCTTTTGTTTTCCTTCTGCCCTTATTTTAACACCATTAGCAGGAACTAATAGCCACTTAAAAACCAGAAATAGCAATGTAGAATATTCGTACAGAATGAAAAATATATTTTTCCGGTGTATCAGAATGTTAAAATTTATTTGCACTAACATAAAATGAAATGCCGACAAACAGCTAAAAAGGAGGATGATTTGGGTAGGCAAAAGTAAGAGTTTTATTTATCTCTTATAGTTCTGCTGGACAGTGAGAGTAAGGGGTGTTTTCTATTGCAATCCATTCGCTTTAAAGTCAGTCACTCAACAAGCTCAATGACACACCATTTTAATTCCGCGGTCATAACCAAGCTTGGCAACATACACGCACGCGCACGTGTGTGTGTGTATAGGTTCACACAGTTAATAGGCTGTGAAGGGACTCCAGGACATGTACCCCACAGATTTCCACGTCCTGCTGTGTCCTTCCTGGCACATGGTGAGAGGCTATGCTGCAGCTGCGCAGAGGTAATGGGGACAGGGCAAGAGGTTCAGGAGGAGCCAGAAGAGGGACTGCAACCAGCCTCCTCTTGATTTACACCATCCTCACCTGAAGCCCATCTTGAGTTACAGCACGTCCTTGTCCTCCTTGCTATGGCCAAGCTGGCCATCCACACCATGAAGCTGGTGGGATACAGTAGCCGAGAGACTGTGGGGCCTCTCACCAGTCCCTAGTCCCATCACATCCCTGGGCAGAGCACTGGGCAGCTGCTGGGAGGCCTCCTGGGAGTGCTGGGTGCGCTGCTCAGCGACCCTCCCTGGTTACCTACCAACCCTCTTTGGAGCCTTGCAAGCCTCGCACCTCTCCCTTTTTTTTCAACCTGGGAGCTGACTGTTTTCCCCTGCTTTTTCCCTTTTTCTTCTAGCCCTTTGCCGGCACAAGAGAGCTGGATGGTTTTGTTAGAGCCAGTCCCTGGCTAGAAGGAGAATGACAAAAGTGGCAGCTGTGCAGCCTTGCCATTGACAAAGAACAGAGGAAGACTGGTGCAGGACTGTGCCTCTCCCTTAGCACATGACACAAAGCAACATGTCTCTTGATACCCATCCTCTACTCATGTTGCAGGGCAAAATTCAAGAATCACAACACTGAGAGAAGCAGAAATTTGAAGGAAAAGGCAAAAGAGAATTTCTAACAATATTTTATTGGCTTGCATTGCAAGCATTTTTGAGGCAAAGATACCACTCACTGAGCATGCTTTCCAGTCATGAAAGACATAAATAATAATAATAACAACAACTATTATTAATTTTACTTTCTTGGCACTACTTCAAAGTTACATAGCTCTAATGATTTTGATGCGTTATATTCTTAGAACTAAAGCTATTACAGCTGAACATTGTTATCAGTGAGCATCTCAGAAATGGAAACTTCAAGCAGTACTGACATGTTCCAAAAAGCAGACCCCAAGCTTATGAGCTACCTACATCATAACATGATGCCCTTCGCTCTACAGGAATCCCTGCTTTCTTACAAGATTTTGATTTAAGTAGGGTCTTCATATGAAGTTCCTTAAAAAAGAATTAATTTCTGAGCATTGAGAGGCTCAGAAAAGAAAGCTACTGACTTCAGAGGGGATTTAGGTGCCTATTGCAGTGGACTAGTGCCATTGGTGCTGCGCCGAAATGTATAGACATAATTTAACTCTGAGCATCCAACTTCCATGGTGGTGCCAAATACATAGAAGCCGTTCCGTGGTTGGTCTTGGTTTTGCTTCCATTTGTTAGGTTGTCAGCTTTAAAAGAAAGGGATGGAAGTAAAACAAAAAGCTCAATTTCATCTTCACATTGTAAGTAAAAGTTTGTAAAGCTGTAATTGTGATTTGCCACTGTAAACTCAATGCTCTAATGGATTACAGCAGAATAATATATTGCATCTGCCTTCTTTTGCCTCAAAACCAGCAATAGTACTGTACATATAATCATTTTAAGATGCGAAAGTTTAAAATAAAGGAGGGACCCGAGGCAACATTTTTTAATATGAGTATGTGTATTCATGTATCAAAGGAGCTGCTTCACAGTGTAGAATATTTCGGCTACATAGCCTCCAACGGTAATGTCAGATAATGTTTAGCTACAGGTCTTTCAGGGTTCTGGAAGCAAATGTTTGGAGCTAAGCAACACTTGCAATTTCATGTTCTTGGTTTAAGACTAATCTGAAATCAGAAGCAACGATGAAAGAGGATGTCTTTAAAACATTGTGATCATCCACCAGCCTAAACACCAAAACCTCCAAAATGAGTTCAATAGAACAGTCACTGCATTTTCATGGGCAGTGCAGGAGCACACCTGAGCACTGCATTCAGTGCATGGAGGGGAGGAGATAGTTTTAGAGGTGGCTTTTTAAAGTATGGCCAGCTGGCAAGGGGATTTCAGTCTCCAAAAGACCTCTATCGTAGTAATCACAAGAAACAGCAAACCTCAGAGGCTTTGTTTATCATTTGCAGAAGCAAATTGCAAAACCTCATGGAATTACAGCCACTATGCTTGTTCCAGAGTTCTACTGTTTGGAAGAATTTGTTCAATTTTTCTGTAACAGAGAAAACTCCACTTTGAGCTTTCTGAGGGTAAGCCACTTCCTAAGGGAAGACAATTTCTGGCACCTGGTGGCATAGTAGAACTGAGTCCTTCACACTTACTGGGACTGGAGATCTTGCAACAAGCACTGCCAAAGAACAAGCTACACTGCAGCAAAACCCAAGTAAACGTTTGTTGGAGGAAAGGCAAAAGTGCGGAAGATACAAGAAAGGAAAGGTGTTTGGCACATGGAGGTTGATAATACTACAGCTTAGTTTGTTGCCCATAACCTTTTATTCAGGTTATTTTCCTCTTCCACGGGACTGAGGGAGATGCTAAAGGCTAGATACAAAAAGAATTCAAGTTACCTAAAGTGAGACTTAGGCAGGCTTTACAATGACACTATCATCCTGTTCCTTACCTAAAATTATCAGATACTGCAGTTTGTAAAGTTGAGTGATTTGCATTTAGTTTTTTCATCTCTTTACATATGCCCAGTCTTGGTTCTCGGCTCACTCCCAGGGCCATCAGAGAGTTGAAAAGCAGACATTTCTTCTCCTAAATCTCCTAAGGACCTGACTTGCCAGGCAATTCCAGCAGGATCCAATAGGATCAAGCTGCTCAGAAAACTGGCAGACATCGGGTAATTCTACGCCACGCAGGGAATGGGTGCAATGCGTTCCTTTTGGTCACTACTATTATAATTGGACAATTAGTTCAAAAAGAACTTATGCTGCCTTAATCCCTTTTCTCTCTGAGAAGACACAAACCCATGCTTGACTAAGCCATGTCTTTCTTAGCTTGCAGCACTGTCCATCTCTCCTTTTGAAGCTGTACCACAACGTAGTGACAAAACCCAGGTTTCACTAGACCAGAAAGTGAGCACAAGTGCCCACTAGCTTCCATTCAAGGTTCTCACTCATGAGCGGAGGAGCAAAGAGGGCTCTTCACCAGTCACTGCAAAACAACCATACATGGTTGATAGACACATTTTCTCCTCCCGGCTGATCCTGCTTTTCCCTTCAGTGCAGCCATATTCACTCTTTGGTTCACTGACTTTTTTCTGCAGTCTCTGGCTCAACTAATCCCCTTGTGCAGGGTGGCACAGCAGTAGCAGGAGGAGTGGGGATGTTTCTTGGGCAGATTAGTCTAAAAGTTGTTAATTAGGATAAACTCGTGGAAGGCGAGATGTGGGTTTGGGCATGCCCCTCCCTCTCCTTAGAAGAGCGGATCAAACCCACAGTCTGGACCAATACTTCATGGATCTACAATAAAGCACCTGCTATAAAATGGTGGGCACTGCCACTCTTCCCCTGATTTAAAGGGCTCCCCGCTCTGTGCTTGCAAAAGATAAATACCAGTCCTGAATTCCCAGAGACCTGTAGATCCTCAGAGGATGGGAGACTTGCTGTAGCCCTGAACAAGATGTCTGAAAAACGGGATGCACCCATTCAGCACACGGATTGCTTCAGATGACATTCAGAGGCACTGCGGTGCCTAACGTTCAGGCATTTACTTCTATGAGTCACTTAGGCACACATTTCCAGGACACCATGCACCAAGTCCCCACTCTGCACTGACCTCCTTTAGCTCCTGCTAAGCAAAACAACTGCTGCCCATCTAACTGAGCCTTTTGTAAACTAGATGCAAATATTTTTTGTCCTCTTTTAACGTCTCAGCTGGGCACAAGCAGGTGAACAACTTCTGCCTTGTGACAGCAAAGAGATGACAGATGTCTCCTCGTTCCTGACCTAGAGGGCAGAACCACCACAGACTTCCATACAAGACAATTGTTTGATACGTTCACAAATCAATTTTATTAATTTAAAACAAAATTAATGAAGAAAAATTCTGTACACAATTGTGGACACAACACACTTTTTGTACAATAAGGCCCAGATAAACTGTTTGTTTTTTTCAGTCCGCGAGCGACTAAAAATTGAAAAGAGCCAAAAAAAAAAAAAAAAAAAAAAAAAAAAAAAAAAAAAAAAAAAAAGACAACCAACCCCCCATCACTGTCTACTTTGCTTGAGGAAAAAAAAAGGCTAATTATAGTCTCAATTCTAAAAACTACCCGCAACGTGCTTTATGTACGTATGTGAGTACTGCATGATTTCCAGCACTCATACTGGGTAAAGTAAAGCACATGTGCAAGTCTTGGTAGGATAAAAACCTCTCTGTTGGTAATAAAGCAATCCACAAACATTGAATTCTAGCAGCAATATGACTCCTCCAATAGAGAAGGGTGTTGTTATGTAGCTACACCGGTGCTTTGTAGCTTTGCAGGTAGCTGTTTCAAGGCTGGTGTTTTTAGCAAAAGAAAACAAGAAGAAAAGCTGGAGAACGAACCAATAAAGCGAGGCTTCTTTTTAATGAAGAGATTTAAATTGGGTAAAGGGAATTGGTACAATTCAAGCCGAAAAGTCAGACTAACAGTTTATCTGACCAAGTAGCTCATGGCCTTCAAGATTAGAGAAGTCACAAGTCACAGACAGACACAGTCTAGGTTTGTCCTGTAAATGGGTATAGACAAAAGCAAATTTTAACTCCTTGGCGATAACTATTTCAGTATTTCCATTGCCGGCAATGGATGTTATATCTTAGGAAAATCTGACTCCTGGTGGAAGAGGATTAAAAAACTTAAATGTATATGAGTATTCTTGTTCAATTTCTTCAAAATATTCCCATTTCTAATTTCTAAAAATAACGATGGTGATAGTTTCCTTCATTTTTGGATGAGACAAAAGCTATTCAGTACCAAGATTCCAGTTTAAGTCATGTCTTAAAATATATTTGTGCTCTCTCTCTCTCTTTCTTTATGGAATGAATCTGCTAATTCATTTTTCAATACTTTCAAAAAGGGTTAATATGTTAACTTTAAAAGAGGAAACAGAAGACAGCAAAGGACTCCTCTTCAGTTGTGTTTTATCTGTATTTCCTTCATGGGGGGAAAGCAATCAATCTTTTCATAATCAGAGCAGGTGAGAGAAGAAAAAGGTAGAGAAACAGCTGAGAAGAACAAAACCCAATTCTTATTGACACTTGACATCCATGCTTTTGGTCTTGACAAATTTATCTAAAAAAAAAAAATCCATTATCTACATATTTATATCCAACGCATTGATAAGGCACTGCACAACAGTTTGTGCACACGTGGCCTCATTCTTCACCAACAAGGCATTACTATCTTTCAATAGCATTTACCTTAACAATATGTAAAAGAATCATTCATTATTACAAATTTACACAAAAAATTCTTCCTGTACATGATTGTCTCAGTGATGTACCTATTAGTTTAAATTAGACATATTTTAAACTACTCTGTAATGTGCTAAAATCAAAAGTAGTTGCTGTACCATAAGGCAAAGGCTTATAATAGCCTTTAATCCTATTATACATATCTTCAGTTATATGATGTCAAAATATAGTCTGTTCATAAATAAGTAAAGATGTACAGAGTACCCTGGGTATGAGAAACCAAAAAGTAAACCTTCTTTACAAGAAAATTACTCCACTGGTATTTTGAAAAATCTCAGTCTTCATTGTGCAATCAAGTTTGCTGTGTTGAAGAAACGGTGTGTGTCACATTGAAGAGTCTAAAAACTACAAAGCACTTGCAGGTCCTTTTTTTTCTTCACAGGTATGAACCTTTTATTTCCTTTTTTTTTTTTTTCCTTCTCTATTTCTTTTTGGTAGCAAATACGGTAAAGATGAGTTGTTCAAACATTTGCATGGCTTATTTTCGTTGGACTCGCAGTACCAGAGTCAACAGCTGTTCTGAAGAAAAAGACATGCTCCTCCGTTTACTGAAAGGGCAAGGGTTAAGACCAATTGCAGCTGTACGTCAACATGTTGAAATCACAAAGTTCTGTAGTCCAATGCTGACACAAGACACAGGCATCCCGTCCACGGGCAGAAGGAGGCTCTGGGGTTTCAAAGTGCTGCTGAGCTGCTACAAGTACTCCAGTTCCAAGGCATGGTGAAGGGCCATAAGGTCAGAGTGGCTCGAGATCCTCCAAAATGGCATAGCATGCTGTGAACAGCACAGACAACATGTAAAAATAACCCCAAGCATTCTGGTATTTAGACCCACCCATTGTCTTTCGCAAGGATAAGGGAACACTGTGAGGAGAGAAAAAGAGCTCTTAAAACCTCAAGCCCTTCACAATTATCTCTGGTTTCTCTCATCCACCCCCTCAGCATAAATTCTCATTTACCAGCAAGTCTATTTACCAACAGGAACAACAGCAAACGTGTCAGGAGATCATAAGCAAGGGAGGGGTTTCTCATCTCTTTATAAGAAAAACAGATTTCAGCACGTTGCAGAAGAAAATATTATTTCTAGAAAAAAAATAAGAAAAATAACCTATACATGAAGCATGTGGGTAGTTTGGGGAAGGGAGCAGAACTTGCTTAAAAAAAAAATCAAGGAAGTGAAAGTATTATTTACTATCAAAAGGTGTTTGTTACTTGTGGAACTATCCCTGGCAGGTGAGTTAAGAACACAGCCATGGTGATTCAGAATAGCTCATGTGTTGCTCGCATCACTTTGAAAGGAATTTTATCCCAGTGGTTTGTATAACATCACTCATTGTTAGCACTGATCTTAAAACATCTTTTCCATATGGGACAATTTTAAGATAAATACGTATTTTTTTCCTATTAGCTGTAATAAAATCTGTCTGGAGCACAAATACGTTTGCAAAGAACCTGAATAAACCAAAAACACAAATACCAGGAAAATGCACACATTACCTCCTCCATGAAAGGTAAAAATCTGATTAAGAACTATCTTTATACGCTAAACCAGGGATTATAGTGTCAGCAAGAACTTTTGCATAAATAAAAAGAAAAGATAACCATCAGCTTTCGTCAGGAAAATATTCTGTAAATCCCATGGGAAAACAGTTTCAATTCAACAATGTTCTGAAGGCTAACATGATCGTGTTCACCTTTTCACTGGGTCAGCTTGTGTCCTGGCATCTTTAGGAGGCAAACCACAAGCAATTTATTATCACAATAGCTTCTGAGTTCCCCAAGCATTTTATCTACAACTTCTCAGAGAGGCTTTGTTCATCCTCCTTCAGCACTTCCTGAGTAAATTCCTAATTCTACTGAAATCAGTGGCAAAACTCCATCTCTTCTGATTATCACTTCTACGCTGACCTCATTTTTTCATTTCAGGTCTTCTCCTCAAATTCTAAGTTAGAGAACAATTTTGAAAACAGCGTGAAACTCTCTGTTTCCAGCTGCATGTTTACTGTAAGCCCTGTAATTTTACCTTATACCTACCTCAGAAGGCAAACTCCTTAGCACAGAGCCTATCATAAATTTGTCTTTAGAAGCTCAGGTAAACATCTGTCTGTCAGTGTATAAATAATTATTATTTTTAGAAGAATGCTGCTTCAATCCAGATAATGAAGTCATGATGAATTGGATTGAATTTATAGAATAAAGCAGAGATTTTTAAAAGAAACGTAACCATGTAAGTAGCAGCAAGTCTCTCTGAAGTCAAATGGCCACTGTTAAGGAACAATCAACTGTTGCTCTTGCGAGAGTCAGAGAAGATAATACTGAATTAATTAATATTAATAAGCAAGACTAAAGAGTCGTGCATGATCAGCAAAGGAGCACTGTAAGGAATCTGGAAAATGGACACCCAATGAAGGACAAGTGTTAGCAAGTAGACTTGCACAGTTAGAGGGGCTGCGGAGTGAAGCAGGTAGCGCTGAGCACCCGGTGCCCATGTTTCAGGGTTTTCACTTCAGAATAGCTCTAGTCTGCCATTATGGACAAAGTGCACATTAGCAGTTAGAGAGCATTTGGTGAGCACCTGGACAATATATTGTTCTTTAGTTCTATCCAAAAGAAATCTGTTGGGTTTTGGTTTTTTCCCCCTAAAGCCAGTCCAGGATGTTAACCAAAGCATAGCGAGGGGGAATGACTGGAAGGTCTGCTTCGACAGGACGCTCCTGATCGGAATTAAAATGTAATATGGATGCGTCTATAGATGCCCACATTCAGAGTATGCCTAGCTTTTACAGCAAAGAAATTTCTTCAGGAAGAAAATATAATGACCCACAAGGAAGCACCATTGGAAGAGTTTCTGTTCTGCTTTGCTTTACTCTAGATTGTTACAAAGCCTTCAGAAACAGCTGACTAAATCTCAGCTTGAAGATAAATGCATGAGCGATAGACAGCTGCTTATGGAGAGAACAAAACAAACAAACAAAATAATCCAGAGACAATTGAGATGTTGTTGGAAAAAATGCTTATGACATTTCCAAAACACTTTTACAGATTAATCCTTTCCTTAAGAAGGAAGTGTTAAACACTGACTATGACACCTACTATTTCTACATCTTCAATCTAGACTTCCATTGTACTGTCTCTACACTCCACCAGCAACAGAAACTAGATGCAATTAGCTCACTCAGTTACAACTCCACATCCCAGTGTCTTCCCTGTTACATTATATAGATATTCTATCCTCTGTGCTCTCTTAGGCCAGACCCTGCTCCTTTCCAACTCAAATCTTTCCTAAAGATTCATTTCTTGCACCATGTTCAGGAAATGAACCAGCAAGAGCAAAACAAAATAAAAATTCCTAATCATGCTGTTCTCAGGACTCCTCAAAAGCTTCTGGGCACCTATCTCTTATTTAGGCTGAGAGATCTTCCTGGCAGAATTTATAACATCTGACAGGGGTCCTACATCAAGGACAAACGGGCACAGGTTTGTGCTTGCAGCAGGTCCGTGCAGTGTTTGCCGGCTGACTGCACTTGGCTGGCAGTGCTCAGCAGTGCTGCCTCCCTTTCTTGCGCGGCTGCAGTCTCCCTCTTCTCTCACAAGCCCCCTGCCAGGTAGGACCTACCTGCTCTCCCTGCCAGCCAGCCATAGCTCCCAGCTTCTCTTAGTCAGCCTGGCACCAGCTCTGCCTCAACCACCAGGTCAGGGAGGTATAAATAGCAGACCTAAAATGTGGCGTGGCAAAGAGTTTGGTGGACACCTGCTTTTGCGTAGTGTCTCTGCAGAAGCCAAGAGTCAATGACATGGACGCCCTCCAAGGTCATAGAGCACACTAATGAATAGGGAGAACTGTAGTAATAAATTCTTGGCTTCCAGCTCCCACTTCATGCAGCTCCAGCATTATACTGCTTCCCTAGTAACAACCTCAGCATCACAGAGCATACACACACCAGGCAGCTAGGGCAGTTAAAGATCCTGATTGATTTAACAGAAGGTTTAGCTTCTGCTAAATCAAATCACAGCGATTCTTGCTAGATGCCCATATGCAATATCGAGTTTTGGATTACCCTCAGCTGTTTATGGTCAGATTTTAAACCAAAACTTTAAGTGGTCATTGTTTTGGCTATATCTGTCTATTTCAAATTCACTTAAGTGTCCCCCGCTTTATTTATGTCTGTCTGTGAAAGGAGTATACCTCCATTTACTCCACGTAGTTACAGGAGTGAGGTATGGAATGATTCTGGAGACTCCCATGAAAACAAAGAGGTTGTGTAAACCTCAGAATTATAATTATTTTCAGTTCTCCTGCAGATAGGTCAAAAGACCAGCAGCACACTCCCAAGAAATAAAGCACACCAGGAACGTGGCGGCTGCACGGGGCTGGAATCTGCACTGGCGCTCTCTGCACGGCCGAACGCAGTCGATTCAGATCTCTGTCAGTCTGACCCTACGGCACAGCCTTCGTAGCTAAGAGGGGAAACAAACCCGATACAGATCTATATATATCTATATGTATATGTTTGTGTATGTCTATACAGTCTCACACACACACCCATATACACGCATGGGTGTTCACGGGGCATACACAGTAATTTTCACCTTATCTAAGATAACAAACGATTGTACAAAACTAAAACATTTAAAGTAACAAAATTATCATACAAAACCTTATACATTATTCCTGTATTAAAAAAAAAAAATTATCCACAACTATTCAGCCCTGTCAAAAGTGGCAACGCACCCACGAGACAGAAGTGCATTTTTTCTTACCGAATGACCGGGCAAGAGTTTCTTTGTATATATATTTACTAAACATTGCCTTTAGAAAGCCATCCCTGCCAACACCTAGCACACATGTCATGTACAACACGTGTCTTCTATTCTGAGCACACTGAAAAATGCTAATATCTCATTTGCTGCTGTGGGAGAACGGATGACAAATGCTAACTGCTAATAAATAGGTAGTGTAACTGGATGCATTAGTATCTAATAAAACTATAAGAAAGCTTATTGCATATTGGAGGGATATGCATCTAGACTGTTGGTAAAACAATGATTTTGTGTACTATTTCAATATCTTCCAAGTAAATATGAAGCTTTTGTCTTTTAGAAAACATGAATTGTTTTGTAGATGATACTTGGTAATAAATACATTAATGAACTTGTTAATGATTTAATTTTGATGACATTTTGAAATGAAATATGGTGGTAAAAGTCTGAATTTGGTTTTGGCGTAAAAAGCAGGAAAAGTGAAATTATTACTTTAGTGAATCTAATACTTACAATATTATTAAATAACCTAAAATATTAAGATATTTTATTTCTGAAATAGAAGCAATTCAACTATTTTATTCAACAAAATAAAGTGCTTTTATTAATACACGTGCAAAACAAAGCCATTTTTTGATGGCAACACCGAGAAGTGCAGATTATCCTCCTTCCCTTAAATGAATACATATTTATACAAAAACCTTACTCCTGAGATTTGTGACGGATTTGAATAGAAAACTCATCAGTTTCTGTCATCTTTCACAGTATTTTTGTTGTGTTCCTGCCAGATTTGCTAAGCGGTCGTCTTTACTTCCTACCCCAAACCTGACCAGCACAGTGTGACTGCGAGCTTAAAAGCAGTGGCATATTGGATACCCATTTATATTCTATTTATTGCTCCACAAAGATTTATGATTTTTCCTCCCAATTTCCCTCCGAGGCAGCATGACCATTTTGGAGACAAAGAGAGAAGCCAATTTGCCCAGGCTCTCCCGAATCACCTGATGTAAAATCCAGCTCCTCAGCATAGAGAGCCTCCTCCTTTGTCTCCTCTCACAAATTAGAAATCCTTGGGAGGATTCTCCTAAGTAGAAAAACTCAGGAGTTGGGTTTTTTTCTGCCTTATGAGTATTTCCCAATTGTGTCTCCAAAGGCAAAGGCAAAAGATGAGTTCAAACAAAACAAAACACAACAAAACAAAACAAAACACAACTAAACAAAACAAAAAACCCCAAACTCAAAACAAAACAAAGCAAAGCAAAACAAAATGCCATGACAATGGAGTCTCTGGCAGAAAACCCCAGAAACTTATTCTGCGAATAGCTGTGTCACCGCAGGGGCACTCGGATGCGGTGGCTCTGACCCACACGGCACCCGCACCGATGCCGGCAGCCGTCCCCAGCACCCCTCGGCTCTCACACCGGTTTCTCTCTCCCCTCCTCTCCCTCTTTTCCCGGGGAAGCTGATCGGAAGGTAGCAACCTCCACGTGAACCCTGGCATTACAACCACCCCTGGCTGTGTGCTGAACTGATCCAGAAGGGTACGATTATTCCCCAGTCTGCAGCGCAAATGTCCCGAGAATTTTAATTGTCTTACAAAATATTTTGCCAGAAGTGACAGCTAAACAAAGGTGTTGATACCATGGATTGTCCCGTGTTACATGAAACGTAAGAGCGTGTGGTTTCCTCAGTGTATTGTATTTATTTTCATCAATCAAAAGAGGCATTTTATGAAAAAGGTCTATCCTAAAAATGTTTCTCAAAAGAGCAATGATCTTTTAAACGATACTAAAAAGATTCTATTATTGAATTTTTACAATAATTACAATAATAAAAAGATTTTAAATGTGTCCTTTATTTTTTCTATTGTTGTATTGACTCAGGATTTTCCATGAATGAAGGACATAAATGAAAATCTTGTTTTATGATGAAACAATTGATAAATTTTCGGTAAATTATTTTTAATAATAAACCTTAACTTTCTTACCTCCTAAGCTGGAAGTTCACCTCTTTTCACTAAACAAACACAGAATAAAATCTCTCTCAAACTAAGTAGGTTTGACTTTATATGCTTACTTAAAACCACTCATTATAGTTTACATGTAATCAATGAAGTGCTATTTAAAGAAGGGTGTACTGTTTACACTCTAAGTAGTGTAAAGAAATGTACCTATACTAAAGACTTCACCACAGGCCAAACCTCTTCAGCAAAGTGCTGTGAAAAGGGATAACACAAAAGCTGGCCCTGCCCTGAGAATATCACAAAACCCAATGTGCTGATGGGAAGGAAGGTAGGAAGGAACCTGCCAACAAGGTTCAGAGGATAAGCAAGGCAATGGGGTGCACCATGGGACAGTTATGCCACTTTGGATTGATGGGCTTTGGGTGTTTTTGTGGGGGTAAATCTTCTCCTGTTTTGTTTGCACACTCTCCAGAGGTGTTCTAGGCTTTTACTGTTTTCCAATACAGCGATACCATTTACTCCTTAGACAGGGCACACGTCTTTAAACTGAAGCACAGTACACACTAGGGTGCATTCCCATGCTCACTCCTCCTAATAACCCTAAAAACAACCTGAGGAGCAGATAACCAAAAAGGCATCATCTGAGTTGGGAGCAGCTCCTCGTACTGCAAGGCACTGTGTGGTTCTTTCTCTTGCAGGATGCGAGGGCCAAAACTTAAAAGACAAATCCTACTTTCACAGTGTGAAATGGTGACTTCTTTTTCGGTGGAGTAAGAAGCAGGACAAGAATCACAGAAGCATTTTCCTTAATCAAATTAATTGTTTCTGCAGAAAGGCAGGGCTGCTGGTCTACTTATTGACTTCTCTGGCATTGCTGCAGCAGATAATTTAATCCAGAGCATCTAACATGCTTTGAATCCGAAAATTCCTTCCACCGAGAAAGAATACACAGAAGTAATGGCACAAAGGAACTTTCTATACTGCTACTCCTCTTAGCGACTGGAAAGGCTTTTTCTTATGCTTTTCTGAATCATGTTTCCTGTTGAAAAAATCATTGAATTAGATAATGTTACCGAAAGGACTACTCCTGCCATTATCATATACAACACTATTTCACCAAGCAACAGAAAAGGAACAAAGAGAAGATTTTTTTCCCCCCCCTGATCTTAAATGCAGCTTTTAAAATGTAATCATTTACAGCGGGAAAACATTTCTCCGCAAAGATGAAAGGCATTTCTAAAGGAGAAAGAAGCAAACCGTTCCCGTCAGTCCGCCAAAGGGATATATGAAACTGAGACTCTGCGAAGCGCTGGGACGAGCTGGGAAGCTATCTGCAACGCTTCGGGGGCACAAAACCCGGATTTCATGAAGCAAAACCAGTCAATGGTTGTTAAAACGCCATGCGGACTAATTAGTTTCACTTCTCCAATTTAGAAAGTTACAGTGGAAACAGATATAGAAGTACCACAGAGAGTTTCGTGGTAAAAAAGCAGCTGTGTAAAAGCAATTTACCTGTAAAAGGAAGCAAGAACAGAAATGCCCATTTTCCTACTCTATCTCCTATTGTTCAAATAGCCAATATTATGCCTCATTCCTCCAAGCGAAGACTCTGTATCTGCTATACTTAGGTAGAATAGCAAGGCTAGGAATACTGCCTATTATTTGTCAGTGGGAAGTATTGCTTTTTATGGAGCTTACTCCACACTGGGGGGAAAAAAGAGCAAATCTTCCCCTTCTTCCCAAAGGAAAGCAAAAAATAATAAAGACATAGTCAAATAGTATCCTCTGCTCAGTTAACTGAGGTTATGAATGCAGGACAAACCGTAAGTAGTTACTTGAATGCAGAATCCAAATTATGGACGCACAAGAAAACTGAAATTTATGTATGCCTACTCCAGTCCTACATACCTTTTCAAGGTGTGACATATACGTATTTCATATAGTCAAACAGCACACTGCCTTTGATCAGCAAGAATTGCCATTTTTTGCTTATATTCATAACATCCTATGTGGTATTTTGGGATGCCAATGAAAACAGAACTATTAGTTCTTGGCACAGAAGCCAGGATCCATTTTCTGGCTCCTTTTTGAAATACATCAAACATACATAGGCTAGCTTAATGTGTCTTTTGGAGAACAGCAGGGCACATTATTACCTACAGTTTTATGCAGCTTTCTACTAGATATGGTCAAAAGATATTTCATAAACCAAAGATACAAAACCCAAATGTCAATGCATGCTGTCCCACATCGAAGAAAAGACAATTTTGCTTTCAGACTCTTGAAATCAACCCACACTGAAAAAGGGCCATTACCTTTTTTGCGCCTTGTTCTTCTTCGACACCATCCCCTATAACAACATACACTACTTTTCTTCCAAATCTTTGAATTATTCGCTCAAAACAACTTTCCTTTCCTGAAAGAGAAAGAAAAAAATCAGACTATTCAGGATAGGTGGCGATGGGATGACATCAAATAAATCACTTTTTAGCCCAGATCTCCCCAACACTTTGAATACATAATTAGAACTATTGGGAGAGAAGAGCCTCTCCCGCAGAATGGCGTATCAAGGCCGATTGCAGCTTTACTCCTGCCACAGCAGCTGACAGGCAACCTTAAAATCTGCTCCGTGAGGTCCTTCAGTACACACGCCACAGTAGACACAGCGGACTAGAGGTCCGCAATATCACCTTTCTTGTCTCCTTCCCTAATCTGAGACAGGTTTCGGGAGGAATTTCCCTACCAGGAGAATTTTCTACTGGCTGTTTACAGCCAGTATCCTGAACTGAGCAAATTGATTGAATCTGAGTTGAAATTCTAGCTTTTTTTCCACAACCTGTGACAAGATTAATCACAGCTCCTGAAACAGTAGTATCCTGACTTAGAAGGTTGCCCAAAAGATTTAGATTTAAATGCCTGTAATCCAATACATGGGCAAGGTCCTTGATCCTGCACTGGGATCCATTAACGTGGCTCATTACTTCACTGCACAGACCTAGCGACATGATCCCAGTGCTCCAGTCCTACATGGAGGTACTGATACTGGGAAGCTTCAGGTACTGGGAAGCCAGAAAGAATGCCTACAGTTGAGTTTTCTCAGATGTCCCCATTCTGAAAGATCATTTCAATCTGGGCATGGTACATGCTTACCTGTGTGTCTACAGCAACCGACGGGAAAAATCGTGCTTTTTGAAATAGTTATTTCAGCTACAGAACAATACCAGCGTAAGGACAAACAGGTTGGAAATCAAAAAAAAGGTTTCTAGCCAGCAGAGAAGCCAAACTACTCAATGACACCCTTTAACAGTAGCGCCAGCCATAGGAAACCTCCAACACTAACTAGGTTGAAACCGTGCTTGAAAATCATGAATCGTGTCATGTTACAAAAATCTCATGATTTCCTGTGACAGTCAGTGACTGAACACAGTTTTCCAAAAATACCGTTCTGTCCTGTGTACGTGAAGTCACACGTGAATATTTATTAAAATATGTTTTAATTAAAATGTGTATTTAAAGTATTATAATTCAAAGTTTTAATTTACTTTAAAGTTTTGACAGATGGTACCATAACATTTCTATCCAGAAAACAGTTTTAAATCTTTTATGGTAATGCTTTCAAATTTCTACGTAAAACTCTCAACCAAGTTTTCTTTAAAAAACAAAACGAAACAAAACTAACCCACCATTTTTTCTTGGCCATTTGAGCCATTTGAGTATTATAGACACTTAAGAACACATGAAAAATGTTTTCATGTAGCCCACAATTTTGAGGGAATCTGAGACAGAACAGATATGTCATAATCACATTAAAAACTACAAGCACTGTTGCCATCTGGTCCTATGTAGAAGTACATACTCAGAATAATATCTTTTATATTGAACCAGAAAACAGAAATAAACATTTGCCCGGCTGAAGCTTATTACAGTCAGTATGAATGAACTTAAATAATTACATTCTGCAGCAAAACATTCTTGCTTCTGGTAAACTGTTTACCAAAATTTGCTCCAGAGCCCATGAAAACAAATGGAGCCAAGGCTTACCTTTACAGAATTTCTTCTGCTAATCTGGGGAGACTACTCACAGCCTACTAAAAAGCCTTCTCAACCGCTACATAGCCTCACAGTTTTGAGAAATGATGACAAAAAAGCAATTATATTTCCTCCTCACAGAGGCTGCAGCTGTGTTAATAGAGCTATAGGAAGCTTTCTGTGCTGGATCATGACAAACATTTGAAAAGCACTTTTAGGATGCTTTAGCATGAGAAGTGTTTCATGAGATCAGGTACTATGAATCTCTATATTTGCTACAGTGAATGCATGTAAGAAATAAATATAGACTACAATATCTTTTTATTTAGAATGACAGCTTCAAATGTATCACAACATTATAAAAATAGCTCACCTATTTTAGTTGCACTGTAAATATTCTCTATGGGAAATACAACCCCTAGTCCATACAACAAGACTTTCGCCAGAGCTGGAATTAGCTGAGTAGTTGTTACGAGAATGTTCACACAATTTGTCCTACGGAAGAGAAAATGCAAACATCCTTTTTTTAACAAAACAAAACAGAACAAGGAAAACCTTATCCCTCCCATCAGAACCCCTCACCATTATTATTGCCACTTACAAAGAAAGCAGTTTTTTTCCCCCCTTACAGGAGAGCAAGGTACAGAGCGGCATGGTCAGACCAGAACAAGGAATGAGAAGAAGGTCCTCCAGGTTCAGCATTTTGCCCACCAGACCAGGCAGCCTCTTCTAGATCATCAGCAGACATCCTAAAGTTTCCTAACTACCCCGTACTCTTCGTACTCACCTTGAATGAATAAGGGTGAGTGCTTTCAGTGCAAGTGTTAACCAGGAGTCCGTCAAAGCTTCAATTTCTGCTCTTAGTTGTAACCAAGGCTCTCTTTTTGCTGGACCAAGAAGACCTGTGGAGTAGATAAGGGCATGTCTGCACTGAAATTAAGTAACGTTCTGTCATTTTCCTTCTTTGCTTTCATTATCTCAGAGACACCGCAAACTAAACAGCTCACTGAACACTACCGTGTTAAAAAAGGAACAGAACCCCAAAGTTCTTCCTTTTTACTACTTCTCGTCTATATTTGTTATATACTTCAGAGTCACTTGCCTCCAACATTATTTTTGTAGGTATTGTATATTTCTTTTACTCGTCTGTAGCGGAAAGCCAATTTTCGCATCCAGTCCACTCCTCCGCGCACCCCCGTCGCGAGGCACAAATTCGCACTGGTGGCGGCTGCGGGAAAGCCATCTGTTCCGAAGTTATAGGTGCTAGCCAGAAAGAAGAAACCCCCCAGATTAACAAAAGGCAACAGGCTACATTCAACCACCAGCTACTCACTTTGCTGGGTTGCAAAGGCTAAGAGAGCTAAAAAGACAGCAGGCTACTGTAAGCGTTACAGCAGGTCGTTGCTTTCCCAGGAAGGAACTTGCAAAGCAACGTTTTATCTTGTTCAGTTCTCTTGTACCTTAAATCTTGACCGTTGTCGTCTGAAGACACATCGTCAATGTGCACCTGGTCACATTCCTAAGACAACAGAAAGACTTTATAGTTTTCTTGATCTTGCAAATCTCGAAAATAAAGTTATAAAAAACTATGAACAATCTACTCATCAGGGATATTTTTAATTGTGGAAATCAGTAGATGGCAGTCTTGTTAAAACAACTATTTTACCTATTCCTTCTGCTCGTTTCTTAGAATAAATGCACACCATCATTAGCTACTACTGTTAAATGGCTTTCCAAAAACACATTTTTGTGTTTAAAAAGGAAAGTGGTTAAAAACAATTAGCATATGTGTTCCATAAACGTTCTTGTAGCCTTTCAGGTACCTTAAAACATCATGCTGCTCAAAGCTGATTCAGTCAGTGCATAAGTGTAACTGAAACCAGACATTTTGGTAAATGTAACATATTAGAAAAATTAAACCTGATGCTAACCGCCAATGAAATTATGACCTCTGATTGCTGTTGAGCCACACACCAACACAGCCTGAGGCCAGTGTTTCAGAGGAGCACAGACGAAAAATCTGTTCCTAGTTTGCCATTCATTTGAGAGTTGTGAGTTTCCTTCTCTCTGTTTGGTCTTAGTGCATGAAAGCAGCATGCAAAGATGAAGAAAATCTGAAGAGAAATAGCCAAATCAAACCATCTTTCTTCAGCGACTGGTATGCAAACTAACACGGCACATGCATAATTAGCTTTGTCCATCACTCAATTAAAAATCGTAATGCATATTGTTTATCCGCCAAAAAAAATTAAACATTACTATTAACAATTTAATTTTTGGTAGGAAAACAAATAAACCTCTGGCACTCTAGATCAATCTCAATTCAATGCTTGAAACAATAATGGATTTCAATTATTTTAATAATTTCCTCTTCTTTCTCTTAATGTGAAGTCCTATAACAAACATGATCTATTTTAAACATGAAAATACTGCAATCCTTTATTTTTGTGTTACTGCTTTCCTCTGAACAAATTTTTCTCTCTCCATGGATTTGTGAGGAAGGGAGGGAAGATAGAAGTGGAAAGAAACTCAAACCAGCTGTTCCCTAACAGAATTAAAATCATGACCCTCAACCCTTTTTCTAAAACATCTATTTTCCAGCCAACCCTCTCCCAGCAAGCAGCAAGCTCCAAGGAGGAAAAGACTTTGACCCTGTAACCTTCTCCTCCTCTCCTGAGGTCAACAACCTCAGATAAGAAAAAAGCTGAAGAAGTCTATTTGGCCTCACATGATGGCTGTGGATTCTAGATTTTTAAAAACATAGGTCTACAAAAAATACCTCAGAAACTTTTCAAATGCTTTGAAGAACAAGGCGTGGTCTTTTGCACTTGTACAACATATACTTATTGTTACCGTAATACGTACTCTTTTGCATTTTATGCACAGGTAGCTTGTGCTAGAGAGAGAGGTAAGAGCAACAACCAGTACAGGAAAGACAATGCTACATTTGCTCATATTTAACCACCATACAGTGAATTTCCTCCTCAGGCAGACAAAATGTATTAGATGTACAGACACAGCTGAAACTACAAGTGTGAACATATGTTGCCAGGCTTTGAAAATCAACTTGGCTAAAAAAAAGCCGGAAGCTTCTTCAGCAAGTTATCAAGTTCACAGAAATTAAGTTTTTTTGTTTAAAACTGAAAGAAACTGTCCATCCAAATGCCTACAAAGTTAACGATTCAAATATGAACTGAGCGTAAGCTAATGAAGGGACACCCTCCTGACTCCGCGAGTTTCCCATTGTAGTTACTCTTCCACCGCTCAGTGACTTCTCATGGATAGAAAACTCAAGCGGAGTTGTCAATGTAGCAGTGAAAATTATCAAGCAAATAGCCTCCTCCCCTATCTTGGAAACTATGAATGACAACTGGAACAAGCTGCTGGAGAAGAGGATTCAAAATAGAAATCTGGGAAAAAGCAGCAGTTTTTTTAGTAACCACAAAACTAAAGGAAGGAGTAGAAGATCAGCTTCTCACAGGAGCGGTTGAAAGAAGGAATAACTCAAGAGACTTCCAAATTCATCTCTCTCGGGCAAAAGATAGAGGCAGGAAAGTTGACACCACTACATCTTAGATCCCATAGTTAGAGAGGACCTGAGGACTTGGAATTTTAATTTATGCTGCAAGGTCTTGGGACCATCACAAGCCCTGGGACATCACAGACATTCTCCCCTTTTGTCTAACCATCTGCTTGGTAGGTAGAAAGTGAGAACTGAAATGATACATTAGAAATAGAAATCATGGTATCGAAAGAAAGAGGGATTTTGGAGAGAAAAACCCAGAAAAGAAACCAGAGGCTAAAAATTGGTGGGGTAAAGGTATAGAAACAGTGTCAGGAAAGTAAGCAAAGTGAAGAAAAGGTCACGAACATCACAAATTTCAGGTGAAATACTGAATGTAATGGAGAGAGATAGTGTCCTCTTTTGTCAGGAATAAAAGAAGAAAAAAGTAAAGTCAGGAAGGGAATAAAGCAAAATTAAAGCACAACAGACACATGTTATAATTTGGAAAGGATTAAAGACCAATGTGATTGACACTACGTTACAAGTAAAGGAAGGTCACAAACAGTGCACGACTGTTTTGTTCCTGTTGAGTGGCAGGACGCAGCTTTGAGGCTGAATGTGAGCTTTGACTGCCAGGTATTTTTTCATGCTGACTCGGACTTTGGGCTAATGAGTGATGGGTGCATTTTTCAACCCCTGGACATGGGAAGGGAAAACACTCATTTAGCAATTGCTCTTTTAGCAGTAAAGTTACTTAGGATCACCTCTTCAAAGAAGCCAATTACCTGCCTACCATTAATTGATCTGCTCCAACCTTCCCTCAGAACACTTTGTATTTGTTTTCACCTGCTTGCTTTGTGTGGAGCATTTTGTTCACGAGCAAAGACTACCTGAGACACTGTTCAGTCCCCTGAGTAGTTAAAAGCAAGCACCCACACATTCAACATTTTAAAATAGCGGTTTACTCAATATGCACCATAATCAGGGATATGCTAAAATGAAGTTTGACACTGACCAACAAATAAAGTATGCGCTTCCAACCAGTACATTTTTGCAAAGATATATTTTAATAAAAATACAAAGACTCAAAATCCTCAAGTACTTCCCAAAAAAGCTTCTGTGATGGGAGCCAACTTAGAGCTAAACAGCCATTCAGAAAAAAAAAAAAATACTGGTTTGTTTGCAGGCTTACCATTTCAAACTTTTACAGATATATTTGACAGTTTTGTAAAATCTTCATAGGAAATACAGTCCTAGTATTCTCCCTCTAATTTCTCTGGCAAAGTGGTATCTGAACTTAATATTGAAAGTCCCTGCAGAAACACTATAAATACATGTTATTTATGCAGATGTATTTTATTATGATAGAATCAGTTTAGCAGTCAGCTCCAAAGCAGAACATTAAAATTGTTGGATTCTCTCTTAAAATAGGCTGAATTGGCAAGTAAGCAGCAAAATATCCTGTGGATTATGTATAAAGATTATGCAGCAAGCTGTGTTTTGCTCCTAAAGGTGTTGACCTTGCAACTTCAGTGTATCCAGTTTGAAATCTTCATGAGGGACTGCAAGTGATGACATGTTTGCACTGAAGGTTTGGATTTCAGTCAGACAGGCTGAGATGCAGCTCTGCACTTTGGGATCAATCCCTGGAAAGCAAAATGCACTTGGCATAGTTCAGGGATAATACTTTCAGAAGGGCAAAACATCTTGGGCGTCTAAACCCTATTCTCACATAGGTCTTCTAAACTGCACTGATTTTAATGAAACTGTTGCCAAAGTGCTTAATTCTCATTTGAAAATGAGATTTGGGCTACTAAAACATACAGAAACTTTAAAAGACCTTATTCATGGTGCCGCACGCGTGTTCTGTGTATGAGGGGCCGACGCGGGATAGGACAGGTATTCGCAAAGGGTAATTTAGGCTAGGGAAGCGACACTGCTCTGATTCAGATCTCTGCTGCAGATCCCTTGCAGCTGCGGCCAGCTATCATAGGGCAAGTTGGTCAGAAACCTGGAGCGGTTGTTTTTTCTTGGTTGGTTTTCTGTGCGATCAGCACACTGGCTTGACGGCCGCTGTGGGAAACGGCAGGAGAGGGGGGCTGGGCGGTGGGAGCGGGACTGGTCCTCCTGGCAACAGCCTGGCAGCTGTGCAAGGCAGCACCCCCAGAACTACATCAAGTAAGTGCCGTCTGGAAGCAGGGAGGTTTGTTCAAAAGGCTTCATGGAGAATTAAATTTTAAGAAAGAATTCAAGGCAGAGAGAAAATTCACCTTCTGCAAAGGGAGAGAGGAAGTTTTTTCACTTCAGGAACGGCAGCACGAAAGACAGCAAGCTGTGAAATGCAGGAGGCTTTAAAAACCTGTAGGAGGGACACCCCAGCAAAAGCTCTTGTCAAGGGAGAGAAGGGAGACATTTCCTATATACCTTTAAAATGCAAGTTTGGATGAGGGAGGACGCTAGATAGGTGATATAAAACATTAGTAACATGCTCAAAGCATGCTCAAAGCTATGATGTTAATGGCGATATTGGGGTTTGTCTGTGGACTTACCAATTAGCCTAAGGGAAAATGAGAGTATCAGCATGTGTAACTTAGCAAATCTACCTATAGTAGTTTAAGAAGTTACTGTCCATGCTGTCCTTCACTGTCCTCTTGCACAGGTGGCTTGCATGGATCCATGTGTTTGCGTCCCTCAGACCTTTCAGTGCCACAACTGGTAGCTTAGCTTGAAACAAATCTCCTGCAGCAGCTCAATTAAACCAACAGACGCTGCACGGAGTAACTCAGACTTGTTTGTACGTTCCCTTCCATCAGCTCTGCTTTGGGGCTTGAAGCAGCAGCAGATACGTGCTTGCAGGAGCTCCGTAAAACTGCTTGCAATCATTTGCTAAGTGAAAATATGTCTCCAGTGAAATGCAGTAAGCCAAAGAAAAACAACAATTGAAAATGAATGACTAGATGAGTCTAGCTTAAGATTTGTACATGGAAAGCTTGTGTCTTCTCCCTCCTCCATTCCCAAAGCATTTGCTAACTCCTTCCTGCTAACTTTTCCTCCTTCTCTTTTCTGTTTTTGTATGACAAGCCAAAAACTCCCAGAGATGCTCCACAGTCATCATTCACAGCTCTTAAAATGCCTGGACTTACGTAGTCTTTTGGAATCATTCCTTTAAACTAACTTAGGATCTTTATAAAGATTCATATGCAAAGCATTAAGTTATGGCAGAAATGTTCTGCAAATATTTACATTACTTTGCTCCTTCGCTACCACCCGTCAAGTTGTGCACTTCTGCCATAATTATGTAAAATACGCCTCACTACTCAATTTACTGTAGAAAAATTAATAATAATAAAAAAAAGAGATTAGGGCTGTTACAAGAGTTCCTCTTATCTGTGCCAATACTACATGCCAAGTGGAGTGACGTAACGGCTAGCATGCTGATCATCTACATTTCTGTGTTACAAAACTAACAAAAAGAAATCTAATAATTCTGCTGTCTTTGAATAAACACTGAGTGTAAGATAACTCTGGACAAGTTTGCACATTATGAAAAAGAATAACGTGAATAATATTATGAACATAACCTCAGAGGATGCCGAAGTATTACAGTCCCAAATCTGCTGATTATAGCTAAAATACATTTCCACATTTGGTTAATCTTCTTAATTTACCGTGAGAAAACTAACACCACGCTGTCAACTAATTGTTTCAATACCTTAGTCTGCAAAGTCAAATGAGAGAGGGGAAAAAAAAAACCCCAACAGCCACCCTTCAGAACAAGCTATTTTCATTTTGCCTTTACATCAGCGTGCCCATTGAGACAGCTTGGAAGCTGGCCAACTCGCAGGAAATGATTGCTGAGATTCTCTGTTCCTCTCATATCTGTCATTACGCAATTATATCCACTGCTTCATTTTCCCTACTGAACAGTAGAGAAATTTGGTCATGTACATGTGAGAACAGATCTGGCAAAACAAGTTAAAGCTGCAATCTTTTATAAATGTGATGTATCTGAAAAAAACTTAATTAAAAAAAAAATCCTCTAGTGTACACTGCTGTGTTTTTATGCAGCTTTTTATGACAGCAGTACCTCTGTTTATGTCTTTTCCAGAAATGAGATATATACCCTTTAAAATATATACCCTTTCAGAGTATTATCTGCTCCACAAATACTCATCACTTCTATAAGCCATCACAACACGCTTCTTTGGGAAACATAGGCTTACAGATTGTCAAGGAATGTTTTTCCAAGCAACAACTGCATATTCCAAAGCTAGTTTGTGAATAACCATTTTTCTTTATAAAAAATCTGTTGGTTTCTACACCCTTTTACTTACAGCTGTGATTATCTTCCTACAACATAAAAAGCAGATTGCTCCAACTAGTCTCTACTCTAATTTTAGAAAAATAACATGCAAGGATCCCAACATTATTTCATAGTAGTCATTAAACTTGCCAAGTAAATCTCTGTTTTTCACTTGACTAGAAGGATAGCAAAATCTCTAGTATGCATACAGGTTAGAAAATTGACATTACATAGAACAACACACCTATATCCCATATGTATGTGTATGGTCTGTGCCAAATGCTCTTCTACTGTACTTGCTAAATATACAAAAACCTCTGCACTTCCTTTCAAGCCGAGGCAATAAAGGCTGAAGTGCTGAACTTCCTAACCCATCATCACGGAGAGCCTGTTAACATACAGCGCGAATCCATGTGAAAAAGCAGAGACTACGGTTCGCAGGTTCTCAATACTGGCACTCAACTGGCAGGACCTGTCATCTCTGTCTAGCCTGCACTTTGTGACCCGAACATTTTCTCTTCTTTCCCACCACAATTATTCGGCGCTGAAGAAAAAAGGTGCAGATTACCTGTGGGTCAGGCACAGGATATGAAGAACAAAGAGAGTTCTTGAAATCCACTTCATTCTGTCTGACAATTTGTGGATGAACAGTCAAGGAATTAAATCAGGCTGTGAAGGCTTTCAAAACACCCCCATTTTAAATTTAAGACTATAAAGAGAAGCTTATAGTGTAAAAAAAAAAAATCACAACAAAAACCCAAACCCCACCTTTTAGTGTTAAAATAGCACATCAAAACAAAAAAATAAATTTAAGGCTATTAGCTATATAAATGATTAGTTATTATAAACACTGACGACTAAGAACTAAAATTATTTAACAAACTCATTTTCAGAGCCAATGACTTAGGAGTGCTCTCCCGCACCGAACACGTAACCCTTTTAGAAGGCACAATGGATGCCATTCTTTTCTAATAGAAAAAGTGATTAAAATCCTATTTTGCTTGCTCACACGAACAAGTGCATTTGGATTAAATACGATACTCCTAAAGTAAACAGCGTTTGTTCCAAAATAAATACAGATCTTATTCTACAACTTGTGTTTACTGAAGTAGCTACACTAAAATCAAGGTTTACATTTTCATTTCAGCTGCACCTTGTAACTGGAAGAATCCAATTTAAAATAAAACATGACCTAGAGAAGTATCTATATAGCAACTGTAACATGACAGTTACATTCCCACAGCAAAAGAAAACTATTTTGCTAGTTCTCTCTACCTCTTAAGTGTCATGAAGCAGATATTTCAAGAACTGATAGTGTCTCGGTATATATTACTCGATACATTGAAATCTTTCTATTGAAAAGGAAGACCAAAATGTAAAATCATACCTCTAGCACAGAGTCAGCAGAGCTCAGGACAATCACAATAAGTGCAGTCCTCCAACCCCAGAGCTTTCTCGCTTGCTTTAGGATGTAGATTTGTTGCTCGGGTTCCAGTTCAGAGACACTCCCTATCGTTCCGAATATGCTCATTACATTCCAGTTGTTCAGACAAGATAAAACATAAAACTATTCTATTTCTGTAATATAAGATCTTACGCAGGGAAGTGTTTTGGAGTGCCTCTCTAACAATCAATTCTTGCTACAACTCTGACAAAATAATTTGTTATTCTATTTCTGTATATTTTGGAGGAAAAGAGAAGGGAAGAGGAGGGTGTCAGAGAGAGTTTCACCCATAGATAGAAACGGCTAAATACGACTCAAGTTCATCTGTTTAAAGAGTCTGTGTCACTCCTGGAAAGGACAGTGTTAAGTTCAAAATGTCAAATTCACTTTATTTTAAAAGTTCAGCACTTCACATTGTAAATACCTTCTTTACGACATGATTCATGTTATCTGCGGATATATACTTTTGTAAAAAGAAAAAAATTCTATGACTAATGAAAGCCAGTGAAAATAAAATATGAATGTGTTTAAAGAAGTAACAAAAGCCATGAACCTGGTCAGCATGTCATGAATTATTCCCAAACGTATTAACTTGAAAGTATACTTTTAGGAACATATACATTTTATTGAAACTATATACTACAGGTTGTTCAAATATATTTAAATTTTAAACAATTGCAAAATTAAACTGATGAAAAGAATGATTTTTCCATAAAAGCCTGAAAACAATGTCTCGTATCTCAGGAAATGAGAGTGCTTTTGTGGTTCACATGGAAATTTTCACAGAAAGATGTAAGGTCTCTCTTTCAGTCCTGAGCAACCAATTCATTTAAACTTGCTGTGCCTTGGTGCTGTTGATCATCTAAATGCACTAGTGTTTCAATGAAAGTAACAATGCTTTGGGCTAGAGAGTCTCCCATCCTTGTAATTATCTGTTAATGGGACAAAGACTGGGATTAAAACTCTCTCTGCTAACCTTGCCAGTACAGACAGCTAAAACTTTTGCTCCTACGGGGAGTCTGAAGACCTTTGCACAACACTTTGCATTTTTCTCCTTCCTTTTCTTCCCCCCTCAATGTTGTGGGGCAGATGTTGACCCCTATGCCGCTGCTCAGTGTCAGAAGTCGGGAGTGAGCTGAGGCACTGCTGCCTTGTCCAGCTGGAGCAGAGGACGACTATCTGCTTCGCCAGAGCTCTAGGAGTGCCAGCTGGATAGGCAAGAGTTTTTGTGCCACCTTACAGCCTTACATTTAGAGAAAGGGAGAAGCAACAGGAAGGTAAATAAAGTGATGAAGTGATGCTACCAGCTTGGTAGGCTCCCGTGTATTTCAGCTGAGCTGTATGTGTGCAAAGACCACTCCATCTGATTTTCTTGAGAAAGGAAATCATATAGGGTCTGTTTTCAGTGGCACCTAGTATGAAGGTACTCATCACTGGCCACATGAAAGAAGTTAAGTGGTTAATAAGTTGCATACGCCTATAGGAATGATCTGCTCAAGTAAGCTAAGGAGGTATTTGCTATTTTTCGTAGCTCTAACACTCATGAACTACAGCAGCACATTCCACAACAGCCAGGCATCATGCATGTCGGATGGGTCGAAGCTTTTAGCTGGGTTTTGCACGCACCAGCAAAAGCCACAGTTCTGCCTATGAATAAAGACTTTGCTTTTCTGTTCATTTACCTACAGCTACATGTGCGGTGTAATGTAGTCCCACATTCATGAAGCGGAACTTCATGAGCTTTCTGCAAGTCACCCATGGTTGTAGTATCACGTAGATGAGAAACTATTTCCAGTCATTCCCTCATATACATATCAGGGAAAATTCCTTACCATAATTTGTATTTCCTTTCCTTTCTTTCCTTCCTTCCTACAGCGAAACTGAGCTGTTCCTGGATTGCTACTGCGGAGAACTGGTAGATGGGCTTTGTGTCTCAGTCTGAACGTGCTAAGATAACTGCTGCGATGCCTGCTGGAAGGGAGTCCACAATTGTTGACGCGTTCGTTAGAAAGTGAACTCTCCTACTCTTCATAGGACTTAAAGTACCTTAAAAATTAGGTTTACATCTACAAATAAATGTAGTGCTGTAAAAAAAAAAGCTCTACTGAAGCTTTTGGAATAATCACATTTGGCCTTCCCAGAACTCTCTGTTGCTGAAGGTGAACTATCAGAAGTTGAATCATGGGCTCCTCATAAAGCATACCTAGTCACAGTCTGGTCGGGAGGTTCCCGTTACAGACATTGCAAACATCAGGAGGAAGTGCACTCTTATTTCAGCCAAATGAGGAAAGGCATTTTCTAATAGATATTCCTCTGTAGGGCTCTGGATGACTCTACCTTGGGTGACCAGGGATTAGTTCAGCTGCCATCCTTATGGTATTTGGGGGTGGAAGGGAGATAATTCAGCCAGCGCTGTCCGAAGTTTTCCTCTCCCTGAAGCCATCCCCTGCATCTCACCAGGAATAAAGCTTATTCAACAGCCTTTCCTGTAATTGCTTCTTTTTTTGAGTTTGATGGCCCAGAAATCTATTTTCAGTATGTTCTCCAGTCCTTTCTGCCTGTTTTTGTAATAAGTGACTACAGTTGTTTCTTATTCAACATCCAGCTAACCAATTAGGAAGTAAAGGGCCAAAGGTTCGCTAAGACTTTCCAGGATCCATCCTCCGATCACAGCCAAATCAGACTAACTGCCAAAATCAGATAGGTGCCTCAAGGAAAAGAGCTATTTCTCACAGCAGTAGAACCAGACCTAGTGGTCTGAACATGAAATTCTGTCCATTGTTCATTGCTAAATGAAGGTCATCTGGCAAACCCCATCACTTTATGAAAAGCTGGACTGTTACATTCTCAATTTTTGTATTACCAGCAATAAAGATTCACATGACCAACATGAATGATTACATTCAACAATGACCAAGAGCTGATACTGCTTTCAGCTGCATCTTTAACTATCACACTCTTTTGAAAACTATTTTCAAACAAGAAGTATTTCTATCATAGATTGGTTTTTAAATATTTCTAGTGAAGAAATATTCCTTAGAATATTAAAGAATGCACATGCTATTTTTCTAGTTTGAGAAATCTGGAATGTGAAATGTAATGTTCTTAAGAAATTTATTTTCTTTGGCATCATCTTAGCCAATATTTACTTTTGGGTCAGTAAACCAACCCCTTTACCTCAAGAGAGGTTAACCTCCACCTATCAACAACGCTGTTGCTCTGTACTGGATAATTTTTTTTTTTTCCCCCCTGACATTGACACAGCTAGGTTGATTTTCTTCCTTGCTGGTACATCATTGGTGATCCCAGCACAACAAAGGAAATTCATGCCATAATGCCACACCGAGGCCTTGCAATGCTCTGAGACAAGTTCGCAAATGAAATGGTTTTAAATAGAACTGGGGTAATTGTGCATGAGAGAAACAAAGAGCAGGAAGCACTCAAAGCTGCCATGTTTACCTCTTAAACAGCTGCTACCTAGTGCTTTAAAAAAAAAAAATCCCAACCAAAATAGTAACAAACCCCTCAATCCTCCAACACCTTTCTTTATGAATGATCGAACAATTAAAACCCTTAAAGTCGCTGTATGGTTTCAGGAGAATCATTAAATTCTATGTAACTTTACTCCTCATCTCAAATGGAAGATAATACCAGCTCTAACGGCAGTGCTGCAGACTTAATCAATGGTTTAATCTTTTAAGCATTCTGAAAGCTTATCACAAACCGAACCTAAATGCAGTAACTGTTAGTACCAACTAGGTTCATTAATATATTAATGCGTTCTCCATCACACTTTCCTTCTAATAATATTATTTCAAAAAAAACATAAAGAAGTAAAAAAGACAAGTGATACTAAGAAATAACAAAAATTATAAACATAATTATAACTAATAATTATAATATTAAAATCAAAGGAGAAAAATTTTCTCCTTTCTCCTGAATTATTTTAATTCATACCTACCAATATTTTATGTTATCTCCAGGACAATGGTTTAACTTTGCAGTAATTTTACTGATTTCTGAAGCATTATTTCACACCCCTGCAACTGAAAGCCTAGAAGTCTCACTTGCTTTATGGACAAGAGAAATGGGAGCTATTAAACGATACACACAATCACAAGTAACTTGTTTTGGAACAGCAGTACTTAGAGGAGCAAGACTCTGATTTACTGTTGTCCTGATTTCTTCTTTTTCAATGGGTTACCCCATCATTTTGTAAACATAATTTGTCACCAACACCAGTCAGAGTTCTCTGTAACTACTTTTTGCCTTTCTTTCAGATCTGTTATCCCTGCTGAGAGAATCTACTAAAGAAGAATTTTTCATACTGACACCAACTGTAGTCTTGCTGTGAATAACCACATTCCCATAAAAATCATTCCATTTATTGCAAAGTTGTTGGCAGACCATAGGAATAATAGTCAACTCAGGAAACCTTTTATCCTGAAATCACATAGCTTAACCCTTTGCATGACCATATGAAGTTTATACATAAAAGTTGTATTACCACACTGCTGATTTAATGCCTTAGTAAAAGCATTTTTATTGTTGGCAAGTTTTTAAAATTATTTTATCACAGTACTTCTTTTAACTAAAAAGAGAAGAAAAAAAAAAGACTGAATTGGAATCAATCAAACAGTATTCAGTTTTTTTTCTTAATATACAATGTTGTATTTAAAATTA